>NC_048572.1:77783414-78130914 GCF_013265735.2 Oncorhynchus mykiss
GGGCTCTATAGAGTACATTACAAAGAATTGGGCTCTATAGAGTACATTACAAAGAATTGGGCTCTATAGAGTACATTACAAAGAATTGGGCTCTATAGAGTACATTACAAAGAATTGGGCTCTATAGAGTACATTACAAGACATTGGACTCTATGGACGACATTACCAAGCATTGGGCTCTATAGAGTACACTAACTAGCATTGGACTCTATAGAGTACTTTACCAAGCCTTGGGCTCGATGGAGTACATTACCAAGCATTGGGCTCTATAGAGTACATTACCAAGCCTTGGGCTCGATGGAGTACATTATCAAGCATTGGGCTCTATAGAGTACACTAACTAGCAATGGACTCTATAGAGTACATTACCAAGCATTGGGCTCTATAGAGTACATTACCAAGCATTGGGCTCTATAGAGTACATTACCAAGCATTGGGCTCTTTAGAGTACATTACCAAGCATTGGGCTCTATAGAGTACTTTACCAAGCATTGGCGTCTATAGAGTACATTACCAAGCATTGGGCTCGATGGAGTACATTATCAAGCATTGGGCTCTATAGAGTACACTAACTAGCATTGGACTCTATAGAGTACATTACCAAGCATTGGGCTCTATAGAGTACATTACCAAGCATTGGGCTCTATAGAGTACATTACCAAGCATTGGGCTCTATAGAGTACATGGAGATATTGTCCAACTTATCTGTGACTTCCCTCAGCTTGTCTGATGTTCTCCAGCTGCCTTCAGTCTTTCCCTTTTTTGGGGGGTTTGCTATAGGGCCCAGCTTCTCTGTTATATAGGATGTTATGGTGTATGGCCCTGTAGGGTTCCCTCTATAGCAGTAGCCACTTCTCTCTATATAGGACTCTGGGGTGGTATATGGCTTAGGTCACCGTGTTCAGCTGGAAATGCTCAACAATGTGTAGCCATTCTAAACAATAGGGCACATTGCATTTCATTTGGCACAGCCTTCTCCCCAGTGTACGCTGCTCTATGGACCATACTTTAGGTGCCAGGTCATTTGACCCTGACTGAGTGCATGCGTACATGTGTGTGTGCCCGTGTATGCAACCTATTGCAATCAATATCTCTCTACACCACCTATATAATGTACGGTGTGATTTGCAACTATAGGACTGGTCACTGATTATTCTCTCTTCTCTCTCTCCTCTCTTTCTTTCCCTTTCTAGTGCCCGTGCTGTGCTGCCATGACAACCATGGCCCCTCCCTTCATGTTTCTCCTCCTTCTCCTCCGATTGGCTCACAGTTCTTTCCCAGAGGAGCCCGGTCCGCTCAGCTACGCTCCCTTAGAGGGTATGTGTCCTTCTCAGTGTGTGTGTGTGTGTGTGTGGGGGGGGGGGGTGCCATTCAGAGGGTGAATGGCCTTTGAATGGGGTACAGTGGTAGGTGCCAGGCGCACCGGTTTGTGTCAAGAACTGCAACGCTTCTGGATTTTTCACGCTCAACAGTTTCCTGTGTGTCTCAAGAATGGTCCACCACCCAAAGGACATCCAGCCGACTTGACACAACTGTGGGAAGCATTGGAGTCAACATGGTCCAGCTTCCTCGTGGAATGCTTTCGACACGTTGTTCAGTCCATGCCTTGACGAATTGAGGCTGTTCTGAGGGCAAAAGGAGGGGTGTAACCATAGCTGCGGGAAGTAGGGGGGCTGAGGGTGCTGCAAGACCATCTGAAAAATATCGGAATCAAAAAATATATACATTTTTTTCTCACAAAGTGGTGCACTGGGCCTTTACTAGTATTAGCAAACCAATGTAGATGTCTGTAGTGCGGCCCTATTTCTCAGCATCTCCGCTTTAGCAAGAAAGTTACTTGTATAATGAAGAACAGTATCTTGCAGGATTCAATAGTTGGAATTGTAAGAGTTGTTGCTATGTCCGATTCTCTGTGATTCTGTCATTCTAATGGAATCCAGAAAGAACAAAACCCTGTTCTCAAACATTACATCAAAAGGTGCAAATTTATGGGCAAAGACATCAAACATCCACATCAAATTGAATATTTTTCATGATCAAATAACATGAAAAACAACCACTTTGTACAGTATTAATTTACCATCCTTACAAACCAATTAATGTAAATGTATATTACTGTATTGTACATAGACTGGTCATCTTGGTTTGTACCTGTAGACTTTGTACCTGTAGACTCCATCACCATGAAGAAATGACCAATACAGTAATTGAGTACATTGAGGCATCAAGTGGTTTGTGATGATATCAGACCGATATAGACGTCTTCAGCACAGTCATTATTTTTTGCTCATCCCCCCCATTAAAAAAAACGCCACCACCACCACCACCAAACTACTTCCTGCGGCTATGGATGCAACTCAATATTAGGAAGGTGTTCTTAATGTTTCCGTATACTCAGTGTGTGTATGTGTTTCTTTGGCCTGCATGCGTTTGTGTATGTATGGTATCTGTGCTGAATGACCCTTGGTGGCCCTTCTCAGTATTCCATCAGGCCAGAAAGTTCAGGGGTCACAGCCTTGGTCTGGAGCTGTTTTCACACGAAACAACCGTGTCACAGAGATAGATTGCAGAAGCACTGGGAAATGTGTTTCTCCTTGAGTGTGTGAACAAAATATATAATGCTCTCCCCTCCTCCTCTCCTTCAATTTAATATTATGGAGCTGCTATCTGAGGTCATTGCTTTGTTGCTGTTTTACTGCATATCTGATTGAGCATCAACCTAGTTCAAGAGGAGGGGGTGTGAGAGGTGGAGAGAAAGAGACATGGGAGGACAGAGAGAAAAAGAGAGCAATCGAAGGAGGGAGGAGGTAGATAGTCAGAGAGGTGGAGATGGAAATAGAGAGTGGTGGAAATAGAGAGAGAGATTGAATAGAAGCAGAGGAGAGAGAGAGGGCAGAGCGTTTGGAGATGCGTAGATGGATGGATGTCTATTATGTCGCTCCCTGCAGTCAAGGACAATGAGACAGTGGTCCCACTCAATCTCCTGAAGAGGAGTCCGTATGGAGATGTCACTATGTCCTCTCCACCTTCCCTGCAGTGTGTCCTGCCTGTCCTTCCATACTGTATGTGTCTGATCTATCCTCTCCTCTCCTCTCCTCCTGCAGTGTGTCCTGCCTGTCCTTCCATACTGTATGTGTCTGATCTATCCTATCTTCCCCTCCTGCAGTGTGTCCTGTCTGTCCTTCCATACTGTATGTGTCTGATCTATCCTATCTTCCCCTCCTGCAGTGTGTCCTGCCTGTCCTTCCATACTCTATGTGTCTGATCTATCCTCTCCTCTCTTCCTGCAGTGTGTCCTACCTGTCCTTCCATACTGTATGTGTCTGATCTATCCCCTCTTCCCCTCCTGTATCACTATCATTGTCTGTCTCCATCTTTCTGCCATCGCTCTGTTTCTCCCTCCTCCGCCTTTCTCACTTTTCACTCTTCCCCTCCTAGCTTTTTTTCCTCCATCCTTCCTGTCTTTCTCTCTCCATCCCCTGTAATGTAATGATAGAGTATAAACAACCCTTTCTTTCGCTCTCTCATCCTTCTTCTCAGTGGTGAGGAGGTATCCTGTGTTTGTGGGTAGAGCTCATCATTCCTCTCAGAGACAGGACCTGCACATTCAGACAGTGCTCCAGGTCAACCGCACTCTCTACATAGGAGCCAGGTAATAATCAGACACTGCCTGTACCCTACCTTACACACTGTACACAGTACCCTACCGCACACACAGTACACAGTACCCTACCGCACACACTGTACACAGTACCCTACCACACACACTGTACACAGTATCCTGCCGTACACACTGTACACAGTATATAGTTGTTTCATGATCAAATACACTGCAAAATACTGAAAACGTCTGTATTTCTCTCCTGTTGTCTGTGTTTGTAAAACAGAGACGATCTATACAGAGTGGAGCTGGACAATATGTCAGGGGATGAAATGTTCTACAGCAAGGTGAGACAGACAGACAGACAGACAGACAGACAGACAGACAGACAGACAGACAGACAGACAGACAGACAGACAGACCTCGCTGATGTAACAAACACCTCTGATTAAATCCGATCCCAGTATGATTGTAACCCTCTGGTCATGTCATTTTGTGGTCCTCTGCTAGAAGCGGACGTGGGAATCCAATAAGAATGACATTCGAGTCTGCAGAATGAAGGGCAAACATGAGGTTAGTTCCCATCTCTAGCCCAGAGGGCAGCGTATGTCAGTGGTTACTCACAGAAAAAAACTTTAGACTACAGTGTGTTGTTGGGGGTGCTGTGGGGTTATCGATTCTAGTAATCCCAATGACATGTTGTCCTGCAGTGAGAATGTGATACCTGCAACTGATCTGAGTGATGAGTAATATGGGGTGATACGATCAGTGAATAATGGAGGCCTAAGAGATAAAGGAGAGAGGGAGGATCGAGAGGGAAAGATTTTACTTTTATCTGTCTTATTGGCAGAGAGGGGAGAAAGAAAGAGTGAGGGGGAAGAGAAGAGAGAGAGTGAGGGGGAAGAGAAGAAGTGGGGGAGGAGGAGAGAGAAAATCGAGGAAGGAGAAAAGACAGCGAGAGAGGGAGAGAGAGAGATAATGAGATGGTGGTGTCACACAGCCCTGGGGTAGACCATGGAAATCAGGATGGAAGGGAGGGAGATAGGGAGAGAGAGGGAGGGAGAGAAAGGGAGAGAGCGATCAGTGGAGAAAGCACTTGAGATATATAAATAGAGGTAGAAGACCAAACAGTCACAGATAAAAGTAGAGATAGAGCGACAGATTGAAGGTAAAGAGGAAGAGCGTGGGAAAGAGAAAGAGTTGTGTGGCATTAAGGTTGACAGATAAAAGGGAAAGAAACAAAAAGAGAAAGTAACAACATCAAAGGTTTTTGACATCAAAAGTGGAGAGAGACAAAGACAGACAGACAGAGAGTTTTGAGTTTTTATAAAAACCTTTATTTTATACTTAATAATGAACAAAAATAATGGCACACTGTGCCTTTTCAGAAATTAAGCAACAAATGTCATTCCTAAATAAAAATTTATTAAATTAAAAAACATAGATATACGTTCAACTCATTTTATCTAGAAAAAAATAGTTTCCCCTCCTCCACAAAACAAACCGCTCCTTCATAAGCCCACGTCTCCTCAAACAATGGGAGATCTTTTACAGCCGAGAAGAACTCAAAATCCACTTTTATGCTCACTTTGACTAATCCCTTAGAAACACATCTTACAACCTGCTCATAACTCGTGCGTGTCTATTTTATGTTTCCTACTCAGAGAAATTACCCTCTTAGCTTAACCCTGTCACGTGTGCACCCTCTCCGGCCTCTAGGTCACCAGGCTGCTCGTTATGGCACACAACTGTCACCATCATTACCTGGACTCCATCACCTCCTTGATTACCTGCCCTATATATGTCCCTCCCTTTGGTTCTTCCCTATATATGTCTCTCCCTTTGGTTCCTTCCCTATTTATGTCACTCCCTTTGGTTCCTTCCCTATATATGTCCCTCCCTTTGGTTCTTCCCTATATATGTCTCTCCCTTTGGTTCCTTCCCTATTTATGTCACTCCCTTTGGTTCCTTCCCTATATATGTCTCTCCCTTTGGTTCCTTCCCTATTTATGTCACTCCCTTTGGTTCCTTCCCTATATATGTCCCTCCCTTTAGTTCCTTCCCTATATATGTCACTCCCTTTGGTTCCTTCCCTATTTATGTCACTCCCTTTGGTTCCTTCCCTATATATGTCCCTCCCTTTAGTTCCTTCCCTATATATGTCACTCCCTTTAGTTCCTTCCCTATATATGTCCCTCCCTTTAGTTCCTTCCCTATATATGTCACTCCCTTTGGTTCCTTCCCCAGGAGTCATTGTTTCTGTTTCACGTCTGTGTGTTTTTTGTGTTTTCTTGTTTTGTATTATGTTATGTTTATTTATTAAAACACTCACTCCCTGAACTTGCTTCCCGACTCTTAGCTCACTTGTTACAGTCCCCCAAAAATGTTTTAACAGTTGACATTTTCTTTTCTGTTGCTTAGTGAAACCCCAAAATAAAAACAGTGTTATTGAAAATCTCCCCTACAGCTGTAAACAAAGACTACAGTATTTCAAATAGGCTTTAGCCTCTCACACTCCATAAAACAGTGAAAAATTGTTTCTCTTATGTTACAAAAAGGACATCTATCTGGACACCAATATCTGAGTTAATAACAGATACAAAAACATTAACTGCAATGATGCCATGCAAAACCCTCTATTGCATGTCACCGGTGGCCTTTTGTAATGGTGGCTTGTACAGTGCTCTCCATGCTGGCTTTACCTTGTCACTAATGCCCAGTTTTACCCTCCAAGGAGTGTATTTTCTATTCTTCAATTTATCTTTATTCAAATCCTTGACACACCCCCTATATAAGTCTTTCCCGTTCACCTCATCCAAACCCACCTCTTCCAACCCTCTCAAATCCAGTAATAACACCTTTCTTTCTGACTGGGATATTGGGTGTAATCCCTAGTGTTGGAAATGGGACTTATTCATCTTGAGCCTTCTTCTTATGATTAAGCATATACCACTCTTCTACAGACAGAGCCTTCCGGCAGCTTTCCAGCAGTTGTGCGACAATTCTTTCCGACCTCAACCCGAAATATTCAGCCACCCGTCAGCCCACCATTAAGGTGGGCCCAGCCATGGTCATTGACTGTTTTAGGCTGAGGATTTTGCCCTTCACCAGAATCTTGGAGAGATGTGGAACAGCTGCAGTTGTACAATCCAGTCTTGCCCCATACACCAGAGGTTCCTCCAGCAGCCAATGCTGGAGTGCGTCTGGACTCCGTTATTATGCTCCAAACCCTAAGGCCTCTGTAAAACGAAGGTACTCCCCCCCTTGAAATCTGGCTACTATCAACCTAAAATAAATCCTTCTTTAAACCTAATCCCCCGACCTGCTGTAATACAGGACCTGCCACCCATCTCCAAACCACATTTTCCGGTCCATAAAGCAACCTTTGAATAAACTAAAACCCGGAAAGCAGCAGCCCTCCTAGCAAGATGTAGAAGACCTTGTCCCCCCCCTCCTCTTTTGACAAATACAAAACACTTTGTGGAACCCATTATATTTATCCCAAAATAAATATACAATAATCGCCTGTATCTTAGCCAGAAGGCCAGATGGTGGCTCTAAACATGACAACCGATGTCACGGTGCAGAGGCAACCACATTGTTAACAATAATAGTGCGCCCCCTAATTTATAAAATAGCCTCCAACATTCTACTCAACAAATTGGATGCAGTCTATCACAGTGCCATCCGTTTTGTCACCAAAGCCCCATATATTACCCACCACTGCGACCTGTACGCTCTCGTTGGCTGGCCATCGCTTCATACTCGTCGCCAAACCCACTGGCTCTAGGTCATCTACAAGTCTCTGCTAGGTAAAGCCCAGCCTTATCTCAGTTCACTGGTTGCTATAGCAGCACCCACCTGTAGCACGCGCTCCAGCAGGTATATCTCACTGGTCACCCCCAAAGCCAATTCCTCATTCGGCCGCCTTTCCTTTCAGTTCTCGGCTGCCAATGACTGGAACGAACTGCAAAAACCACTGAAGCTGGAGACTCTTATGTCCCTCACTAGCTTTAAGAACCAGCTGTCAGAGCAGCTCACAGATCACTGCACCTGTAAACAGCCCATCCAACTACCTCATCCCCATACTGTATTTATTTATTTATCTTGCTCCTTTGCACCCCAGTATCTCTACTTGCACATTCATCTTCTGCACATCTACCATTCCAGTGTTTAATTGCTATATTGTAATTACTTCGCCACCATGGCCTATTTATTGCCTTAACTCCCTTATCTTACCTCATTTGCACTCAATGTATATAGACTTTTATTTTTTTTATACTGTATTATTGACTGTATGTTTGTTTATTCCATGTGTAACTCTGTGTTGTTGTATGTGTCGAACTGCTGTCCTTTATCTTGGCCAGGTCGCAGTTGCAAATGAGAACTTGTTCTCAACTAGCCTAACTGGTTAAATGAAGGTGAAAAAAAACATGAGACTCAAACTATCCACCTCTGCCTGATTTTTCACTAAAGTAGCATCGGCATAGGCTGAGACGAAGAGGAGGAGTATCCTCTGAAAGCTACACCCCTTCAATGTGATGTCTAATGCTATTTAGTAGTTATAATGGTTGCATATATCATTCCTGACAAAGAACACCCCTGCCTAAAATCTCTACATACTTTAAAAGGAGCACTCAAGCCACCTTTAAATTTCAGCACACTTTCAATGTCACCATATATCACCCTAATCATGGCAATAAAACCAGAGCTGAAACCAAATGCCTCAAAAGTGTGCCATAAGTATTGATGTTCAACTCTGTCAAATGCCTTTTCCTGATCAATTAAAATTAGACCAGCATCCAACCCAATAGCCCTAGAGACGTCCCAAAAATTCAGAGTCAGGGAATGTTGTCCCCTGTCTGCCTGCCGGGAACACAGTAGGACTGCTGGACCTCCGACCGCAAAGCACTACAGAGGGTAGTGCAAACAGCCCAGTACATCACTGGGGCCAAGCTTCCTGCCAACCAGGACCTCTATACCAGGCGGTGTCAGAGGAAGGCCCTAAAAATTGTCAAAGACTCGCTAAGTCTAGGTCCAAAAGGCTTCTAAACAGCTTCTAACCCAAGCCATAAGACTCCTGAACATCTAGTCAAATGGCTAACCAGACTATTTGCATTGCCCCCCCCCCTCCTCCATACCACTGCTACTCTCTGTTGTCGTCTATGCATAGTAACTGTAATAACTCTACCTACATGTACATACCATCTCACCTAACCAGTACCCCTTAGAACACTTTAATAACTCTACCTACATGTACATACTACCTCACCTAACCAGTATCCCTTAGAACACATTAATAACTCTACCTACATTACATGTACATATTACCTCACCTAACCAGACCCCTTAGAACACTTTAATAACTCTACCTACATGTACATACTACCTCACCTAACCAGTACCCCTTAGAACACTTTAATAACTCTACCTACATGTACATACTACCCCACCTAACCAGTACCCCTTAGAACACTTTAATAACTCTACCTACATGTACATACCATCTCACCTAACCAGTACCTCTTAGAACACTTTAATAACTCTACCTACATGTACATACTACCCCACCTAACCAGTACCTCTTAGAACACTTTAATAACTCTACCTACATGTACATACTACCCCACCTAACCAGTACCCCTTAGAACACTTTAATAACTCTACCTACATGTACATACTACCTCACCTAACCAGTACCCCTTAGAACACTTTAATAACTCTACCTACATGTACATACTACCTCACCTAACCAGTACCTCTTAGAACACTTTAATAACTCTACCTACATGTACATACTACCCCACCTAACCAGTACCCCTTAGAACACTTTAATAACTCTACCTACATGTACATACTACCTCACCTAACCAGTACCCCTTAGAACACTTTAATAACTCTACCTACATGTACATACTACCTCACCTAACCAGTACCTCTTAGAACACTTTAATAACTCTACCTACATGTACATACTACCTCACCTAACCAGTACCCCTTAGAACACTTTAATAACTCTACCTACATTACATGTACATACTACCTCGCCTAACCAGTACCCCTGCTGTATATATTGTTATTTTACTGCTGCTCTTTAATTACTTGTTACTTTTATCTCTTATTCTTAGCCATATTTTTTTAAACTGCACTGTTGGTTAGGGGCTTGTAAGTAAGCATTTCACTGTAAGGTCTACAACTGTTGTATACGGCACATGTGACTAATACAATTTGATTTGATTTGATAAACAAACATCATAAAATCCCACTGGGGTTATTACACTTGATTTACAGACCTGAGATTGATGCTCAAAACAATAAAACCTATGTAACCTGGCCAGAGAGATGGTGTTCTCTCTCACATGGGCCCATGTGTACTGTCTCGTGCCTCCATGTTGGCTCCGCCAAATATCACACAGTTCATGCATTACAATAAGGCATTTATAAAAAGTCCTTGAGGTTTTGTGGTTTCTATCTAAATCACTGACTGTGCAGTTAAAATCCCCAGCAAGAAATAAATTATCCTCAGTGTTACATTTCTCAATGGTATTTGATAATGTCTCTAAAAAAGCATACCCTATCAACTGCCACCACTGGGGCATATACATTTATTAAACACATAGTGATGTTTTCATACCTCACTCTAAATAAACTCCCCTCAACTACCTCTTCAACCTCATATGACAAAGGCAAAAGCCCTTTTGAGAACAGGATAGCCACACCCCCACTTTTTTAGCTTTTATGACTACACACCACCGCTCCCCTCCACACACTCCTTTTGCCACATAACTTCATTTTCAATATTACTATGCGTTTCTTGTAGAAAACTTCCCTTACCCTTCATTGAGTCATACTGTCGCCCCATTTATGTTTAAAGAAGAAATCTTAAAACTGCTCATGGCTGAGAAAAAAATACATAGGAAGAGACAGTAAACATCTCTTTACAGAGTTAAGGCTGCGACTGAACTCTTTAATTTCCTTTAGAATTTAAATCACTTTCTTCCCTTCAATTTCAGAAATGATTTTATCAATCCCATACCTCCCTTCCACCCCATTTATCTCGCTATTTTGTTGTGATGCGTAAAATGACTCACTCTCGCTTTCCTCGTCAGAGGAAATCCCACCATCTCTACTATCTGTTTATCCTCAACTGATTTATCAATGTCTACCTTCATCACCACTTAAATTCTTCCTCTTAATCCTGGGTACTTTGAAAACAGCTGCTTCATTTTCCATTGTTTCAAACTCCTCTTGAACTCCACTTTCATTTTCCAGCACCGACTCAGCAACCCCAGTCGCAGTCACACCGGCTATTCACCCTCTCTCTTTACTCTGATCCACCACAATTTCCCACCGCTCTCCTTTCCTACATTTCCCATCAAATCTGCCCACCTTCTCCCTTCATGTGTTCATCCCTTCGCGGTGGTGCATTAGCTGCACCACCGCTAGAGCTGCTACCTGGCTCTGCGCGATCGTTCTCGGGACAATAACGTTCCAAATGCCCCTCTTCCGCAGCCAAAGCTGTTCATTTATTTAGTAGAAGTGTATAGCACAATCAAATCTGTGAATATTAAAACTGAAAGCTAAATTAAGTTGGTCAGTATCCTTCTGTATAAAGATTGTGCACTTGTCTCCTATGAGACACAACATGTTTCAGCAAAGGAGATTTGCATCCAAAAATAACCTTTTTTTAAATGGTAGATACAAGTTGACCATGACGAGATAACTCGCTCTAAAACGTAACCTCAAATGGCGGCACGTTTCAAAGTATTACTTCTTCGCCGGATTCATAAAATGAAATACCGACGTCTGTGTATTCCGCAATACAACACCACTCTCAACTATCGAATTCACCTTTTCAGTGGAATCTAAGAATATCAGTACACTTGAGGCTGATTTTACACAATGCGCCAACAGCTGAGCTACGTTCTTCCACCGAACATCCTGCCGTAGCAGGAATCTTTACTCCATGCCGCAGACTAAGTTTTTCAAATCCCAACCCTCTGCGTGGCCATTGCAACCAGCCCCACACGCTGGTTCTGCCTTCCAGAAAAACAACCTCAACTATCACTCCACCCACCCTGACTAGGTATCCCCCTTTCCTTTCCCATTAGACTGAGATAAAAATTCTTCCTTGACTCATATAGCCATAATATGACATTTGAAATGTCTATATTCTTTTGGATCTTCTGAGTGTAATGTTTACTGTTATTGTTAATTTCACTCTTGTTTATTATCTACTTCACTTGCTTTGGCAATGTTAACATATGTTTCCCATGCCAATAAAGCTCTTACATTGAATTGAGAGAGAGACTAGAACATGGAGAGATTCTTCTAGCTCCCATGATGAACTCCTAAAGAGGGAATGTTGTGGTGAGTCGTGCTAGAAGATGTGTAGAGTAACAGTACCTCCCTTTTAAAACACAGAGATACAGCTGAACAGTGTGTTGTGTGTAATTTCCTTAAGGCTTTCCTGAGTGGTTGTTTTCACCTAAGCCATGGCTTAGTTCAGCCAGCTCAGCATACTGAATTCCTGCCATGAAGTAGCCTATGTACCAGGGGTCAGTGTACTGCTAACAGCTTAGCTACCTCCACTGTCCGACTGCCCCATACTGGGCTCGAACCAGTCATCCTCTGCTTCACAACACACGTGACCGCCCTCCTTCACAACATGCAAACCGATTGATACAAAAGGCTCCATCAGTGACATTTCAAGCTAGCTGTGGAGTGAGCATTCAATATATTCTTAACTCTGTTACATGTATGTACACTAAGGAGTATTTATTGATTACTTTTGTCATATGGATATGACAAACTTATTTCTCTGCCTAACCCTTTGAGGAGTGGGTTTGAAAGATAAATACACACACACTTACAGTACTTCTTTGACTCTCCCGTCATTTCTCATCCTTTCTTATCTCTTTCTTCAGGAGGAGTGTCGTAACTTCATTAAGGTGGTGTTGAGTCAACATGAAGGACTGTTTGTGTGTGGAACCAATGCCTTCAACCCTTTGTGTGCCAACTACACTGTGAGTATCTGTCTATTCAATTCAATTCAATGAAGCTTTATTGGCATGTGTGTACGTGTTCATATGGACAATTGTGTGTGTTACAGAGAGACTCTTTGGAGATGGTGGGAGAGACGGTCAGTGGGATGGCTCGTTGCCCGTATGACCCCAGACACGCCAACGTGGCTCTGTTCGCAGGTACAGTAGTTTCTTTCTTTCTTTCTTTCTTTCTAACTCTCATTATTTTTCAATATATCAGGAAGTAATGACATAGGTATTTTTACTAGGACTGTAATGTTCAGGGGAAATCATTCAGATGGAAAATCAATCTAGACTGGAGCTGTGAGGAGGAACTTGACTGTGCTTGTACTCAGGATAAATACATGTTCTGTGTGTTCTCTCTTTCTATCTCTGTCTCACTATCTGTGTGTCTGTATGTCACTCTCTCTTGCTCTTTGTCTCTCTCTCTCTTGCTCTCTCTGTCTCTTTCTCTGTGTGTCTCTCTGTCTCTCTCTCTTGCTCTCTCTCTCTCTTTCTTTCTCTCTTTCTCTCTCTCTTGTTCTCTCTGTCTCTCTCTTTCTCTCTCTGTCTCTCTATTTCTCTCTTTCTCTCTCTATCAGAGGGCAGTCTCTTCACTGGTACTGTAACAGACTTCCTGGCGATTGATGCTGTGATCTATCGTAGCCTAGGCGACAGCCCCGCTCTTCGCACTGTCAAACACGACTCCAAATGGTTCAGAGGTACACTGAGATGACGTGCTTGCATGTGAGTGAATGGGCCGAACACTTCTCCACAGGTGAAGAACTCCCAATGTTTGCTAAGATCACATAAACACTGCGGGCTAACCCAACCACTCTACCTTTCCTATCTAAATCCTTATATCCTAAGAGTGGATACATTAAAGCTGTATGGACTAGCTATACTTCAGCTGCGGGCCAATTGTTTCTTGAGTGGATGGTTGGGGGGCCGGAACATAATAAAATAAAAAATGTAGATTGCAAATTCACCTCAAGAAGGCCAAACAGATATAATTTCTGACAAAAACATAATAATTTCAAACCTTGCTTACATTTGTATATGATCACATACAGTGCCTTCAGAAAGTATTCATACCTCTTGACTTATTCCACATTTTGTTGTGTTAATTCCACTTTATGTTGTGTTACTGTCTGAATTCAAAAAAAGATTCTCTCATCTACACACAATACACAATAAAGTGAAAGCATGTTTTAGAAATGTTAGCAAAATAATAGAAAATTAATTACATAAACATCTAATTTACATACAGTTGAAGTCGAAAGTTTACATACACCTTAGCCAAATACCTTTAAACTTAGTTTTTTACAATTCCTGACATTTAATCCTGGTAAAAATTCCCTGTCTTAGGTCAGTTAGGATCACCACTTTATTTTAAGATTTTGAAATGTCAGAATAATAGTAGAGAGAAGTATTTATTTCAGCTTTTATTTCTTTCATCACATTCCCAGTGGATCAGAAGTGTACATACACTCAATTAGTATTTGGCAGCGTTGCCTTTAATTAGTTTAACTTGGGTCAAACTTTTCGGGTAGCCTTCCACAAGCTTCCCACAATAAGTTGGGTGAATGTTGGCCCATTCCTCCTGACAGAGCTGTTGTAACTGAGTCAGGTTTGTAGGCCTCCTTGCTCGCACAAGCTTTTTCAGTTCTGCCCACACATTTTCTATAGGATTGAGATCAGGGCTTGGTGATGGCCACTCCAACATCTTGCCTTTGTTGTCCTTAAGCCATTTTGCCACAACTTTGGAAGTATGCTTGGGGTCACTGTCCATTTGGAAGACCCATTTGCGACCAAGCTTTAACTTCCAGACTGATGTCTTGAGATGTTGCTTCAATATATCCACATAATTGTCCTTCCTCATGATGTCATCTATTTTGTGAAGTGCACCAGTCCCTCCTGCAGCAATGCACCCACACAACATGATGCTGCCACAGTGTGCTTCACGGTTGGGATGGCGTTTTTTGGCTTGCAAGCCTCCCCCTTTTTCCTTCAAACATAGCGATGGTCATTATGGCCAACAGTTCTATTTTTGTTTCATCAAAACAGAGGACATTTCTCCAAAAGTACAATCTTTGTCCCCATGTGCAGCTGCAAAACCGTAGTCTGGCTTTTTTATGTCGGTTTTGGAGCAGTGGCTTCTTCCTTGCTGAGCGTCCTTTCAGGTTATGTCGATATAGGACTCGTTTTACTGTGGACATAGATACCTTTGTACCTGTTTCCAGCATTTTCCAGCATCTTCACAAGGTCCTTTGCTGTTGTTCTGGGATTTATTTGCACTTTTCGCACCAAAGTACGTTAATCTCTAGTAGAAAGAACGCGTCTCCTTCCTGAGCGGTATGATGGCCGCGTGGTCCCACAGAGTTTATACTTGCGTACTATTGTTTGTACAGATGACCGTGGTACCTTCAGGTGTTTGGAAATTGCTCCCATTTATGAACTAGACTGGTGGAGGGCTACAATTTTTTTTCTGAGGTCTTGGCTGATTTCTTTTGATTTTCCCATGATGTCAAGCAAAGAGGCACTGGGTTTGAAGGTTGGCCTTGAAATACATCCACAGGTACACCTCCAATTTACTCAAACGATGTCAATTAACCTATCAGAAGCTTCTAAAGCCATGACATCATTTTCTGGAATTCCAATTCCAAGCTGTTTAAATGCACAGTAAACTTCTGACCCACTGGAATTGTGATACAGTGAATTATAAATGAAATAATCTGTCTGTAAACAATTGTTGGAAGAATTACTTGTGTCATGCAGAAAGTAGATGTCCTAATCGACTTGCCAAAACTATAGATTGTTAACAAGACATTTATGTAGTGGTTGAAAAATTTGTTTTAATGACTCCAACCTAAGTGTATGTAAACTTCCGACTTCAACTATAAGTATTCACATCCCTGAGTCAATATTTTGTAGAAGCACCTTTAGCAGAGATTACAGCTGTATGTTTTTCTGGGTAAATCTCTAAGGGCTTTTTACACCTGGAATGTGCCAAACATTTGCCAATTATTCATTTCAAATTCTTAAAGTTCTTTAAAATTGGTTGTTGATCATTGCTAGACAACCATTTTCAGGTCTTGCCATAGATTTTCAAGCAGATTTAAGTCAAAACTACCACTCAGGAATATTCAGTGTCTTCTTGGTAAGGAACGCCAAGGTATATTTGGCCTTGTGTTTTAGGTTATTGTCCTGCTGAAAGGTGAATTCATCTCCCAGTGTCTGGAGGAAAGCAGAGTGAACCAGGGTTTCTCTTGGATTTCCCCCAAACATAAACCTTTGTATTCAGTAGAAAAAGCTACCTGCTTTGCCACATTTTTTTGAAGTATTACTTTAGTGCCTTGTTGCTAACATGATGCATGTTTTTGAATTCTTTTTTTCTGTTCAAGCTTCCTTCTTTTCACTCTGTAATTTAGGTTAGCAGTGTGGAGTAACTACAATGTTGTTGATCCATCCTCATTTTTCTCCTATCACAGCCATTCAACTCTGTAACCGTTTTAAAGTCACCATTGGCCTCTTGCTGAGTTCCCTGAGCGGTTTCCTTCCTCTCCGGCAACTGAGTTAGGAAGGACGCCTGTATCTTTATGCAATTAATAACTTCACCATGCTCAAAGGAATATTCAATGTCTGCTTTATTATTTTGACCCATCTATCAGTAGCTTCTCTTCATTGTGAGGCACTGGAAAACCTCCCTGGTCTTTGCGGTTTTATCTGTGGTTGAAATGCACTGCTCAAAGAGGAGTACAGAGATGAGGTAGTCATTCAAAAATCATGTTAAACACTATTATTACACACAGAGTGAGCCCATGCAATTTATTATGTGACTTGTTAAGCACATTTTTATTCCTGAACTTATGTAAGGTTAACATAACAAAGGGGTTCAATACTTATTCACTCAAGACATTTCAGATTTTCATTTAATTTCATAATTAATTTTAGAAAATGTATGAAAATATGATTCCACTTTAACATTGGTAGCATTGCCTTTAAATAGTTTAACTTCGGTCAAACGTTTCGGGTAGCTTCCCACAATAAGTTGGGTGAATTTTGTGTAGACCAGTGACAAAAATAACTAATCTAAATTTAATCAAGAAAATGAGGAAAAAGTCAAGGGGTATGAATACTTTCTTAAGGCACTGTACTATATGTCTCTGTCTATTATGCGTGGGAATACATGGGAAAAGATTTCCTGGTGTTTATACAGTATTTTATGTCCAACAATGTTTATTATTATTTTAATAAAACATGTAAATAAAAACCACCCAGTGGCCAAATTCGGCCTGCAGCCTGCCAGTTGGTGAACCCTGCTGTAGGTGCTAGGTTAGATGTACTGTTTTCTGTCAAATCAGAGAGGACAAGACCAACGGATCTAGGACATAAAATCTCCTTCAGAGTAAAACATGGTGTGGAACCCTGGAGGTCAGAGACAGAGACAGAGATGAATAAATAACTGCTCTGTCCTTGGCACTGATGATAAATTAAACAGGACATGAATGCTTAATGGCTGACCCCAGAGAGCGGCGACCATATTGATGTGCTGCTTGCTGGTACAGAGGTGTAAATATGGAGCTGTGTTGGTGCGCTCCCTGAGGGATTCATCTGTAATATGTGTGGAAGGGGTGTGTGTGTGTCCGTGTGTAACGGTTTGTATGTGCGTGCGTGTATGTGTGTGTAACGGCATATCCCTGTTCTGTCTCTCAGAACCCTTCTTTGTGAGTGCAGTTGAGTGGGGGCCTCACGTCTACTTCTTCTTCAGAGAAATGGCCATGGAGTTTCATCACCTAGAGAAGGTACACACACGCACGCACGCACGCACGCACACACACACACACACACACACACACACACACACACACACACACACACACACAAACAGAATTCCACCTCCTTGAGGGGATAAGGTGGACAGAATCCATGGGATTTGCACATTATACAGTGCATTGCCTCTTATTGTGTGTGTGTGTGCAGGTGATGGTATCTCGTGTGGCGCGGGTGTGCAAAGGGGACATGGGGGGCTCTCAGAGGGTGTTGGAGAAACAGTGGACATCGTTCCTGAAGGCCAGACTGAACTGTTCTGTCCCAGGAGACTCCCACTTCTATTTCAACCTGCTCCACGCCACCAGCCCCATACTCAACATGAACGGCAGAGACGTCATACTGGGACTGTTCTCGACACCACCCAACAGGTACACACACACGTGTACACACTCACCCAATCATACATGAATGCACCCCCCCCCCCCCATTTTCTGATACGTATTTAATCATCTTACCCTCTTTCCATCCCTCCTCCCTCCTTCATCTCTCTCTCTCTCTCTCTCTCTCTCTCTCTCTCTCTCTCTCTCTCTCTCTCTCTCTCTCTCTCTCAGTATCCCAGGGTCTGCAGTCTGTGTGTTTGACATGCAGCAGTTAGCCAGGGTGTTTGAGGGAAGATTCAAGGAGCAGAAATCTCCAGAATCCATCTGGACACCCGTGCCTGATGAGCTTGTGCCCAAACCCAGGTATGCAGTACATTGGACTTGTACTGATATTGATTGTGTAACTGACTGGTTCTTCCTGATTCTGATCCTTTTTTGGACCGTCTCCTCTCTCTGTAGGCCGGGTGGCTGTGCGGTGCAGGGGTCTCCTTTCAGCTCATCTAAGTCTCTGCCGGATGAAGTGCTGAACTTTGTAAAGACTCATCCCTTGATGGACGAGACCATACCCTTGGTTGGGCACAGACCTTGGGTTGTCAAGACTATGGGCAGGTATGGCTAAGGATACCCATGGCTACCACTGATTTTTCACTGTTTGCCCTACGTTCTGAAATTGAGCTCCCCTCCCTCCCTCCCTCCCTCCCTCCCTCCCTCCCTCTCTCTCTTTCTCTCTCTCTCTCTCTCTCTCTCTCTCTCTCTCTCTCTCTCTCTCTCTCTCTCTCTCTCTCTCTCTCTCTCTCTCTCTCTCTCTCTCTCTCAATTTCTCTCTCTCCGTCGGTCTCGCTCTCCAGGTACCAGTTGACCGCAATGGTGGTGGACACAGAGGCTGGTCCCCATAGGAACCATACAGTGTTGTTCCTGGGCTCCACGCGAGGGACCGTCCTGAAATTCCTCATCCTCCCCAGCGGAGAAAACTCTCCCACACACAGCAGTGTGTTTCTGGAGGAGGTGGAGGGATTCAACCCTGAGAAGTGAGTACAGGAAGGGAGTTTGGCCACGATCCCTTGTGTTCGCTGCAGTCCGGTGTTTTGTCAGGCCATTATTGAGGAAATTAACTGTTCTACTCACAATGCTTGTTGCTGCATTGTTTTCAAAGTCTCTCTGATGTGATCACCCTGATGTGAATCCCTACATTTCTCTGTTGTAACAATAGAAATCAATGAAAATACTATAAGGATCTCTTTTTCTCTGTCTCTCTGTATCTGTCTCTATCTCTCCTTCATCCCTCTCACCCTCTCTCCTTCCTTTATCTCTCCCCCTCCACCTCTCCCTCTATCCCTCTCTCCCTCCCTCTCTCCCTCTATCTCTCTATCCCTCCCTCCCTCTTTCCTTCCATCCCTCTCCCCCTTTCTCCTTCAATCCCTCCTCCTCCCTCAATCTATCCCACCCCATCTCCCTCTCTCCTTCCCTCCCTCCTGTCCCTCCCTCTCCCTCCCCCCTCTCTCCCTCCCCACTCTCTCCCTCCCTCCCTCCCCCCCCTCCCTCCCTCTCTCTCTCTCTCTCTCTCTCTCTCTCACTGCCTCTCTCCCGCTCTCTCCCTCCCTCTTTCCTCTCTCCTTCCACCCCTCTCTCCTTCCTTCCATCCCTCTCTCCTTTCATCCATCCATCCATCCATCCATCTATCCCTCTCCATCTCCATCCCTCTCTCTGTCTCTAGATGTGGAGAGGACTCGGTCCAGGCCAGACAGTTGTTGTTTCTGTCTCTGGATCGTCCAAGTCACACTCTGCTGCTGGCCTTCACTTCCTGTCTGGTCAGACTGCCCACAGCACGCTGCCACCTACACTCACGCTGTATGAAGTGAGTAAAACACACACACACACAGACCATCTCAACCATCTCCATCAGGCTGATCAGATCTCCATGTGTGTGTGTGTGTATAGGAGCTGTCTGACCTCCCGAGATCCCTACTGTGGCTGGACCAGAGGCAGCACCTGCTCCTTCCTCAGACCAGGCACACGGTGAGACTGTAGCTTCATCCAATTGATTGTCTGTTGAACTGTATATGTCAGTCTGATAATCTGTTATGTTTGTTCTATTACAGGCTTCCTTTTCAACAAGACAGTGAGTACGGCAACTTCTCCCATCTTGGAGACTGTGATGGTAGGTACCTTGCCTTTACCCTGTAGCTCTGTTCTTTCTTTCATTCAACTCCACCTAATAGCATTACCATGCTCCACCTAGTGGCATTACCATGCTCCACCTAGTGGCATTATCATGCTCCACCTAATAGCATTACCATGCTCCACCGAGTGGCATCACCATGCTCCACCTAGTGGCATTATCATGCTCCACCTAGTGGCATTACCATGCTCCACCTAGTGGCATTATCATGCTCTGCCTAGTGGCATTACCATGCTCCACCGAGTGGCATCACCATGCTCCACCTAGTGGCATTACCATGCTCCACCTAGTGGCATTATCATGCTCCACCTAGTGGCATTATCATGCTCTGCCTAGTGGCATTATCATGTTCCTCATAATAGCATTACCATACTCCACCTAATAGCATAATCATGCTCCGCCTAGTGGCATTACCATGCTCCTCCTAATAACATAATCATGCTCCACCTAGTGGCATTATCATGTTCCACCTAATAGCATAATCATGCTCCGCCTAGTGGCATTATCATGCTCCACCTAGTGGCATTACCATGCTCCGCCTAATAGCATTACCATACTCCACCTAATAGCATAATCATGCTCCGCCTAGTGGCATTACCATGCTCCTCCTAATAACATAATCATGCTCCACCTAGTGGCATTATCATGTTCCACCTAATAGCATAATCATGCTCCGCCTAGTGGCATTATCATGCTCCACCTAGTGGCATTACCATGCTCCACCTAATAGCATAATCGTGCTCCGCCTAGTGGCATTACCATGCTCCACCTAGTGCATCATCATGCTCCACCTAGTGCATTATCATTCTCCACCTAGTGGCATTACCATGCTCCACCTAGGGCCATTATCATTCTCCACCTAGTGGCACTACCATGTTCCACCTAGTGCATAATCATGCTTCACCTAGTGTATAACCATGCTCCACCTAGTGGCATTAACATGCTCCACCTAGTGGCATAATCATTCTCCACTTAGTGGCATTACCATGCTCCACCTAGTGCATAATCATGCTCCACCTAGTGTATAACCATGCTCCGCCTAGTGGCATTATCATGCTCCACCTAGTGCATAATCATGCTCCACCTAGTGTATAACCATGCTCCGCCTGGTGGCATTAACATGCGCCACCTAGTGACATAACCATGCTCCGCCTAGTGTATAATCATGCTCCGCCTAGTGCATAATCATGCTCCACCTAGTGCATAATCATGCTCCGCCTAGTGCATAATCATGCTCCACCTAGTGTATAATCATGCTCCGCCTAGTGCATAATCATGCTCCACCTAGTGCATAATCATGCTCCGCCTAGTGCATAATCATGCTCCACCTAGTGTATAATCATGCTCCACCTAGTGACATAACCATGCTCCACCTAGTGACATAACCATGCTCCACCTAGTGTATAATCATGCTCCACCTAGTGACATAACCATGCTCCACCTAGTGCATAATCATGCTCCACCTAGTGTATAATCATGCTCCACCTAGTGACATAACCATGCTCCACCTAGTGCATAATCATGCTCCACCTAGTGTATAATCATGCTCCACCTAGTGACATAACCATGCTCCACCTAGTGCATAATCATGCTCCGCCTAGTGCATAATCATGCTCCACCTAGTGTATAATCATGCTCCGCCTAGTGCATAATCATGCTCCACCTAGTGTATAATCATGCTCCACCTAGTGCATAATCATGCTCCGCCTAGTGCATAATCATGCTCCACCTAGTGCATAATCATGCTCCACCTAGTGTATAATCATGCTCCACCTAGTGCATAATCATGCTCCACCTAGTGTATAATCATGCTCCACCTAGTGCATAATCATGCTCCGCCTAGTGTATAATCATGCTCCACCTAGTGCATAATCATGCTCCGCCTAGTGTATAATCATGCTCCACCTAGTGCATAATCATGCTCCTCCTAGTGTATAATCATGCTCCGCCTAGTGTATAATCATGCTCCACCTAGTGCATAATCATGCTCCGCCTAGTGTATAATCATGCTCCACCTAGTGCATAATCATGCTCCTCCTAGTGTATAATCATGCTCCACCTAGTGCATAATCATGCTCCTCCTAGTGTATAATCATGCTCCGCCTAGTGCATAATCATGCTCCTCCTAGTGTATAATCATGCTCCACCTAGTGCATAATCATGCTCCACCTAGTGTATAATCATGCTCCACCTAGTGCATAATCATGCTCCTCCTAGTGTATAATCATGCTCCTCCTAGTGTATAATCATGCTCCACCTAGTGTATAATCATGCTCCACCTAGTGTATAATCATGCTCCACCTAGTGCATAATCATGCTCCTCCTAGTGCATAATCATGCTCCTCCTAGTGTATAATCATGCTCCACCTAGTGCATAATCATGCTCCACCTAGTGCATAATCATGCTCCTCCTAGTGTATAATCATGCTCCACCTAGTGTATAATCATGCTCCACCTAGTGCATAATCATGCTCCTCCTAGTGCATAATAATGCTCCTCCTAGTGTATAATCATGCTCCACCTAGTGTATAATCATGCTCCACCTAGTGTATAATCATGCTCCACCTAGTGCATAATCATGCTCCTCCTAGTGTATAATCATGCTCCTCCTAGTGCATAATCATGCTCCTCCTAGTGTATAATCATGCATTGCAAGAGTTTGCGACAGATGTTAAAGGGTCATTTCAAAACTACACTTTCATCATCTCCAGCACTACCCTAACATCAACATATTTGATAATGGCTGTTTCTTTGTTTTATATTTAAAAGATAGAGGAAGATAAGTGTTTTCAATGACATCATCAACCAATTAGTAGACAACTAGTAGGCAATTCATTATTTTATTTACCTTTATTTAACTAGGCAAGTCAGTTATGAACAAATTCTTATTTTTAATGAAGGCCTAGGAACAGTAGGTTAACTGCCTTGTTCAGGGGCAGAACAACAGATTTGTACCTTGTTAGCTCGGGGATTTGATCAATCTTGCAACCTTTCGTTTACAAGTCCAACGCTCTAACCACTAGGCTACCTGCCGCGCAAATGCTTTCTCATAATTCGTTAAAATCACATGATGCACACCAATGATGTCATTGGAAACACTTAAAACCTAAATAATGCACAATTATCACATATGTTAATGTTGGGGTGGTGCTGCAGATGGTGAATATGAAGTTGACATTTCCCTTTAATGCACATTGAACAAATTCAAATGCTGATGTAAGGGAATGTCTATGGCAACATATTTAATTAAAATGTTTGTTTTTGCAAGGTACCGTTTTTCTTTGTCGTGTCATCAATTAAAAACCCAATCACATCCCCAGTGCACATACAGTTGAAGTTGGAAGTTTACATACACTTTAGCCAAATACGTTTAAACTCAGTTTTTCACAATTCCTGACAATTAATGCTGGTAAAAATTGCCTGTCTTAGGTCAGTTAGGATCACCACTTTATTTTAAGAACGTGAAATGTCAGAATAATAGTAGAGAAAATGATTTATTTCAGCTTTTATTTCTTTCATCACATTCCCAGTGGGTCAGAAGTGGGTCAGAAGTTTACACACACTCCAATTAGTATTTGGTAGCATTGCCTTTAAATTGTTTAACTTGGGTCAAGCTGGAATTTTCCAAGCTGTTTAAAGGCACAGTCAACTTAGTGTATGTAAACTTCTGACCCACTGGAAATGTGATACAGTAAATTCTAAGTGAAATAATCTGTAAACAATTGTTGGAAAAACTGACTTGCCAAAAGCATAGTTTGTTAACAAGACATTTGTGTAGTGATTGAAAAACGAGTTTTAATGACTCCAACCTATCACAATAATTCTACATACCGTTAATTTATATTGGTTGTTTGTGTTTATGTGTGTATTGTATTTGCATTTACAGTGGTGACAGAAAATTGCAATGTTTTTCAGTCCGTCAGTAATGGGATTAGCTAGTGTGAAATGTCAGGGCTTTGAATTCCCTCTCCTAAGATTAGTGTCTGTCAGAAGCCTCCCAGCATGACAATAAATGCATTTTGATTGGTTGACAAAGGAGCGAACGTCTTGATCAGCGAATTAAAGCCCACGGGACTGAGACTTATTCTGAAACAGCGTTCTGCTGTCAACGACTGTCTGCTACAGTTTGACAAGTACTTGCCAGAAAAATATGTACAAAACAGAAATGAGGACCAAACTCTGTGCACAGTGCTCAAAACTGAGCTTCTGGCAGGCCATAAGAGAACGTCTTTAACTTTGATACGTTTATGGGCTCCTAACAAACACTCCTAAAATCTGTCTCTGTCTCAATTAGGATGTCTCTGCTTTTCATCAGCAAACTGTTCCAGGACCTGCAATCTGTTCCAACTCCAATTATACACTGCAATCTAATCTGTTTTATCACAGATCTATAATCTGGGGGGTGTTCTTGTTCCAGAACATTACAACCTCATCTATTTTATAGAACCTGCAATCTGTTCCAAAGTCCATAATATCCCATCTATAATATCTATCATGAATCTATAACCTCTAACCTGCAATTAATACATTCCTTTGCCAGAACATTGCAATCTCATGTGTTATTTATCACTCTTTAAAACCTGATCTGTTCTAAGCCGGATCTAAGCCGGATATAGGCCTGTTTACTGCAGAGTTGGGCTGTTTAATGGAGAGTGGTGAAAGCATAGAACCAGAACTAGGTCCAGGACAGACATGTGCTGTGTCTGTGCAGATGGGAGTGATTCGAGTGGTGGAAATCATTAACTGAAATATATGACGTGTTTTAGGGAGAAACTCACTGGCTTGCCCAGAGCCCTCCTTATTACAGAATGGGAACACTGAGAAGAGTTGGTCTGTTTTATTGTCTTCCCCTCTTTACTGATGACTAGTGCAGCTTTCAGCCCAGCCAGCAGAACCCCAAGGCTGTGCTGGAGAAAACACTGGTTAAGGACAAAGGAAAGGTGATGCTTATCTGTTGCCGTTATGAAATGTTATGGTAGATTACGGTAATAGAGAATAAGATTAAGCTCTTGGGTAATACAATATAGCAATATAATCCTTGACATCAGGCAAATAATGTTTAGGTTCTGAAGGATGAAACATCTAAAAATGTGACAATAACAAAAGTGGAGAGATTTATAAAGGAGAATGAATACACAGAGGTAGAGGAGAATAAAGGACTGAGATAACTGGTTTAATGTTAAGCGTTTTTATATTCTCTCTTGCCATTAGCCTTATCTCTCGGGGACAGATGCACGGAATGGAAATGGTAGTAGCATCTGTCGACTCTGGGATACAACGACTAGCAAGGAACTTTGTTCTGGTACGCTGATTCTTTGTCACTGATCATTTGGACAAATCACAATTTCACAGGTGCTCGCATCGTTTTGAATTTCCAAAGGGGAGGTGACATTTGGCCCATAGCTTGGCTGAAACTGGCTGACAGTTTTCATTGAGTGTGGTGGGGACTTATCTAGTCTCGTTAGACTTAACATGTCTCCCCTAAGAACTTAATCGAGCATCTGATGCAGTTACACAAGATTTTAGTTCTAGGTGTCCGAGATTAGCCTTGTGATCCCTTTCTCTTGTCTTCTCTCTCCCCTAAAGGTGCCATACAGCAGAGTCTGCTGATCGAGCCGGAGAGCCTGGTCTCCCTCAACCTGCTGGTGGCATCTGCAGTCTCAGCCTTCACCATCGGTGCGGCGCTCTCGGGGCTGGCTGTCTGCTGGATTATGGCCCACAAGCCTGGCAACCGTCGCCACGGCAACAATACCCCCCAGTCCACTATCCAGCGCCAGGAGAGGGGGATGTTGACGTCAGGAGGAGGGATGGGGGGATCGGTCCTCAGTGTGACCCGTCAGGGAGGAGGCGATAGACCCTGCTCTCAGGGCGGGGAGACCCTGTTTGTGATGCCCAACGGCTGGGGGAAGTCAGGGGAGCTGGACCCAGGGTTCCTGCCTACTCCGGAGCACACGCCCCAGCAGAAAAGACGCGGGCTCAGGCTGTCTGATTCTGGATCAGGGGGGTGGGATAACAGCCAGACCTACCTGGGAGGGAGTACCATGGGGCTGGCGTCTCCCTGCCCTCTCCCTTGCCCCCCACACCCCTCCACCGCTGTCTACCTGACCACCAGACTATTTCAGGGGGGAGGAGGAGGGAGGCACGGGGGTGAGGAGCGAGGAAGAGGAGGGGAGACTCCTCGCCAGCACTACGTGTGCCTGAGCAAGCCCCGGGGGGAGAAGGGCAGAAGTGGGACACCGAAGTCGGCGCTTCGTAAGTCGGCAGGGGAGTACGTGTACCCCATGACCCCCCAGGATTCTCCGGATAGGAGGAGGGTGGTGTCAGCCCCCAGCGCCCCTATGGAGTTTGGGGAGCCCCTGCCACTCCGCTGGCCTCCCCAGGAAGGCTACATCCTCAGCAGCCAGGGCATGGTCCCTGTACCTCCATCCTCCATGCCCACCATCAAAGGCCAGCAGTACGTGGCCCAGCACCACACACCTGGGCCGGGCAGGTCTCAGCTGAGAGGGGCCTTGGGGAGAGGAGAGCTGGGGGAGCTGGTGGATCTCAGCCAGCTGCTGAGTAAGAAGAGTTCCAATGAGAGGACTCACAACGGGCAGTGATCAAGCAGGGAAACCATGTCTCTTTCTATATCGTTCTCTTTCTGTCTGTTCTACATTTTCTCTCACTCTCTCTTTCTCTCTGACCTCTTTCTCTGTCATTGTCATTTAGTCCTCCGGATATCTCTGTATCTCGCTGGCGGACTCCTGAGGCTGTTCTCGCTGGCAGACTCCTGAGGCTGTTCTCGCTGGCAGACTCCTGAGGCTGTTCTCGCTAGGAGACTCCTGAGGCTGTTCTCGCTGGCAGACTCCTGAGGCTGTTCTCGCTGGCAGACTCCTGAGGCTGTTCTCGCTGGCAGACTCCTGAGGCTGTTCTCACTGGCAGACTCCTGAGGCTGTTCTCTCTGTGACTGGTTGATGCTGCTATCACTCATACCCTGCTTGGCTGTGATTGGTCAGTGGAAGTGAGGTTGTTGCTGTGTCTGCATTGCAGAGCTGCCTCTCCCCTCTGGCTGCTTAGAGAGGGGAGAGAGGAGGAGAGAGAGATAGCGGGATTGAAAGAGGTGAGAAAGAGGGATGGAGATGGAAAGAGAAAAGGGAAGGAAGAGTTTGCTAGACAGCAGAATTCTTCCAAAAGAACACATTAAGAGAGAACCATAAATAGGAAGGAACATGCAAAGAGACCCAGAGACAGACACTTCCCTGTGCAACAAACAGGGCAACAAGGACTGACCGAACAACATGGCCACAGAGCCCACTGTCAGGTGTCAGAAGACGAGACCCAGTGGACATCACTCCTACACAGTGTACTTTGTCCACCTTCCAGTGCAGACTGATTGGCACTCTCTGACAATAAGACAATGGAGGACACTGAAACATGAATTGTAAACACATTACTTTGAAGCATCTTGCTGCAGGTGAATGAAGCAGACACCCCCCTGGGCTCACACGTCAGATCATCATCTACTTTTGATTTACACTTGATTTACAACTCAACCAAAACTGTGATTTGGTTCATAATAACGTGAATTTAATGTGAAATCAACGAGAAAATGTCACCAGGTCATTGGATTTAGGTGAACAGTTGGGTGAAAACAAGACCAAATGCCCCTACGTTGATTCAATGTCATCACATAGATTTCTGGTGTTGAAATGACGTGGAAACAATGTTGATTCAAACAGTTTTTGCAGAGTGGGACTGTTCTCTCTCAGTAACACTGAGGTCATTCTGACTCTGACTCTGAATGTCACGAGAATATCTGATGAAGAGTGTCGAAAGGAAGCGGCAATGAAGATTTAATAGCCTGCCCTCCAGCTGCCTCCCCAACACACACACACACACAGGTCAGTTTTAATAAACCCACCCTGCGGGGGACCAGTCCTTGGTATCGTGGTGAGGGGGACATTGATTCCCAGTGTATGTGAGTCGAGAGGGGGTGTATAGTACCGCTCCTAACCTGTCTCACTGGGTCATACAGTACTGCTACTAACCTGTACAGTACCGCTCCTAACCTGTCTCACTGGGTCGTACAGTACCGCTCCTAACCTGTCTCACTGGGGCGTATAGTACCGCTCCTAACCTGTCTCACTGGGGCGTACAGTACTGCTCTTAACCTGTACAGTACCGCTCCTAACCTGTCTCACTGGGTCGTACAGTACCGCTCCTAACCTGTCTCACTGGGTCGTGCAGTACTGCTCTTAACCTGACTCACTGGGTCGTACAGTACCGCTCCTAACCTGACTCACTGGGTCGTATAGTACCGCTCCTAACCTGTCTCACTGGGTCGTACAGTACTGCTCCTAACCTGTCTCACTGGGTCGTACAGTACTGCTCTTAACCTGTCTCACTGGGTCATACAGTACTGCTCCTAACCTGTCTCACTGGGTCGTACAGTACTGCTCTTAACCTGTCTCACTGGGTCGTACAGTACTGCTCCTAACCTGTCTCACTGGGTCATACAGTACCGCTCTTAACCTGTCTCACTGGGTCATACAGTACTGCTCCTAACCTGTCTCACTGGGTCGTACAGTACTGCTCTTAACCTGTCTCACTGGGTCATACAGTACCGCTCCTAACCTGTCTCACTGGGTCGTACAGTACTGCTCCTAACCTGTCTCACTGGGTCGTACAGTACTGCTCCTAACCTGTCTCACTGGGTCATACAGTACTGCTCTTAACCTGTCTCACTGGGTCATACAGTACCGCTCCTAACCTGTCTCACTGGGTCGTACAGTACTGCTCCTAACCTGTCTCACTGGGTCGTACAGTACCGCTCTTAACCTGTCTCACTGGGACCAAGGGACTATAACTCACCCTCACTGGGCCGGACTGGAATGTCAGCACTATTTCTGCCAGCCAGGCATTCTCTCTAATGACATGGCACCATTTCATCCCTCCATCCGTCCATTCCTTCACTTCATCACTCTATCCTTCCACTCCATGTACTTTTTAATGGCCAGTCATTTCAGAGCTGACGCAATGTGTTGAGAGAAGGGTAGAGCATTGGGTGAGTTCAGTACTGTTTGACCCAGTGAGACAGGTTAGGAGCAGTACTGTACGACCCAGTGAGATAGGTTAGGAGCGGTACTGTACAGGTTAAGAGCAGTACTGTATGACCCAGTGAGACAGGTTAGGAGCAGTACTGTATGACCTAGTGAGACAGGTTAGGAGCAGTACTGTATGACCCAGTGAGACAGGTTAGGAGCAGTACTGTACGACCCAGTGAGACAGGTTAGGAGCAGTACTGTACGACCCAGTGAGACAGGTTAGGAGCAGTACTGTATGACCCAGTGAGACAGGTTAGGAGCAGTACTGTACGACCCAGTGAGACAGGTTAGGAGCAGTACTGTATGACCCAGTGAGACAGGTTAAGAGCGGTACTGTATGACCCAGTGAGACAGGTTAGGAGCAGTACTGTACGACCCAGTGAGACAGGTTAAGAGCAGTACTGTACGACCCAGTGAGACAGGTTAGGAGCAGTACTGTATGACCCAGTGAGACAGGTTAAGAGCAGTACTGTACGACCCAGTGAGACAGGTTAGGAGCAGTACTGTACGACCCAGTGAGACAGGTTAGGAGCGGTACTATACGACCCAGTGAGACAGGTTAGGAGCGGTACTGTACGACCCAGTGAGACAGGTTAGGAGCGGTACTGTACGACCCAGTGAGACAGGTTAAGAGCAGTACTGTACGACCCAGTGAGACAGGTTAGGAGCAGTACTGTATGACCCAGTGAGACAGGTTAAGAGCAGTACTGTACGACCCAGTGAGACAGGTTAGGAGCAGTACTGTACGACCCAGTGAGACAGGTTAGGAGCGGTACTATACGACCCAGTGAGACAGGTTAGGAGCGGTACTGTACGACCCAGTGAGACAGGTTAGGAGCGGTACTGTATGACCCAGTGAGACAGGTTAAGAGCAGTACTGTATGACCCAGTGAGACAGGTTAGGAGCGGTACTGTACGACCCAGTGAGACAGGTTAGGAGCGGTACTGTACAGGTTAAGAGCAGTACTGTATGACCCAGTGAGTCAGGTTAGGAGAAGTACTGTATGACCCAGTGAGACAGGTTAGGAGCAGTACAGTACGACCCCGTGAGACAGGTTAAGAGCGGTACTGTATGACCCAGTGAGACAGGTTAAGAGCAGTACTGTATGACCCAGTGAGACAGGTTAGGAGCAGTACTGTATGACCCAGTGAGACAGGTTAGGAGCAGTACTGTACGACCCAGTGAGACAGGTTAGTAGCAGTACTGTATGACCCAGTGAGACAGGTTAGGAGCAGTACTGTATGACCCAGTGAGACAGGTTAGGAGCAGTACTATACGCCCCAGTGAGACAGGTTAAGAGCAGTACTGTATGACCCAGTGAGACAGGTTAGGAGCAGTACTATACGCCCCAGTGAGACAGGTTAGGAGCAGTACTGTATGACCCAGTGAGACAGGTTAGGAGCAGTACTGTACGACCCAGTGAGACAGGTTAGGAGCAGTACTGTACGACCCAGTGAGACAGGTTAGGAGCGGTACTGTATGACCCAGTGAGACAGGTTAGGAGCAGTACTGTACGACCCAGTGAGACAGGTTAGGAGCGGTACTGTATGACCCAGTGAGACAGGTTAGGAGCAGTACTGTACGACCCAGTGAGACAGGTTAGGAGCGGTACTATACACCCCCTCTCGACTCACATACACTGGGAATCAATGTCCCCCTCACCACGATACCAAGGACTGGTCCACCGCAGGGTGGGTTTATTAAAACTGACCTGTGTGTGTGTGTGTGTGTGTGTGTGTGTGTGTGTGTGTGTGTGTGTGTGTGTGTGTGTGTGTGTGTGTGTGTGTGTGTGTGTGTGTGTGTGTGTGTGTGCACGCAGATGCACTGGCTATGCGTGTGATTGATAATCACTATGGTTGTGATTGAAACGACTGTCCTGACTCTTACTCATCCATGTTAATGGACATTTTCCCAGAGCTCAAACGGGACCATACATTCTATCCGTCAAAGTGTCTAATGAGAAACTTTCCATTACTTTAAGTGATCATGGAAAGAGGGATAGATAGAAAGACAGAGGGAAAAGACGAAAGGCAGGAGGACCGAGAGAGAAACAGAAAGGCAGAGTGAGAAAGAGAGAGACAACACTGAGACAAGGAAGAAGATGTGATCTGTCATTCCCAAGTCATCAGAGCCACAGCTCCAGTCACATCCAGAAGGAAAATTAGTTCAGCTCTGTTGTGAACCTGAGCAGTAATGACTTGTATATAAAGACCCAACCCCAGTCAGATGTCTGTGTTACCGTTGAAGGAGCACAATGATGACGTCACACATGGGGTGTTGTTTCAAGACCGAGTCACAGTTACAAGACACTCATAATCACACCATGCCGATGACTTTTCGCCCTTTGTTGTCAATACAAAATTATGTGCCAACATTCTAAACTGTACTTTTGGGTGACATACGGACCACAGAAGCAAAAAGGAAACATATTTTCAAGTGCCATAAAAACCATGTCAGTACATTTGATTCTTTATACATTTGATACTGTGATGTTGTATAATTTGTTCAAATGTGTACAGTTCCTGTGTACAATGAGGAACTTCACAATGTTGCCTTCAGATAGCATACTGAACATTGATTTTCTTTCATAACTATTTTGACTTTGCTGCTCTTATCCATTTGATAAAGTTGATGCCACTGACAGTCTGTTTATAAACCACTTATAAACAGTAGTACATCATTTAGGTCAGTTTTTCCTGAAATACTCTAGCAAAGTATTGATTGTTTTTCTCCACACCAACAAACTGTCATACTGAGGAACCTTAAAGTCCAAGGCTACTTCCTGTTCATAATACTGTGCAGTAATACATCATGGAAAAGCACAATAACTTTTATTTTTCTTATTTGAAAAGTAGTTGTACTGTAACGTTATCTATGTATATTTGTGTAAATAATCTATTTGAAGGTATCTTATCCATGTGGTTTTAAGGTTGTTGTTTTTTCATCCTTGACACAGGCCTTTGACGTGTTGGTTTTGGTTGACTGTGATATGAATGAGATGTAACAGAGCAGGCTGGTGGGAGGAGCTATAGGAGAATGGGCTCTTTATAGTGGCTGGAATGGAACGGTGTCTGACCCACCAGCCACCACTGAGATGCAAGTACAGGAATTACAGTATTTACCTTTGACTGAAAGCTGAGGGTAGCTGTTTTCTTTCTAAAAAGAGTAGAATCGTAGGCTTGTCCTGCTGAGCTGAATGAAAAAGGTCTCCATATTATTTGATTTATGATTTACGGCTGTACACACACATACACACACACACACACACACACACACACACACACACACACACACACACACACACACACACACACACACACACACACACACACACACACACACACACACACGCACACACACACACACACATTAAACACTTAATGTGAGAGGATACAGCAGTCAGTTAATATGGACAACCCTGTCAATATATTCTTTATTATTCTAATAAACAATGAATATGTATTAATCTTTGTTGTGTCTTTATGGATTGTTAATTTGACTGTAATGTTATACAGTAGGATTCTTTCAAGCAACCATTTCTATCACCACTAGATGGCGGTGGAAACTAGTCTTTGCAGGAGAGGAAAGAGCCATCGGTGAGATTGGCTGTGTTCTCGAGCATCAAAAGGACTGCAGGCGACTGCCGACTGACTGATCTACAAATCACCTTGCATCATAAATAACAACTGATAATTATTTGTAGATCAGTCAGTTAGTCACAATTTACCCATGATACGTTGTGTTTATGATCCTCTCGAACTCGGCCAATAACTCCATGGGTGCGTCTCAGCGTTCTACCGTGGCGTCCTCTCATCTCTTTACCTTCAGATGCACCGATATGAAAGAAGTGGACAGCTCACAGTTGGAATCTATCATATTCTCATGTATCCTGGGTTTTCAGGTCAAGGCAGATTCATTGAAAGAGACCAGTTGAGGAGGCCACATTATCCTATTGAGACATACATGCTATGTGATTCCACTGTTGCCAAGGGGGTCACATTATCCTATTGAGATACATACACCCTATGTGATTGGGTGGTGAATCATTGCTTGTTAGATTTGATGTCATTAACAGCTGGGGCATTGCCTTTGTGTTAGAGTGCTCCTTGAATCAGTCTAGTGTCTAATGTGTGCAGGCTTTTGCTCTAGCCCGGCACTAACCTAAGTCAAATCAATGAATTACTGTACATTTGTTGTCTCTAGACTGCAATTAATTTATTCAGATGTGTTTGAGCACCACACATAAAACCCTCAAGATGCTGAGCTGCCCATCCCCACTCTATGGCTTGGCTTGATATCGAGTTTATACTGCAGCTTTGATGACATAACAGACAGAATTTAGCACCTACTGTGCAGACTGAAACAAGCCTCTCCAGACCTCGCTGTGGTAGAACATCTTGCCCATCTAAAAGGTCAACTAAAGCCCATGTTCATGTAAATAGTATATTTATGTCATTCATGGTACATTCATTATGTGTTTGCATTGGCAACCACACATCTCTCTCTCACACACACCCACGCATGCAAGAACTCTCGCTTGCACACACACACTCCATTTAATACATTATTTTAATGAAAGAAATGTTGACAAAAACATGATGACATTATTGTGGTGGTGTAGAACATGAAGGGAGGGGTATGATGACTCATTGTCGGTCTTGTGTGTTCACTGCTGATCTGCTGTTTTCAAAATAAAACTGTTTCAACAGAAAGTAATAACTAATGGAATCCAGGAAGCAGTTTGTGGTAGCGATCCATTCACAAACTAGCCAAAAATCACGCACTAATTTTAAAGATTCCCATTTATTTTTTTTGAAAAGGAATCTCAGCAAAAACCCAAGATGGATGGGTGTGTAGCAGACCACAAAGACGATCAGGTTGGCTGTTACTATGCCAATAATGTTCCTCTTCTCCACAGTGGTGTCCTCATCCTCATCCTTCTCCTTCATTAGAACCCTTATGGTCTGTGTGGAACAGAACACTAAAATCAAAACTGGCAGAAGATACCCCAGCACCTCTAGAACCACAAGGAACTCAACTGACAACGTGCTTTCTTGAGATACTTCATAACATGTAATCAGTTTGTGAGGATCATTGTCTTTTCTGAACACGGCACATATCGTTACTACGGTGACCCATATGGTCCCACACACCACCGCAGCCACCTTCTTTGACCGCCATGTTCTGGTGTGGAACGGGTACTTGACCGCCAGGTAGCGGTGGATGCTGATGGCGGTGACCGTGAGGATGCTGGCGTACATGTTGATGTAATGTGTGGAGATGAGGAAGGTGCAGAAGTGTGTTCTGTCTAGACGGTGGAAGGCATTGTAGATGCGGAAGGGGAGGAAGAACACGAGGGAGCAGTTGGCTGCTGCGAGGTTCAGCATGTAGACGTGTGTGTCGGTCCACATGGCTCGTTTGGCGAGGAAGACGCGTAGAACCGCCATGTTGAGTAGCAAGCCCACCAGGAACACAGGAACGTAGCCCACGGCTTGGAGGATTTCCACTTCACAGGTATTGTTGTTGTTACACATAGCTACCTGAGGAGAGGACATGACTCAGGCAAGCTATTACAAATATAACATTGTGTCACACGGGTTTTTACAAGATATAAGCAGAATGAAGTCCTTTATCATGGGTCTTGATCTACCTAGTCTGAAATAGTTGTTCCTCCTCTCCTGTCCTTCACTTGGTCTGATGTGAAATAGTTGGAGGATAACCTCTGCCACATTGCTTTCACCTCTTGTATTTATTTTTTTCAGATTTGTGCAGAAGACCAGGGTAAAAATCAATTTGAGATGACTAGGCTAGTGGCCAATCCTATAAAAGAGTGTGAGTTTTTGAGATACCCTTACCCCAGGTAGAACAAAACACAAACATGTTTTTTCACATCTCTAATGACTCCCAATTATCAAATGGATGGTTGTGAAAAAATATTGTACTGCAAAGAGGTTACATTTATAGATATTGTGACCCCCGCCCCTCTTCCAAAGCCTGCAGAATAATGCCTTGTGACCCCCGCCCCTCTTCCAAAGCATGCAGAATAATGCCTTGTGACCCCCGCCCCTCTTCCAAAGCATGCAGAATAATGCCTTGTGACCCCCGCCCCTCTTCCAAAGCGTGCAGAATAATGCCTTTTGACCCCCGCCCCTCTTCCAAAGCATGCAGAATAATGCCTTGTGACCCCCACCCCTCTTCCAAAGCGTGCAGAATAATGCCTTGTGACCCCCGCCCCTCTTCCAAAGCATGCAGAATAATGCCTTGTGACCCCCACCCCTCTTCCAAAGCGTGCAGATGAATGCCTTGTGACATCCGCCCCTCTTCCAAAGCCTGCAGAATAATGCCTTGTGACCCCCGCCCCTCTTCCAAAGCATGCAGAATAATGCCTTGTGACCCCCGCCCCTCTTCCAAAGCATGCAGAATAATGCCTTGTGACCCCCGCCCCTCTTCCAAAGCGTGCAGAATAATGCCTTTTGACCCCCGCCCCTCTTCCAAAGCATGCAGAATAATGCCTTGTGACCCCCACCCCTCTTCCAAAGCGTGCAGAATAATGCCTTGTGACCCCCGCCCCTCTTCCAAAGCATGCAGAATAATGCCTTGTGACCCCCACCCCTCTTCCAAAGCGTGCAGATGAATGCCTTGTGACATCCGCCCCTCTTCCAAAGCATGCAGAATAATGCCTTGTGACCCCCGCCCCTCTTCCAAAGCGTGCAGAATAATGCCTTGTGACCCCCGCCCATCTTCCAAAGCGTGCAGAATAAGGCCTTGTGACCCCCGCCCCTCTTTCAACATGTGCAGAATAATGCCTTGTGACCTCCGCCCCTCTTCCAATGCATGCAGAATAATGCCTTGTGACCCCCGCCCCTCTTCCAATGCATGCAGAATAATGCCTTGTGACCCCCGCCCCTCTTCCGAAGCGTGCAGAATAATGCCTTGTGATCCCCGCCCCTCTTCCAAAGCGTGCAGAATAGTGCCTTGTGACCCCCATCCCTCTTCCAAAGCATGCAGATTAATGCCTTGTGACCCCCGCCCCTCTTCCAAAGCGTGCAGAATAATGCCTTGTGACCCCCGCCCATCTTCTAAAGCGTGCAGAATAATGCCTTGTGACCCCCGCCCCTCTTCCAATGCATGCAGAATAATGCCTGCATGCTTTTAGGCGGAAATATCAACAATGAATATTTATGTTGAATCTAAGCTTTACTTTTTGGTAGCTGATTAATAGACAACTTTACAAGTCAAGTGGGCTCTCATTCAGTGGTGTATGTTCCTGCATGACAAAAATACCTAGAGTTATACAGTTTGTTTATGTTGTGGCCATAGCTGTGGGAAGTAGGTGTGCTGAGGTTGCTGCACCACCACCTGATAAATCTGAATAAAAAATATATTCATAAAAAATATGAATATCTTTTTTTATATTTTTCCACAAAAATAGTGCTGGGCCTTTGCTAGTCCTGTATTTGTGGACCGAAATAGATGTCTGTAGCACGGGCAAAAAAAATACTTCAAAATCTCTGTTTTGGCAAAAAAAAGTGGTTGTATAATGAAGAACAGTATCTTGCAGGATTCAATAGTTGATTTGTAAGAGTTGTTGCCCAGTCCCTTTCTCTGTGATGTCATTCTAATGGAATCCAGAAAGAACAAAACCCTGTTCTCAAACATTTACATCAAATTAAATATTTTTCTTGATCAAATAACATGAAAAACAACCACTTTTTGTACAGTATTAATTTACCGTCCTTACAAACCACTTAATGTAAATGTATATTACTGTATTGTACATAGACTGGTCATCTTGGTTTGTACCTGTAGACTTTCCATCACCATGATGGAAAAACAATGACCAATACAGTAATTGAGTACATTGAGACATCAAGTGTTTTGTGATGATGTGATGTGATGATGTGGCCCAGTTGGTAGTGCATGCTGCTTGCATTGCTAGGGGTGTGGGATCGATTCCCACGTGGGACCAGTATGATGATGTACGCACTCACTAATGTACGTTGCTCTGGATAAGATTGTCTAGTAAAAGGAATGAATAGACCATTTCAGTTTTCACATAAAAATAATTTGTATTGTTTTGTACAGATAATTATCAGATTGAAGTTACAAATGCTGGTAAATATAAATACATTAAGTTTTTTTTTTAAATCACAAAAGTAGTGCACTGGCTTTACCTAGTCTTGTATTAGCAGACCGATATTGACCTCTGTGTCGTCACCCCTCTCCCCCCGTCGGCGAAAAAATCACACCACCCCCTCCCCTAAATGACTTCCTGCGGCTAAGGTTGTGGCTATTGTAATTGTCTCTAAGGAAAATAAGTGGTCTTAGACAGTGAAAACGGTCATGTATTTTTTGTCAAAGGTTCCTCTGTAGACTTTATGTGTTCAGCCTCTTGCAATTATATTAGGGGGCTCCCCTAAATTTGACTCATAATCCATTATGGTGCCCAAAATCAGTTGTGCCAGTAACAGAAAGGTCACTGGTTCAAATCTGTCACGTCCTGACCTTAGTTCCTTGTTTATGTCTCTGTTTTAGTTTGGTCAGGGCGTGAGTTGGGGTGGGCATTCTATGTTTTGTATTTCTGTGTTTGGCCTGGTATGGTTCCCAATCAGAGGCAGATGTCGATCGTTGTTTCTGATTGAGAACCATACTTAGGCAGCCTGTTTTCCCACCAAGGGTTGTGGGTAGTTGTTTTCTATGTCTGTGTTTTACCATACAGAACTGTTTCAGTTCTCATTTATTTATCTTGTTCTTTTGTATTCTGTGTTCAGTTTAATACATTTATTATGGACACTTACCACGCTGCGCATTTGTCTGATATTTCATACTCCTCGTCAGAGGAAGAAGAAAATCGTTACAATATCCCTGAGCCGGCAAGGTGGGGAAAAAAATCTGCCGTTCTGCAACAACTACTCCCCAGGCACTGTGGACGTCGATTAAGGCAGCCCCTTTGCCCTCAGAACCTCAATCTGTCGGGGCATAGACTCTACAAGGTATCAAAAGTGTTCCACAGGGATGCTGGCCCATGTTGACTCCAATGCTTCCCACAGTTGTATCAAGTTGGTTGGATGTCCTTGGGTGGTAGACCCTTCTTGATACACACAGGAAACTGTTGATCGTGAAAAACCCAGCAGCGTTCCAGTTCCTTACTCACTCAAACCGGTGAGCCTGGCACCTACCACCATACCCTGTTCAAAGGCACTTCAATCTTTTGTCTTGCCCATTTATCCTCTGAATGGCACACATACACAATCCATGTCTCAATTGTTTCAAGGCTTAAAAATCATTTTTTAACCTGTCTCCCACCCTTTACACACTGATTCTGACCATAATTATATCCTCCTGATTTCTGCATACAAGCCAAAACTAAAGCAGGAAGTAACAGTGACTCGCTCAATACGGAAGTGGTCAGATGACGCGGATGCTAAGTTACTGTTTTGCTAGCACAGACTGGATTTATCAAATGGCATTGAGGAGTATACCACCTCATTCATCGGCTTCATCAATAAGTGGATAGACGATGTCGTCCCCACAGTGACCGTACGTACATATCCCAACCAGAAGCCATGGATTACAGGCAACATCCACATCGAGCTAAAGGCCAGAGCTGCAGCTTTCAAGAAGCAGGACACTATTCCGGATGCTTATAAGAAATCCCGCTATGCACCAAGATGAACCATCAAACAATCAAAGTGTCAATACAGGATTTAGATTTAATCGAACTACACCGGCCTGCAATGACGCTCGTCAGGTATGGCAGGGCTTGAAAACTATTACGGACTTCAAAGGGAAACTAAGCCGCGAGCTGCCAAGTGACGCGAGCCTACCAGATGAGCTAAATGCCTTTTATGCTCGTTTCGAGGCAAGCAACACTGAAGCATGCATGAGAGCATCAGCTGTTCTGGACGGCTGTGTAATAGCGCTCATCGGTAGCCGATGTGAGCAAGACCTTTAAACAGGTCAAGATTCACAAAGTCACGGGGGCCAGATTGATTACCAGGACGTGTACTCAGAGCATGTCCGGACCAATTGGCAAGTGTCTACACTGACATTTTCAACTCTCCCTGAGCGAGTCTGATTTTACCTACATGTTTCAAGCAGACCACCATATTCCCTGTGTCCAAGGAAGCGAGGATAACCTCCCTAAATGATTACCGACCGCAGCACTCAAGTCGGTAGCCATGAAATACTTTGAAAGGCTTGTCATAGCTCCCATCAACAGCACCCTCCCGGATACCCTAGACCCACTCCAATTCCAATACCGCCCCAACAGATCCACTGATGACGTAATCTCAATCGTACTCCACACTGCCCTTTCCCACCTGGATATCAGCATTCAACTCCATAGTGCCCGCAAAGCTCATCACTAAGTTAAGGACTCAGGGTCTAAACACCTCCCTCTGCAACTGGATCCTGGACTTCCTGACGGACTGCCCCCAGGTGGTAAGGGTAGGCAACAACATGTCTGCTACACTGATCCTCAACACACGTTCCCCTCAGGGGTGTGTGCTTAGTCCCCTCCTGTACTCCCTGTTCACCCACAACTGCGTGAAAAAAACACGACTCCAACACTATCATTAAGTTTGCTGACGACACAGCAGTGGTAGGCCTGATCACCGACAACGATGAGACAGACTTTAGGGAGGAGGTCAAAGACCTGGCAGTGTGGTGCCATTACAACAACCTCTCCCTCAATGTGAGAAAGACAAGGAGCTGATCGTGGACTACAGGAAAATGTGGGCCGAGCAGGCCCAAATTAACATCGACGGGAGAAGTAGTGGAGCGGGTCGAAAGTTTCAGGTTCCTTGGTGTCCACATCACCAATGAACTATCATGGACCAAACACACCAAGACAGTCGTAAAGAGGGCACGATTACACATTTTCCCCCTTAGGGGACTGAAAAGATTTGGCATGGGTCCCCAGATCCTCAAAAAGTTATACAACTGCATCATCGAGAGCATCCTGACCGGTTGCATCACCGCCTGATATGGCAACTGCTCGACTTTTGACCGTAAGGCGCTACAGAGGGTAGTGCGAATGGCCCAGTACATCAGTGGTGCCAAGCTTCCTGCCACCCAGAACCTATATACTAGGCGGTGTCAGAGGAAAGCCCAAAAAATGTTCAAAGACTCCCGTCACCCAAGTCATAGACTGCTTTCTCTGATACTGCACGGCAAGCGGTAACGGAGCGCCAAGTCTAGGACCAAAAGGTTTACCCCAAGCCATAAGACTGCTGAACAATTAATCAAATGGCCACCGGACTACTTACATTGACACCCCCCTCCCCTCCATTTATTTTTTACACTGTTGCTTCTCAATGTTTATTATCTATGCATAGTCACTTCACCCCTACCTACATGTACAAATTACCTCCACTAACCTGTACCCCAGCACATTGACTCGGTACCGGTACCCCCTGTATATAACCTCCACACTGACTAAGTACCGGTACCCCTGTATATAGCCTCCATACTGACTCAGTACCGGTACCCCCTGTATATAACCTCCACACTGACTCAGTACCGGTACCCCCTGTATATAACCTCCACACTGACTCAGTACCGGTACCCCCTGTATATAACCTCCACACTGACTCGGTACCGGTACCCCCTGTATATAACCTCCACATTGACTCTGTACCGGTACCCCCTGTATATAGCCTCTACACTGACTCAGTACCGGTACCCCCTGTATATAACCTCCAAACTGACTCGGTACCGGTACCCCCTGTATATAACCTCCACATTGACTAAGTACCGGTACCCCTGTATATAGCCTCCATACTGACTCAGTACCGGTACCCCCTGTATATAACCTCCACACTGACTCAGTACCGGTACCCCCTGTATATAACCTCCACACTGACTCAGTACCGGTACCCCCTGTATATAACCTCCACACTGACTCGGTACCGGTACCCCCTGTATATAACCTCCACATTGACTCTGTACCGGTACCCCCTGTATATAGCCTCCACACTGACTCAGTACCGGTACCCCCTGTATATAACCTCCAAACTGACTCGGACCGGTACCCCCTGTATATAACCTCCACATTGACTCTGTACCGGTACCCCCTGTATATAACCTCCACATTGACTCTGTACCGGTACCCCCTGTATATAGCCTCCACACTGACTCGGTACCGGTACCCCCTGTATATAACCTCGTTATTGTTATGTTATTGTGTTTATTTTTATTATTTCTTACTTTAGTTTATTTGGTAAATATTTTCTTAACTCTTTCTTGAACTGCACCGTTGGTTAAGGGCTCGTAAGTAAGAATTTCACAGTAAGGTTACACGTTGTATTTGGCACGTGACAAATAAAGTTTGATTTGATTTAATTGAAGTGGATTTTACAGGTGACCTCAATAAAGGATCTTGGCTTTCACCGGGATTCACCTGTCACCTTGTATTGCACATTTTAGCAATATCAGAGCTTGCAATATTGAGTTACATGAGCTGATGTGGCCCGACCCTCCTACAGCCAGGCATAATTATGCACTTTTAGAGTTTAGGTGTTGTGTCAGAATATCTATATATTTTACCACTTTTGCAGTAAAATATTTTTACACAACCATTCAATTCATAAATGCGGAAACATTAGTAGTGAAAGACATGGTAGGGGTATCAACAACAAAAAAATGTAAGCCCTGCAACTAGCCTATACTGAGATGCACCCATAGTAATAGACTCTAATCACGTCTAATCAGAGTATTTCTGTGCATCAGGTCAACAGGAACAGTGTGCTTCCTCATTGAAAAAATATACTTTATTTGGACAGACAGTCATACATAAAGAATCATAATCATACCTTGTGTTATTTCCCACTCTCCTTTCTCACTCAGTGACTGATGAGATCTATCTCCTTGCAAAGAAAATGGCTTTAGAAGAAAAAAAATGTTTTACTTATCTTTGTCAGTATCAAGGTTAAACGGCAAACAAGGCATCTAGAGTTAAAAGGAATAGGGAATTCTGTATTGTACTGATTCCTGTGGGGTTACCACTAACTGAGTAGTACATCTGCAAAGCTACTAACACATTTTCCCTTTCTATTTTTTTCACCATTACAGTCTTGCACAGTAAAATACATTATTGATAAATGGCATCAGATTATCTAAATGTTGTCAGTAAATTGTATTATTGCAATATATTGTTATTGAAGTTTGACATTTATCAAATATTCTCCATGTCTGTGGCCTACACATAATTTAATATGTTTAAGACCAATCATTACTCACCGTTCAATTGAACTTTTCTTGATTTATAAGATTGCGCCGAAAATCAGGTGTAAGTTCAAATTTGACATGCATTGATTGCTATATGCTCTTTTGAAACTGCTGTAAAGTAGTTTCTATCTAAACTTTAATAGAGGAAGTATATGTCAGTCAAATAAAAATACTATCTACTAGCTCAATTTGCATGTTTAGCTTTGTGATTATGTGATAGGGCCCCATACATCAGCCCTTCTCTCTGTTGTCACGGAGATAGCATTGTTGCCATGTCAACAGGGCAGCAGTGGGAGTGTGACGTATATAACTAGGCCAAGACATAAACCACAGGCTAGCAGTGTACTGGCTGATCTCTGTGTTCAAGCACAATAATGAAAGTATTGAGGTTTGGAGGGTGTTATTTTCACCAGAATATCTTCAGACGAGAAAGGTGACTTGACTGAACTCCTTTGAAACTGAAATGGTTGAAATAATCACTCTGAAAAGTGTAACAGTTTTTGGGTTTAGGTGGTCTACATGTAAGATGGTGTAAAATATGTGTGACATATTGCAAAGCTGTATTTTCATCTCAACCATCTCACCTCTCCACATTCAGGATTCTTTCTTCCATTCCTTTTGTCTCATGCAGTATCTCCTGTCGTGTCTTTGGCTGTGCCGGATTAAGTGATATGACATGCTATTCTATAAAATTATTTCTCCGCAATGAATATTACCTGATTGAGCTAATCATGTAAATGTAATTAACTAGAGAGTCGGGGCACCACGAAATAATATATAGAGAGCTGTTATCTTCCGAATAAACTCTTAAAGACCTAGTAATATTTTACATCAATAGCAGTCAATATTAATCGGCACCTTAATTCAGTCTCATCTGAAACTTGTAAATTCTTGGTTATCTTCCCGAACCCTGGCTAACAAGTTGAATCAGCAATACAAAATTGGGTTTCATTATTTATTTACTAAATACCTAACTAATCACACAGAATTACATATACACGGAATTAATCATAACTTGATTACAAATTACGTCATAAAGGAAAACGTCCCTAGCGGGCGGAACAGATATGACAGATTGTTACACAAAAGAAAAGGGGCTGGGTTTGAGTGAAAGACTGGGAAGACTGAGTAACAAAGGAAGAAGCTGTGCTATCGTAAATACATTATCTTATGCATTCTAAATTACCCACCAATTTGGAGAAGGAAAATGCAATAAATATTTACTCTGAGCTGCGCTTCAGTGTGTTGGTGGTAGATGGAAGGTCGTGTTGCCAAACCGAGTCCTTTGTCCTTTGAAGAATGTCTCTGGTGGTCAATTGGATACGTTGTAGTAACGTCATTGTGTGAGAGACGGGATACTCTAACCCTCGTTTGCAGCTGCTGTGGCTAACTCAACGGCTAGGAGGTATCACTTCTGTAGTGAATAAGAGTTCAAAGTTCATACCATTCGCAACCAAAGCTCACGCTGATGTTGGCTTCTTCTGTAGTTATTATCTGAACCGTTCTGACATCGGACTGTCGTCCCCACATCCTTGGAACAGGAGGTTATATTGTCGTCAAGGCTTTATATAGAAAGGGAGAGGAGGGCGTGTTTGAAAACTTTCATAACCCATGTCCCTTCACAGGGGCGGGCCTCTGATTGAGCAGAGCCCTAACCTTATGAAAACCCAAATCTCTCATTTGGAAGCTAAAATTATATTTAATCTCTTCACCAATAATTTTATATTCAAACATTTAAATTGAACAATTCCATGTGAATCCGATAACTCTGATGTGTAGACTTTCCACTGTAGAGTTTATGTCATCTTATCATTGATGAGAATGTCTCAGATGACAACCGAACTGACATCATATTGATTAAGTAGCACTGCATATGTTCAATTGGTCAGATTACCAGAATATAGTTTATTTCCCCCCACTTTCTGATGTTCCCAGAATCTCTATGTTAACCAAGGGGTTTTCAAATGTAACATCAGTAGGGTAGAGATAGGAAAAGGGGGGAAGAGGTATTTATGACTGTCATAAACCTACCCCCAGGCCAACGTCATGACACTACTAAAGGGAAAATTTCCATCAGGAGTGTTGAAGTGGAAAAACAGGTCAGCGGAGAGACCGGGGTAGAGGTTGAATCTAGCCGCAATCCCCCAATCATCCCCAACAGCAAGGTTGTTTATTTTACAGTTTTTCCCACTTGTTAAAACACGTTTGCTGAAACAACATCTCAGGCCCTCAAAACTCTAAACACAAAACACAAAACATAGAACAGTTAGCATATTTCCCCAAACTCCACAGACATCTTACAATATGAAACACAGCAATCAAAATCATGTACTCCCTGCACGAAATGAAACTCTGCTAACTAATGAGACATACACACACATCAAATTCATCTAACTTAGTGACAACCGAGATCACACTGATGTGATACATTCAAAACACTACTATCAGAACCAATTTCAGTGTAAAGACTAAGACCAAATCAAATTGTATGTCACATGCGCCGATACTACAGTTGTAGACCTTACAATGAAATAAATGCTTACTTACAAGCCCTTAACCAACAATGCAGTATTAAGAAAAAATAAGTGTGAAGTAAAAAATAGATAAAAAATAACAGTAACAATAAATAAAGAGCAGCAGTAAAATAACAATAGTGGGGCTATATACAGGGGGTACCAGTACAGAGTCAATGTGGAGGCTATATACAGGGGGTGCCGGTACAGAGTCAATGTACCGGTACAGAGTCAATGTGGAGGCTATATACAGGGGGTACCGGTACAGAGTCAATGTACCGGTACAGAGTCAATGTGGAGGCTATATACAGGGGGTACCGGTACAGAGTCAATGTACCGGTACAGAGTCAATGTGGAGGCTATATACAGGGGGTACCGGTACAGAGTCAATGTGGAGGCTATATACAGGGGGTACCGGTACAGAGTCAATGTGGAGGCTATATACAGGGTATTACGGTACAGAGTCAATGTGGAGGCTATATACAGGGGGTACCGGTACAGAGTCAATGTGGAGGCTATATACAGGGGGTACCGGTACAGAGTCAATGTGGAGGCAAAAGACCTGAGACTGGGACGGAGATTTGTCTTCCAACAAGACAATGATCCAAAACTAAAAGCAAAATCTACAATGGAATGGTTCAACAATAAACATATCCAGGTGTTAGAATGGCCAAGTCAAAGTCCAGACCTGAATCCAATCTGGAATCTGTGGAAAGAACTGAAAACTGCTGTTATATACAGGGGGTACCAGTACAGAGTCAATGTGGAGGCTATATACAGGGGTACCAGTACAGAGTCAATGTGGAGGCTACATACAGGGGTACCGGTACAGAGTCAATGTGGAGGCTATATACAGGGGTACCGGTACAGAGTCATTGTGGAGGCTATATACAGGGGGTACCGGTACAGTCAATGTGGAGGCTATATACAGGGGGTACCGGTACAGAGTCAATGTGGAGGCTATATACAGGGGGTACCAGTACAGAGTCAATGTGGAGGCTATATACAGGGGGTACCGGTACAGTCAATGTGGAGGCTATATACAGGGGGTACCGGTACAGAGTCAATGTGGAGGCTATATACAGGGGTACCGGTACAGAGTCAATGTGGAGGCTATATACAGGGGGTACCGGTACAGAGTCAATGTGGAGGCTATATACAGGTGGTACCGGTACAGAGTCAATGTGGAGGCTATATACAGGGGGTACCGGTACAGAGTCAATGTGGAGGCTATATACAGGGGGTACCGGTACAGAGTCAATGTACCGGTGCAGAGTCAAGAGATCTTCTGTTGAATCTGACAATTAATCTTGATGGTTGATCAGTCGTCTCAAATAAAACTGTGAAGGACCTCGGCGTTACTCTGGACCCTGATCTCTCTTTTGACGAACATATCAAGACTGTTTCAAGGATATCTTTTTTCCATCTACGTAACATTGCAAAAATCAGAAACTCTCTGTCCAAAAATAATGCAGAAAAATGAATCCATGCTTTTGTCACTTCTAGGTTAGACTACTGCAGTGCTCTACTTTCCGGCTACCCGGATAAAGCACTAAATAAACTTCAGTTAGTGCTAAACACGGCTCCTAGAATCTTGACTAGAACCAGACAATGTGATCAAATTACTCCAGAGCTAGCCTCTCTACACTGGCTTCCTGTAAAGGCAATGGCTGATTTCAAGGTTTACTGCTAACCTACAAAGCATTACATGGGCTTGCTCCAACCTATCTTTCCGATTTGGTCCTGCCATACGGTCACAAGACGCAGGCCTCCTTACTGTCCCTAGAATTTCTAAGCAAACAGCTGGAGGCAGGGCTTTCTCCTATAGAGCTCCATTTTCATGGAATGGTCTGCCTACCCATGTGAGAGATGTAGACTCGGTCTCAACCTTTAAGTCTTTACTGAAGACTCATCTCTTCAGTAGGTTCTATGATTGAGTGTAGTCTGGCCCAGGAGTTTGAAGGTGAACGGAAAAGCAATGGAGCAACGAACCACCCTTGCTGTCTCTGCCTGGCTAACTGTTACCCTCTAGTTTTCCAATTGTAAAAAGTATCAATTGTCCTTCTTTATTCCTATCCTGATATCCATTTATATGCCTTGTTTCTATCAGTTATCATTAATGTTTGTTTTAGTCTGTTTTAAGCTGCGGGGAGGAAGAGGCCTCTTCCCTCAAAAGGGTTTAGAGCAAGATAGAGGAAGTGGTTCTTGCAGCTGACTCCCTTCCTGCAGTGGTGGCCTCTGTGTGTAGGTCACACTGTAATCTTTTGTCATTTATGTTTCATTTAGCTGATAGTCCTTGTACATCCAAAAGGACATGTGTTAAAAACACAGGTTTAGCAACATTATAGACAAGGACTATAGTAAGTACAGTACTTTACTCCCTTGTTCAGCTTCCCAAGACAGGCCTGTGGTCCTAAATCCTTTGTGGTCGAATCAGACGTAAATGTTCAAGTTTAATGGACACCTAAACCATGTTGTCCTGTCTTATTTGGTAAAAGCCAGTTGAAAGTAGGCTCAGCAAAGTATTGCATTCAGAAACCAGATCATACAGGCATAGTGTTACATTCATTTAGAACGTTATCCTTACAAACGTGTGGGGTGATCACATCAGAGCCAAAGCAAACTAGTAGTTACACTCGTGGATAAAGTTCTTAACAGAAAAAAAGCATGGAAAATGTACAATACATTAAATAATAAATGTTATTTTATTCCCACCAACTGTAACTCTTGCGGTTGCCGTCGCAACAGAGTTAATTGGGATTTGTTTCAGTGCAGGTCATACAAACAAAAATAGTAGGCAGTTAAAACAGTATCACAAAATAAAATACAAAATATCCATAAAAAAAGAAGAGTATTGTCCTCACTAATGTGCCTGTGAGAGGAAGTTACTAGACTATTGAGAAACAGCCACTGTGTGTATCCTTCACGTCAAGTCATGTTGGGAACTTAGGGGTCAGTGGTTTAAGAGTAAGAGGCTAAGGTGAGAGTAGGGGGTAATGGTAGGGTGTGGGGAAAGACTCATTTGTCACCTTTCTGTCCAGGGACTTGCATCTACATGTCCTCCTCCCACACTAGATCACTCTTCAGAAAACACTGGCTTATCATCCCTCAGCTCTGACACACAACACACATACACACAAACATGGAAATAGGGGAACATTACTAATAGTGTGTGTCTGTGTGTGTACCTGTGTACCTGTGTGTATTTGGGGCGGGAGCACCAAGAGCCTTATGTTAACGGGAGAGCCCACCTGCACTCGGCTGGCCAGGTGCCTAAACAGGAACAGGATATGACATCACCCGGTTGTCCTGGGTTTCTCTGGTGTAAAATAACTTTGTGACAACTGTTGATGTAAAAAAAAAGGCCAGATGGGACTCGTCTGAAGGTAACCTATACAAACGAATACAAACAAATGGAAGTATGGAGGTAGTTTTGTGCCAACTAAAATAAAGGGGTTAAAGGATTGGACCCTTTTTTTTCAATTTCCGCCTAAAATGACATACCCAAATCTCACTGCCTGTAGCTCAGGACGTGAAGCAAGGATATGCATATTCTTGATACCATTTGAATGGAAACACACTGAGGTTTGTGGAAATGTGAAATATATGTAGGAGAACATAACACATTAGAGCTGGTTAAAGATAATACAAAGAAAAATACATGCGTTTTTTTTATCATCTTTGAAATGCAAGAGAAAGGCCACAATGTATTATTACAGTTTAAGCGCAATTAACATTTTAGCCACTAGATGGCAGCAGTGTATGTGCACAGTTTAGACTGATCCAATGAACCATTACATTTTTGTTGGTTTGGTTTGTTAATACATTTTCAAACTCATAACTGTGCACTCTCCTCAAACAATAGGATGGCATTATTTCAATGTAATAGCTACTGTAAATTGGACAGTGCAGTTAGATTAACAATAATTTAAGCTTTCTGCCCATATCAGATGTCCTGGGAAATGTTCTTGTTACTTACAACCTCCTGCTAATCACATTAGCGCACGTTAACTCAACCGACCCGCGGGGGGACACCAATCCTGTAGAGGTTGACCCTTTTAGCTAACCCTTCTCCTATGCCTTACCTTAACCCTTTAACCTAAATCCTTAACTTAAACCTAACACCTAACCCCTAAACCCTAACCCCATGACTAGCTAAAGATAGCCATCTAGCCACCTAGCTAGAATTTGTGAGATATCATATGTTTAGAAAATTCGTAACATATACTACGTGTTGCAAATTCATAACATATTGTATGTTTTGCAAATTCGTAACATACCACACGTAATGGGTGTGGTGGAAATGTAATATTCATTACATACTATACTGTTTAATAAGACCAACTATTCTGTTTTCAATGAGAGAATTGTCCATTGTTACATGTTAGTAGGCTTCTCTTATGTGACTTAGTCATAAGTCTGGGTGTACAGATAAGAGCCGTTTGGGTGCGACCTCAGTATGGTGGCTCCCGAGTGGCGCAGCGGTCCAAGGCACTGCATCTCAGTGCAAGCGTCACTACAGTCCCTGGCTCGAATCCAGGCTGTCTCACATCCAGCCGTGATTGTGAGTAGGGTGGTGCACGCCCAGCGTCGTCTGGGTTAGGGGTAGGCCGTCATTGTAAATATGAATTAGTTCTTAACTGACTTGCCTAGTTAAATGTAAAAGGTCTTTATAAACACATTTGATTGATTGGAGGTGAGGAGGCAGACTTTGTCTCCTTGAAGGCAGGCATCTAGCTAGTTTGCTAACTAATTACTTGTTGGTGGACTTATTATAACTAACCTGACAAAAGCAAGCTAACTGGAGCGATGGTCAGTTAACATTAGATGGTGAAAACTGTTAACACATGTAGCCTGTTGCAGTCCCTCCTCTCAACGCCCACACCAACTGTTCATTAATTCAATCTTTTGGACAACATTAGAAAAATGAATTAATGCAGTCAAAATGATTTTCCGTTGTTGTTAAAGTTCGGATATTGATTGAACGAATGGGACAGAAAATAAACCCTTTCATATACGTACATTCTTGTGAATTGTTGCGTTATAGATAGTGTAGTATGGTTATGTTATAAATAGTGTAGTATGGTTTGGTTGTGTTATTCAATAGTGTAGTATGGTTATGTTATAAATAGTGTAGTATGGTTTGGTTGTGTTATTCAATAGTGTAGTATGGTTATGTTATAAATCGTGTAGTATGGTTTGGTTGTGTTATTCAATAGTGTAGTATGGTTTGTTGTGTTATTCAATAGTGTAGTATGGTTTGGTTGTGTTATTCAATAGTGTAGTATGGTTTGGTTGTGTTATTCAATAGTGTAGTATGGTTATGTTATTAATAGTGTAGTATGGTTTGGTTGTGTTATTCAATAGTGTAGTATGGTTTGGTTGTGTAATTCAATAGTGTAGTATGGTTTGGTTGTGTTATTCAATAGTGTGGTATGGTTTGGTTGCGTTATTCAATAGTGTAGTATGGTTATGTTATAAATAGTGTAGTATGGTTTGGTTGCGTTATTCAATAGTGTAGTATGGTTATGTTATAAATAGTGTAGTATGGTTTGGTTGTGTTATTCAATAGTGTAGTATGGTTTGGTTGTGTTATTCAATAGTGTAATATGGTTATGTTATTAATAGTGTAGTATGGTTTGGTTGTGTTATTCAATAGTGTAGTATGGTTTGGTTGTGTTATTCAATAGTGTAGTATGGTTTGGTTGTGTTATTCAATAGTGTAGTATGGTTTGGTTGTGTTATTCAATAGTGTGGTATGGTTTGGTTGTGTTATTCAATAGTGTAGTATGGTTATGTTATAAATAGTGTAGTATGGTTTGGTTGCGTTATTCAATAGTGTAGTATGGTTATGTTATAAATAGTGTAGTATGGTTTGGTTGCGTTATTCAATAGTGTAGTATGGTTATGTTATAAATAGTGTAGTATGGTTTGGTTGTGTTATTCAATAGTGTAGTATGGTTTGGTTGTGTTATTCAATAGTGTAATATGGTTACGTTATTAATAGTGTAGTATGGTTTGGTTGTGTTATTCAATAGTGTAGTATGGTTTGGTTGTGTTATTCAATAGTGTGGTATGGTTTGGTTGTGTTATTCAATAGTGTAGTATGGTTTGGTTGTGTTATTCAATAGTGTGGTATGGTTTGGTTGTGTTATTCAATAGTGTGGTATGGTTTGGTTGTGTTATTCAATAGTGTGGTATGGTTTGGTTGTGTTATTCAATAGTGTAGTATGGTTTGGTTGTGTTATTCAATAGTGTGGTATGGTTTGGTTGTGTTATTCAATAGTGTGGTATGGTTTGGTTGTGTTATTCAATAGTGTAGTATGGTTTGGTTGTGTTATTCAATAGTGTGGTATGGTTTGGTTGTGTTGTTCAATAGTGTGGTATGGTTTGGTTGTGTTATTCAATAGTGTAGTATGGTTTGGTTGTGTTATTCAATAGTGTAGTATGGTTTGGTTATGTTATTAATAGTGTAGTATGGTTTGGTTGTGTTATTCAATAGTGTAGTATGGTTTGGTTATGTTATAAATAGTGTAGTATGGTTTGGTTGTGTTATTCAATAGTGTAGTATGGTTTGGTTGTGTTATTCAATAGTGTAATATGGTTATGTTATTAATAGTGTAGTATGGTTTGGTTGTGTTATTCAATAGTGTAGTATGGTTTGGTTGTGTTATTCAATAGTGTGGTATGGTTTGGTTGCGTTATTCAATAGTGTAGTATGGTTTGGTTGTGTTATTCAATAGTGTAGTATGGTTATGTTATAAATAGTGTGGTATGGTTTGGTTATGTTATTAATAGTGTAGTATGGTTTGGTTGTGTTATTCAATAGTGTAGTATGGTTTGTTGTGTTATTCAATAGTGTAGTATGGTTTGGTTGCGTTATTCAATAGTGTAGTATGGTTATGTTATAAATAGTGTGGTATGGTTTGGTTGTGTTATTAATAGTGTAGTATGGTTTGGTTGTGTTATTCAATAGTGTAGTATGGTTTGTTGTGTTATTCAATAGTGTAGTATGGTTTGGTTGTGTTATTCAATAGTGTAGTATGGTTTGTTGTGTTATTCAATAGTGTAGTATGGTTTGGTTGTGTTATTCAATAGTGTAGTATGGTTTGGTTGTGTTATTCAATAGTGTAATATGGTTTGTTGTGTTATTCAATAGTGTAGTATGGTTTGGTTGTGTTATTCAATAGTGTAATATGGTTATGTTATTAATAGTGTAGTATGGTTTGGTTGTGTTATTCAATAGTGTAGTATGGTTTGGTTGTGTTATTCAATAGTGTGGTATGGTTTGGTTGCGTTATTCAATAGTGTAGTATGGTTTGGTTGTGTTATTCAATAGTGTAGTATGGTTATGTTATAAATAGTGTGGTATGGTTTGGTTATGTTATTAATAGTGTAGTATGGTTTGGTTGTGTTATTCAATAGTGTAGTATGGTTTGTTGTGTTATTCAATAGTGTAGTATGGTTTGGTTGCGTTATTCAATAGTGTAGTATGGTTATGTTATAAATAGTGTGGTATGGTTTGGTTGTGTTATTAATAGTGTAGTATGGTTTGGTTGTGTTATTCAATAGTGTAGTATGGTTTGTTGTGTTATTCAATAGTGTAGTATGGTTTGGTTGTGTTATTCAATAGTGTAGTATGGTTTGTTGTGTTATTCAATAGTGTAGTATGGTTTGGTTGCGTTATTCAATAGTGTAGTATGGTTATGTTATAAATAGTGTGGTATGGTTTGGTTATGTTATTAATAGTGTAGTATGGTTTGGTTGTGTTATTCAATAGTGTAGTATGGTTTGTTGTGTTATTCAATAGTGTAGTATGGTTTGGTTGCGTTATTCAATAGTGTAGTATGGTTATGTTATAAATAGTGTGGTATGGTTTGGTTGTGTTATTCAATAGTGTAGTATGGTTTGGTTGCGTTATTCAATAGTGTAGTATGGTTATGTTATAAATAGTGTAGTATGGTTTGGTTGTGTTATTCAATAGTGTAGTATGGTTATCTTATAAATAGTGTAGTATGGTTTGGTTGCGTTATTCAATAGTGTAGTATGGTTATGTTATTAATAGTGTAGTATGGTTATGTTATAAATAGTGTAGTATGGTTTGGTTGTGTTATTCAATAGTGTAGTATGGTTTGGTTGTGTTATTCAATAGTGTAATATGGTTATGTTATAAATAGTGTAGTATGGTTTGGTTGTGTTATTCAATAGTGTAGTATGGTTTGGTTGTGTTATTCAATAGTGTGGTATGGTTTGGTTGTGTTATTCAATAGTGTGGTATGGTTATGTTATAAATAGTGTAGTATGGTTTGGTTGTGTTATTCAATAGTGTAGTATGGTTATGTTATAAATAGTGTAGTATGGTTTGGTTGTGTTATTCAATAGTGTAGTATGGTTATGTTATAAATAGTGTAGTATGGTTTGGTTGCGTTATTCAATAGTGTAGTATGGTTATGTTATAAATCGTGTAGTATGGTTTGGTTGTGTTATTCAATAGTGTAGTATGGTTTGTTGTGTTATTCAATAGTGTAGTATGGTTTGGTTGTGTTATTCAATAGTGTAGTATGGTTTGGTTGTGTTATTCAATAGTGTGGTATGGTTTGGTTGCGTTATTCAATAGTGTAGTATGGTTATGTTATAAATAGTGTAGTATGGTTTGGTTGCGTTATTCAATAGTGTAGTATGGTTATGTTATAAATAGTGTAGTATGGTTTGGTTGTGTTATTCAATAGTGTAGTATGGTTTGGTTGTGTTATTCAATAGTGTAGTATGGTTTGGTTGTGTTATTCAATAGTGTAGTATGGTTTGGTTGTGTTATTCAATAGTGTGGTATGGTTTGGTTTTGTTATTCAATTGTGTAGTATGGTTATGTTATAAATAGTGTAGTATGGTTTGGTTGCGTTATTCAATAGTGTAGTATGGTTATGTTATAAATAGTGTAGTATGGTTTGGTTGTGTTATTCAATAGTGTAGTATGGTTTGGTTGTGTTATTCAATAGTGTAGTATGGTTTGGTTGTGTTATTCAATAGTGTAATATGGTTATGTTATTAATAGTGTAGTATGGTTTGGTTGTGTTATTCAATAGTGTAGTATGGTTTGGTTGTGTTATTCAATAGTGTAGTATGGTTTGGTTGCGTTATTCAATAGTGTAGTATGGTTATGTTATAAATAGTGTAGTATGGTTTGGTTGCGTTATTCAATAGTGTAGTATGGTTATGTTATAAATAGTGTAGTATGGTTTGGTTGTGTTATTCAATAGTGTAGTATGGTTTGGTTGTGTTATTAATAGTGTAGTATGGTTTGGTTGTGTTATTCAATAGTGTAGTATGGTTTGGTTGTGTTATTCAATAGTGTAGTATGGTTTGGTTGTGTTATTCAATAGTGTAGTATGGTTTGGTTGTGTTATTCAATAGTGTAGTATGGTTTGGTTGTGTTATTCAATAGTGTAGTATGGTTTGGTTGTGTTATTCAATAGTGTGGTATGGTTTGGTTGTGTTATTCAATAGTGTAGTATGGTTATGTTATAAATAGTGTAGTATGGTTTGGTTATGTTATTAATAGTGTAGTATGGTTTGGTTGTGTTATTCAATAGTGTGGTATGGTTTGGTTGTGTTATAAATAGTGTAGTATGGTTTGGTTGTGTTATAAATAGTGTAGTATGGTTTGGTTGTGTTATTCAATAGTGTAGTATGGTTATGTTATAAATAGTGTAGTATGGTTTGGTTATGTTATTAATAGTGTAGTATGGTTTGGTTGTGTTATTCAATAGTGTGGTATGGTTTGGTTGTGTTATAAATAGTGTAGTATGGTTTGGTTGTGTTATAAATAGTGTAGTATGGTTTGGTTGTGTTATTCAATAGTGTAGTAAAAACAATACAGAAGGAAACAAAACGTGACGTTCTGGGCTGCTCACAGGCAGCTACACGAAAACAAGATCCCACAAACAACAGGTGGGAAAAGGCTGCCTAAATATGATCCCCAATCAGAGACAAGGATAGACAGCTGCCTCTGATTGGGAACCATACCCGGCCAACAAAGAAATAGAAAACATAGATTGCCCACCCTAGTCACACCCTGACCTAACCAAATAGAGAATTAAAAGGATCTCTAAGGTCAGGGCGTGACAAGCGGCACACTCCAACAAACGAAGCACGTCTGTTTAATGAGTCTGCCAGATCAGAAGCAGTAGGCATAACCAGGGATCTTCTCTTGATAAGTGCGTGAATATGACAATCTTTCTGTTCTGCTAAGCATTCAAAATGCAACGAGTACTTTTGGGTGTCAGGGAAAATGTATATAGTAAAAAGTACATTATTTTCTTTAGGAATGTAGTGAAGTAAAAGTAAAAGTTGTCAAATATATAAATAGTGCAGTACAGATACCCTACTTAGTAGTAATTTACAGTATTTTTACTTAAGTACCTTACACCACTGTGTGCAGGTTTCCTCTCCACATGTGTACATGTAAACATAGTCAGCCCTGAGGTGTTGTTTGTGGACATGCAGGTAATTGCCCTTCCCTGTGTAAACTGTTTTATAAAGCATTTAGAGACTGTTTAGACACATGGACGATATAGACACATGGACACAAGCCTTGGTATGGTGTGCTGTAGATATATGGATCTTACCCCTTCATTTAGGTCACATCAATGTTCCTGGAAGTATTACCTCAGGCCAAACCACTGACTGTGAGCTCAAAGCCAACTTCATTACGCTTTCTACTATTCTGTTTACTGTGTCGGTGCTTAAGTGTGTACTCTATATGTGTGTGTGTGCACATGGAATACACCCCAAGGGAATTGAGGTTTAGCTACTGTCAGTGTTTCATAATGTAAGCTGGTAGCTTTTACTGTACTTGACACTGTCAGGCTTAAGGATGTGTGACTGACTCGATTACTTTACCCTGCAGCACACTTACTCTCTAGCCCTGTTTATACCTGGCACTAACATTAATATTTTGTCTTGATCTTGTCCACATTCTGATTGAGCACACATTTTCAGGTATGTATCTACATATGGTATTAATATGTGTCTCTTATCCCGCCACTGTGTCCACGTTGTGACCAGATTTCCTGGTCCCTCCCTGTATGCAAATTATTTGACAGATATTCATTCTAAATAATATGAATGTATTTATTTTAAGATGCGTATTGATGTCATCAGTCAATGGTGAAGCCTGTCGGTTTCCCCGTCCAGATCCGTCTACACTTGTAAGATATCCAGACACAATGTCTGTCTGACTACCGTCAAAGGTGGTCAGGAAGATTTGATCACAATGAGATCATAATGTGTACAGTGCTTTTGGAAAGTATTCAGACCCCTTGACTTTTTCCTAATTTTGTTACATTACAGCCTTATTCTAAAATTGATTAAAATGTTTTTTCCCCCTCATCAATCTACACACAATACCCCATAATGACAAAACAAAAAGAGGTTTTTAGACATTTCTGCTAATTTATTTAAAAAAATAAAAACTGATATAATACATTTTCATAATTATTCAGACCGTTTACTCAGTACTTTGTTGAAGCACCTTTGGCAGAGATTACAAGCTTGGTACACCTGTATTTGGGGAGTTTCTCCCATTCTTCTCGGCAGATCCTCTCAAGCTCAGTCAGGTTGGACTGGGAGAGTCGCTGCACAGCTATTTTCAGGTTTCTCCAGAGATGTTCATAATGTGTATTTATATGGTCAACACCTGTCTACAAATGTGGGCACAATCAGGATTTGGACACAATCAGGACAAAGGGCACATGTTTGCACCAGACATAAACTAAGCTTCTGTGTGTTACAGGTCAGGAGGTTAGTTACCGTGGATGAGCACGGCAGGGTGCTCCAACTCTCGTCGTGGAGAGCTATACTACTGGGTTTGTCCTCGTAATGCACATCTCAGGGACAGTGACAGTGAGGGAATAGATAGATGTAGGGAGAGAGGGGTGGGAAACCAAACGAGAGGAGGAGAGAAGGACAGATTTTGGTAAGGAGAGAGTGGTGCATTTAGGAAGTGAGGGAAGAGTGGATTTAGTTAGAAAGGGATGAGAGAAGTGCAGTAGAGGATTGAGATTATTGGATGATGGTGTGCCTTGGCTAGTACAATACAGAGGAGATTAGGATTATGACAGGGTGTGTTGCTGCAGGATTTTTGGAGTTTATAATGACGTAACAACAATTACTTAATCTCTAAACCAAAGATGTTCTCTTTCCCCAACAGCATAAGAACAAACGTATCAATGGCATTCAGTAAGACTTTCAAATCAAATCAAATGTTGTTTTATTTGTCACATGCTTCGTAAACAACAGGTGTAGACTAACAGTGAAATGTTTACTTACGGGTCCTTCTCCAAATATGCAGAGTTAAAGATAATTATAAGAGACCAATTGTAGTAAAGATAAAAGATGCAAATTAAAGTAAAGATAAAAAATATCAAATTAAAGTAAAGATAAAAACAGGAAGTAGAACATAACATGGCTATATACAGGAAGTAGAACATAACATGGCTATATACAGGGACTAGAACATAACATGGCTATATACAGGGACTAGAACATAACATGGCTATATACAGGGACTAGAACATAACATGGCTATATACAGGGACTAGAACATAACATGGCTATAAACAGGGACTAGAACATAACATGGCTATACACAGGGAGTAGAACATAACATGGCTATATACAGGAAGTAGACCTTCCTGGCCTTCCTTCAAGGCGACAAAAACTGCCTCCTCACCTCCTACACACACAATCAATCAACCAAACTTATTTATGAAGCCCTTTGTATTTTATTTTTTATTTGGCCTTCATTTAACTAAGGAAGTCTGTTGAGAACAAATGCTTATTTACAATGACGGCCTACCCCAGCCCAACCCTAACTCGGACAACGCTTTACTAAAACATAATAACTTTTAACCTTGCTTACATACAGTTGAAGTCGGAAGTTTACATACACTTAGGTTGGAGTCAGTAAAACCTGTTTTTCAACCACTCCACAAATGTCTTGTTAACAAACTATAGTTTTGGCAAGTCGGTTAGGACATCTACCTTGTGCATGACACAAGTAATTTTTCCAACAATTGTTTACAGCCAGATTATTTCACTTATAATTCATTGTATCACAATTCCAGTGGGTCAGAAGTTTACATACACTAAGTTAACTGTGGCTTTAAACAGCTTGGAAATTTCAGAAAATGATGTCATGGCTTTTAGAAGCTTCTGATAGGCTAAATGACACAATTGGAGGTGTACCTGTGGATATATTTCAAGGCCTACCTTCAAAATCAGCGTCTCTTTGCTTGACATCATGGGAAAAACAAAATAAATCAGCCAAGACCTCAGAAAAAAAAATTTGACCTCCACAAGTCTGATTCATCCTTGGGAGCAATTTACAAATGCCTGAAGCTACCACGTTCATCTATACAAACAATAGTATGCAAGTATAAACACCATGGTACCACACAGCCGTCATAATGCTCAGGAAGGCGACATGTTCTATCTCCTAGAGATGTACGTACTTTGGTTCGAAAAGTGCAAATCAATCCCAGAACAACAGCAAAGGACCTTGTGAAGATGCTGGAGGAACCGGGTACTAAAGTATCTATATCCACAGTAAAACGAGTCCTATATCAACATAATCTGAAAGGCCACTCAGCAAGGAAGGAGCCACTTCTCCAAAACTGCCATAAAAAAAGCCAGACTACAGTTTGCAACTGCACATGGGGACAAAGATCATACTTTTTAAGACATGTCCTCTGTTCTGATGAAACAAAAATAGAACTGCTTGGCCATAATGACCATCGTTATGTTTGGAGGAAAAAGGGGGAGGCTTGCAAGCCGAAGAACACCATGGCAGCATCATGTTGTGAGGGTGCCTTGCTGCAGGAGGGACTGGTGCACTTCACAAAATAGATGGTATCATGAGGTAGGAAAATTATGTGGCTACATTGAAGCAACATCTCAAGACATCACTCAGGAAGTTAAAGCTTGGTCGCAAAGGGTTCTTCCAAATGGACAATGACCCCAAGCGTACTTCCAAAGTTGTGGCAAAATGGCTTAAGGAAAATAATGTACTTTTTACTCCATACATTTTGACTGACACCCAAAAGTACTTTTTACATTTTGAATGTCTAACAGGACAGAAAAGGGGTGCAATTCACACACTTATCAAGAGAACATCCCTGGTTATCCCTACTGCCTCTGATCTGGCAGACTCAATAACACGAATGCTTCATTTGTAAATTATGTCTGAGCGTTGGAGTGTGCACCTGACTATACCTACCTTAAAAAGACAAGAGAATCGTGCTGTCTGGTTTGCCTAAGATAAGGAATTTGAAATGATTTATACTTTAGCATTAACTTTTGTTACTTAGGTATAGTTTTAAATCAAATTTACTTTTGATTCTTAAGTATAATTAAAATCAAATACTTTTACTCAAGTACTATTTTACAGGGTAACTTCACTTTTACTTGAGTCATTTTCTCATGACAAATCTTTTCAACCTCCTGAGTGGGAAGTGGCGGTGTTGTGCTCACCCCTCTACTTCTTGTAGTCCACTGTTTCCTGTAGTCCACGATCAGCTCCTTTGTCTTGCTGACTTTGAGGGTGAGGTTATTGTCCTGGCACCACACTGCCAGGTCTCTGCCTCATCGTCCTTGGTGATCAGCCTTACCACCGTTGTGTCATCAGCAAACTTAATGATGGTGCTATAGTTGAGAGTGGCCATGCAGTCATGGGTGAACGGGAAGTACAGGAGGGGACTAAGCACACACCTCTGAGGGACCCCCGTGTTGAGGGTCAGTGTGGTGGAGATGTTGTTGTCTACCCTCACCACCTGGGGATGCATTTCAGGAAGTCCAGGTTCTAGTTGCATAGAGAGGTGATCAGTCCCAGGGTCTTTACCGTAGTGATGAGCTTGGAGTGCCCTCAGGTGCCTTATGGTGTCGAACTCTGAGCTGTCGTCAATGGTGTCTGGGATGATGGTGTTGATTGATGTAAGGAAACTTTCAAACTATTTCATGGCTAAAGATGTGGGTGCTACGTGCAATAGTCATTTGGACAGGTTACCTTGGCGTTCTTGAGCACAGGGACTATGGTGGTGTGCTTGAAATAAGTTGGTATTACAGAGAAAATGTCAGCTGGTCAGCACATGCTCTTAGTACGCGTCCTGGTATTCCATCTGGTCCCGTGGCCTTGTGAATGTTATCCAGTTATTAAATGTTTTATTTTTTAGTATCCAATAGGTAGTCTTGTCCCATCTCTGCAACTCCCATACGAACTCAGGAGGGGCAAAAGTTGAGAGCCGTGCGTCCTCCGAAACACATCCCAGCCGCACTGCTTCTTGACACGTGGCCCGCTTAACCCGGAAGCCAGCCGCACCAATGTGTCGGAGGAAACACCGTACACCTAGTGACCGTGTCAGTGTACATTGCGCCCGGCCCACCACAGGAGTCGCTAGAGCGCAATGGGACAAGAACATCCCTGCTGGCCAAACCCTCCCCTAACCCAAACGATGCCGCCCCTTGGATCTCACGGTCGCAGCCGGCTGCGACAGTGGACTTGAACCAGGATCTCTAGTGGCACAGCTAGCATTCCAATGCAGTGCCTTAGACCACTGCGCCACTCGGGAGGTTTTTAAAGGTCTTACCCACATCAGCTACGGAGAGCGAGATCACACAGTCGTCCCGAACAGCTGGTGCGCTCATGCATGGTTCAGTGTTGCTTGCCTCGAAGCAAGTGTTGAAGAGAGCATAGTTTGGTAGGCTCTGGGCAGCTTGCGGCTGGGTTTCCCTTAGTAATCCATGCATTGAGCGTCAGAGCCGGTGTAGTAGGATTTTGCCTGTTTGATGGCTTGTCAAAGGTCGTACCAGGATTTATTTATTTTTATGTTTTACCCCTATTTCGTGATATCCAATTGCAATCTTGTATCATTGCTGCAACTCCCCAATGGGCTCGGGAGAGGTGATGGTCGTGTCATGCGTCCTCTGTGATGCGCCAAACTGTTCTTATTAACACCCGCCCGCTTAACCCAGAAGCACCAATGTCAGAGGAAACACCGTTCAACTGATGACCGAAGTCAGCCTGACAAGGAGTCGATAGAGTGCGATGAGCCAATTAAAGCTCCCCCGGCCAAACCCTACCCTAACCTGGACAACGCTTGGCCAATTGCGTGCCGCCGTATGGGACTACCGGTCACACCCTGGGATCGAACCTGGGTCTGTAGTGACGCCTCAAGCATTGCGATGCAGTGCCTTTAACCGCTGCGCCACTCGGGAGGACGAGCGTTTAGATTAGTGCCCCATGAGAGTGAAGTACAAAGCAGAACATTTTCCAATAGTGTAGCCTGCATGCTTACAACATTGCTAATATGTATTTTTATATTTGCAAAGGTGAAAATGATGCAATACCTAAGCAATGTTGATATTCTGTATCAGTGGTGAATAAATGTATTGGTTGTGATATTATCTATCTTGATATCTCTGAATGTCATTTCTCTGTTTCGTTCATTTGTAGTGTCATTCTGTGTATAACTGTCAGTAGGATCATCCACCACTGGCATCACAGCTGATCCTGAATACCTTTCCCCTCCCCTCCCATCCCCCTCCCCTCCCTGATGAAGGCCATGCAGCCGAAACACGTCGTTTAAAAAAAAACGTAGTTTCTATTGAACATGCCATACTAATAAAGGCATTTGCTTCTTTTTTACTTTAAGGAATGTCTTTTTTCTGGCAACTCCCGTAAAGCCCAGCTCCGTGGAGTGTACAGCTTAAAGTGGTACTATGAACAGATACTCCAATCTCCGCTGTGGAGCTTTGCAGCTCCTTCAGGGATTTCTTTGTTCTTTTTGTTGCCTCTCTGATTAATGCCCCCCTTGCCTGGTCCATGAGTTTGGGTGGGCATCCCTCTCTTGGCAGGTTTGTTGTAATGCATATTCTTTCAATTTTTTAACAATTGATTTAATGGTGCTCCATGGGATGTTCAAAGTTTCAGATATTTTTTATAACCCAACCATTCTCTAGACTTCTCCACAACTTTGTCCCTGACCTGTTTGGAGAGCTCCTTGGTCTTTCCCCTTACTTAGTGGTGTTGCAGACTCTGGGGTGTATATATACTGAGAACATGTGACAGATCATGTGATACTTAGATTGAACACAGGTGGACTTGATTGAACTAATTATGTGACTTCTGAAGGTAATTGGTTGCACCAGATCTTATTTAGGGGCTTCATAGCAAAGGGGGTGTATTCATATGCACGCACCAATTTTCAGTTTTTTATTTTTTAGAATTATTTTAAACAACTTATTTTTTTCATTCCACTTAACCAATTTGGACTATTTTGTGTATGTCCATTACATGAAATCCAAATAAAAATCCATTTAAATTACAGGTTGCAATGCAACAAAATAGCAAAAACGCCAAGGGGGATGAATACTTTTGCAAGGCACTGTATAGAGTGAGCAATCAACAACTTGAAGGTGTCCAGGTGAGTCCAATGAGTGCAGATGTGCGTAATGATGGTGACAGGTGTGTGTAATGAAGGGCAGGCATGAAAGGTACCACCACACCCCAGGGGCGCCACCCGGCGTCCCAGCTGGGCGAGCCTGATGGGCCTGCCGAAGTATGGACGCTGGACTAGCCGGCTGAGGCATGGGAGTCCGAAAAGCCGGCTGAGGCTTGGGAGCCGACGATCCGACTGAGGCGTGAAAGTCTGATTATCCCTCTGAAGCATGGGAGCCTGATGATCTGGCTGAGGCGTGGGAGCCTGATGAGTCGGCTGAGGCATGACGTGGGACGGGAGCCTGCCGAGCCAACCGAGGCAAAGAAACCTCTCGAGCCAGCTAAGTTGTGGAAGCCGGACGAGGCAGCTGAGGCACCCCAGGTTCCATCGGTGGCGGAACTCAGACCTGACGTCACCACCAAAAACCAAATACAAGAACCCCCTGATACTTCAAATAGTGGTGTCAGCATTCTGTGAGGACTAACGCTGGAGACGAGAAGCAAGTACAGGGAGTTACATTTAATGGAACAATGGACATATAACAAAACAAGAACAGTGTCTGGACACACGGGGAACAAAACTGAGGAACAGACAGATATAGAGGGAGCAATCAACATCGTGAAGGAGTCCAATGAGCGCAGTTGGACGTAATGATGGTGACAGGTGTAATGAAGGGCAGCCTGGTGCCCTCGAGCTCCAAAGGGGGGGAGCGGGAGCAGGCGTGACATATCGGTTGTATTTACAGTGGTGTTTGTTCTTCACTGGTTGCCATTTTCTTGAGGCAACAAGTCACACATCTTGCTGCTGTGATGGCACACGGTGGAATTTCACCCAATTGACATGGGAGTTTATCATAATTGGATTTGTTTTCAAATTCTTAGTGGGTCTGTGTAATCTGAGGGAAATATGTGTCTCTAATATGGTCATACATTTGGCAGTTAGGAAGTGCAGCTCAGTTTCCATCCATTTTGTGGGCAGTGTGCACATATCCTGTCTTCTCTTGAGAGCCAGGTCTGTCTTCGGCGGCCTTTCTCAATAGCAAGGCTATGTTCACTGAGTCGGTACATAGTCAAAGACATCCTTAATTTTGTGTCAGTGACAGTGCTCTGTTTTTTTGTTAATTCCTTCCAATGTGTCAAGTAATTATCTTTTGTTTTCTCATGATTTGGTTGGGTCTAATTGTGTTGCTGTCCTGGGACTCTGTGGGGTCTGTTTGTGTTTGTGAACAGAGCCCCAGGACCAGCTTGCTCAGGGGACTCTTCTCCAGGTTCATCTCTCTGTAGGTGATGGCTTTGTTATGGAAGGTTTGGGAATCGCTTCCTTTTAGGTGGTTATAGAATTTAACGGCTCTTTTCTGGATTTTGATAATTAGTGGGTATCAGCCTAATTCTGCTCTGCATGCATTATTTGGTGTTCTACGTTGTACACGGAGGATATTTTTGCAGAATTCTGCAGAGTCTCAATTTGGTGTTTGTCCCACCTCACAACCATAATGGGTTCTATAACTGATTAGAGTATTTTTAGGCAAATCCTAATTGGTATGTTGAATTTATGTTCCTTTTGATGGCATAGAATGCCCTTCTTGCCTTGTCTCTCAGATCATTCACAGCTTTGTGGAAGTTACCTGTGGCGCTGATATTTAAGCCGAGGTATGTATAGTTTTTTGTGTGCTCTAGAATTTGTATTTGCATTTGTGGTCCTGGCAACTAGACCTTTTTTGGAACACCGTTGTTTTTGTCTTACTGAGATTTGTTGTCAGGGCCCAGGTCTGACAAAATCTGTGCAGAATATCTAGGTGCTGCTGTAGGCCCTCCTTGGTTGGTCACAGAAGCACCAGATCATCAGCAAACAGTAGACACTCAGATTAGAGTACGGGTGAGGCCGGGTGCTGCAGACTGTTCTAGTGCCCTCGCCAATTCGTTGATATATATGTTGAAGAGGGGTGGGGCTTAAGCTGCACTCTGTCTCATCCCGGCCCTGTGGAAAGAAATGTGTGTGTTTTTTGCCAATTTTAACCGCACACTTGTTGTTTGTGTACATGGATTTAATAATGTTGTATGGTTTTTTTCTCTCTCTCGCTCTCCTCCTCCTCACTCTCTCTCCCCTCTCCCTCTCTCTCTCCTCCTCCTCTTTCTTTCTCCCCTCTCTCTCTCTCTTCCTCCCCTCTCTCTCCCCCCTCTCTCTCTCCTCCTCCGCTTTCACTCTCCCCATCTCTCTCTCCCCTCTCTCTATATCCTCCTCCTCTTTCTCACTCCTCTTTCTCTCTCCACCTCTCTCTCACTCTCTCCCTTTTTTCTCCCTCTCCCCCCTCTCTCTCCCGCCTCGCTCTCTCTCTCTCTGGCTGTTTGATTGTCTGTCTTATCGTCAGTCTCTCCCTGTGACTTTGATTTTCTCTCTCTACAGTATCGACCTGTGTAACTGTCTATTAATAGGACTGTTAGTTTTTTTGGTCAATATACATTTTATTTTATCAATATATTTGTCACTCAGTGGAGGGGGGCGTCAACTGAGACACACCGCTGTATCTAGGTCAGTTGAGACACAGCCCACTCTCCCTTTTCTGTGCCTCTTACCCTCCCTTTCCTTTTTCCCTTCTTTCCCCTCTTTCTCTCCCTCTCTCTCCCCATTTTCTCAGTTCGCTGACTCTGACACAATGCAGACCTGCTGCAGAGTTATGATTCTTCATTTTCCTCTCTTTCTTTACTTGCTCAATCACAATAATGTAAACTAATATTTTATTTAGTTCAGTTAACCATGCTGCAACTGACGACGTAGACTTTTCAAAACAATCATCTATAAAATGCACATTTAGAACCCTTCCGAAAAGCGTTAGCCATTTACATCCAAACTCCTCCTGTATTTCCAGTCTATTTTTGTAAAGTAAAAAAATTACATAATCTCCTCCCGTCATCCACATTACATAATGATGTGTTGGGGTTTGCTGTTTCTGGACAGACTCAGAGAGAGAGAGGGTAGAGAGAGAGAGAGAGACGGGAAGAGAGAGAGCGAGAGAGAGAGACAGGGGGAAGAGAGAGAGAGACGGGAGGAGAGAGAGAGAGAGACAGGGGGAGAGAGAGAGAGAGAGAGAGAGAGAGAGAGAGAGAGAGAGAGACAGGAAGAGAGAGAGCAAGAGAGAGAGACAGGGGGAAGAGAGAGAGAGAGACGGGAGGAGAGCGAGCGAGAGAGACAGGGGGAGAGAGAGAGAGACGGGAGGAGAGAGAGCGAGAGAGAGAGACAGGAGAGAGAGAGAGAGAGAGAGAGAGAGAGAGAGAGAGACTGGAAGAGAGAGAGCGAGAGAGAGCGACAGGGGGAAGAGAGAGACGGGAGGAGAGAGAGCGAGAGAGAGAGACAAGGGGGAGAGAGAGAGACGGGAGGAGAGAGAGCGAGAGAGAGAGACAGGGGGAGAGAGAGAGACAGGGGGGAGAGAGAGAGACAAGGGGGAGAGAGAGAGAGAGCGAGAGCAAAAAGAGAGAGAGTTGAAGGGAAGGTCAAATGCAAACCTCAGAAAGTTTGTCAATCACTCCCATTGTGTTTGGCCCATATTCCTTTAGGAGACTCCTTATGTGTTGTGGCCGCATTCACTTTAAATTTACCACTCAAAGGCCATGATGGCAGATATTGAGAAAACAGTTGGAAGCGCATCTAAAACAATACTGCTTATTGACACATGTAGATGTTGGTGTAGTCTATTGAATGTATTCAGTTATCTAACAGAGAAATATTGATCATAACATATTACGTAAGCCCTGGGTGTCATTTCCACTCACGACCACTAAGTGTCTCTATTTCCCCCTTTGTTACAGCCAAACGAGCTGCACTGTCAATCAGTCTATACATCCATCTAAATAAGATTCCAATCAGAAATAAAAGGGGCCTTTATCAATAACCTGTGAATATACAATGTATGCAAGCATACAGAGTATAAAGTGTACATGTGGTATATTCTGATTGTGAATGTCACGTTTGGAGAGAAATAGAATATCCATCACACTGTCACAGAGATTTAAACGTGGTATTGGAGGGATTGATGAAAGATAATAGTGAATGGATTAGACTGTGGACACACAACCGAAAAATTGAAAGTGAAGCTTCAGCAAGTTAAAAGTGTTAGCAAAGAAGATGGAGCGATTTAAAGAGCTGTGGGGAACATTTTCTGTCTCTGTGACAAAAAAAGACAAAATGGAGTACAAAATACTAGTGCAGGAGAGCAGATTAAAGAGGGAGAGATGAGAAGATAAAAGAATAGAGTCTGTATGTTGTGTCTTGTGATGCCCTGAGGGGGTGGAATGGGGGAAACATCAGATGTAGGTCATCACTCAGCAGGAGAGAGAGAGAGAGAGAGAGAGAGAGAGAGAGAGAGAGATATGAAGTGGATAGAAGGATGCCCATTCTGTTGATGGTGGCAGGTAGCCTAGCAGATAAGAGCATTGGGCCAGTAACCGAAAGGTTGCTGGTTTGAATCCCTGAGCTGACTAAGTTGCTGTTGAGCAAGGCACTTAACCCTAAGTTGCACTGGAAAGAGCATCTGCTAAAATTACAAAAATTTCACTGAACAATCCTACCACCCACTTTCTCTGAACAGAACAGAGGTGTGTGTTATGTATCTAAATGTGTGTATGTGTTACGTGTGTGTTACGTGTGTGGGTATCAATGCCAATCTGTAGGTGGGTCAGGAGAATCACATGGCAGAGCATGCTGACTCACAGCAGATAAACACACCATCTAGTCTCCATAGTGAGCTCGCTATATTTTTCCTATGAATTCACGATTGTCTTTCATCCATCCATTTGTCATGTAATTTATAAGTTAGCACTATCAGTTTTTCCAACTCCCATCTACTGTATTCAATATTAATCGACACATCATACATTCGACTAATATTAAAGTTTGGTGGTGTGACTGTGAATGTTTGTTCCATATGTTCCTCTCAATGTGGTGTTTGCCTTTGCATGTACCCACACACCAGCTTAATTCAATAACAAGGTAGACGGGAGAGCGAGAGAGACAGAGAGAGACAGAGAGACAGAGAGACAGAGAGACAGAGAGACAGAGTGTCACGGGATTCTTCTGTTGAAGGAGAGGCGGACCAAAACGCTGCGTGGTTATTTAGATACATCTTTAATAAGGATGAAAATAGAACAATATACAAAAACAAGAAACGTGAAAAACCGAAAACAGCCCCATCTGGTGTAACAAACACAAAGACAGGAACAATCACCCACAAAACCCAACACAAAACAGGCTACCTAAATATGGTTCCCAATCAGAGACAATGACTAACACCTGCCTCTGATTGAGAACCATATCAGGCCAAACACAGAAACAGACAAACAAGACATCCAACATAGAATGCCCACTCAGATCACACCCTGACCAAACAAAACATAGAAACATACAAAGCAAACTATGGTCAGGGTGTGACACAGAGAGACAGAGAGACAGAGAAACAGACAGAAAGACAGACAGACAGACAGCTCGGGACAGAGGGGCAGCTCCGGACAGAGGGGCAGCTCCGTACTGACTGGCGGCTCTGGCAGATCCTGGCTGACTGGCGGCTCTGGCAGATCCTGGCTGACTGGCGGCACTGGCGGATCCTGGCTGACTGGCGGATCCTGGCTGACTGGCGGATCCTGGCTGACTGGCGACAATGGCTGCTCCATGCTGACTGGCGGCTCTGGCTGCTCCATGCTGACTGCCGGCTCTGGCTGCTCCATGCTGACTGGCGGCTCCATGCTGACTGGCTGATCCATGCAGACTGGCAGCTCTGGCAGCTCCTTGCAGACTGGCAGCTCTGGCAGCTCCTTGCAGACTGGCAGCTCTGGCAGCTCCTTGCAGACTGGCAGCTCTGGCAGCTCCTTGCAGACTGGCAGCTCTGGCAGCTCCTTGCAGACTGGCAGCTCTGGCAGCCCTGGACAGGCGGGAGACTCTGGCAGCGCTGAACAGGCGGGAGACTCCGGCAGCGCTGTAGAGGAGGAAGGCTCTGACTGCGCTGAACAGGCGGGAGACTCCGGCAGCGCTGTAGAGGAGGAAGGCTCCGGCAGCGCTGAACAGGCGGGAGACTCCGGCAGCGCTGTAGAGACGGAAGGCTCTGACTGCGCTGAACAGGCGGGAGCCTCCGGCAGCGCTGGCGAGGAGGAAGGCTCTGACTGCGCTGAACAGGCGGGAGCCTCCGGCAGCGCTGGCGAGGAGGAAGGCTCCGGCAGCGCTGTAGAGGAGGAAGGCTCTGACTGCGCTGAACAGGCGGGAGCCTCCGGCAGCGCTGGCGAGGAGGAAGGCTCCGGCAGCGCTGAACAGGCGGGAGCCTCCGGCAGCGCTGGCGAGGAGGAAGGCTCCGGCAGCGCTGAACAGGCGGGAGCCTCCGGCAGCGCTGGCGAGGAGGAAGGCTCCGGCAGCACTGGACAGGCGGGAGCACCTGTAGGGATGAGACGGAGAGACAGCCTGGTGCGGGGGGGCTGCCACCGGAGGGCTGGTGCGTGGAGGTGGTACCGGATAGACCGGACCGTGCAGGCGCACTGGAGCTCTTGAGCACCGAGCCTGCCCAACCTTACCTGGTTGAATGCTCCCGGTCGCTCTGCCAGTGCGGCGAGGTGGAATAGCCCGCACTGGGCTATGCAGGCGAACCCGGGGACACCATGCGCAAGGCTGGTGCCATGTAAGCCGGCCCAAGGAGACGCACTGGAGATCAGATGCGTAGAGCCGGCTTCATGGCACTTGGCTCGATGCCCACTCTAGCCCGGCCGATATGCGGAGCTGGTATGTACCGCACCGGGCTATGCACCCGCACTGGGGACACCGTGCACTCCACAGCATAACACGGTGCCTGCCCGGTCTCTCTCGCCCCCCGATAAGCACAGGAAGTTGGCGCAGGTCTCCTACCTGGCTTCGCCACACTTCCTGTGTGCCACCCCCAATACATTTTTGGGGCTGACTCTCGGGCTTCCATCCGCTCTGCCTTGCTAGCTCCTCATAATGCCGCCTCTCTGCTTTCGCTGCCTCCAGCTCGGCTTTGGGGCGGCAATATTCCCCTGGCTCTGCCCAGGGTCCTTTCCCGTCTAGAATCTCCTCCCAAGTCCATTTCTCCAAATAGTGCAGCCTCTCACACTGCTGCTGTTGCTTCTCCTGCTGCTTCTTTTGCTGCAGCTGCTGTTTACCACGCCGCTTGGTCCTTGGTTGGTGGGTGATTCTGTCACGAGATTCTTCTGTTGAAGGAGAGGCGGACCAAAACGCTGCGTGGTTATTTAGATACATCTTTAATAAGGATGAAAATAGAACAATATACAAAAACAAGAAACGTAAAAAACCGAAAACAGCCCCATCTGGTGTAACAAACACAAAGACAGGAACAACCACCCACAAAACCCAACACAAAACAGGCTACCTAAATATGGCTCCCAATCAGAGACAATGACTAACACCTGCCTCTGATTGAGAACCATATCAGGCCCAAACACAGAAACAGACAAACAAGACATCCAACATAGAATGCCCATTCAGATCACACCCTGACCAAACAAAACATAGAACATACAAAGCAAACTATGGTCAGGGTGTGACACAGAGAGACAGAGAGACAGAGAAACAGACAGACAGACAGACAGACAGACAGACAGACAGACAGACAGACAGACAGACAGACAGACAGACAGACAGACAGACAGACAGACAGACAGAGTGAGCACAGTGAGCAGTCTGGCTATAGAGATCGGTCATCACAGGCAAACCTGGCTGCCCAATGAGGACAGGCTGTGCTCACTCTGCTCCAGGGGAGAGGTAGTGACTGAGCTGCATTTCCTTTTACACTGTGACAAATACTCAGAATCTTTCTTTCCCAAAATTATCATTCAGTACAAAGAATTTTAAATTATAAAAGATTAAGAAAAAATCACATATTTAATGGGTGAAAATCCAAAATGTGCAGTTTTGGCAGCCAAATATGTGTCCTCCTGCCACAACCTGAGGGACAGCCAGTGAAACCCGTTTTGGCTTCCCTACCATGTCATGTGGCTTCTCAGTCAGGTGGTCTACAACTATTGCTTTAATGTATTATTATTATTATTAATAATAATATTGTTGGAGCTGCTGTTAATGGTAATCCCAAACTATTATTATTGCTGTTGGTCCCACCATTTTTGTTACATGTATACTTTAACAATGTAAGTAATTTAAATTGACATGTTAAAAAAGTATATTGAATTAAAATTGAATTGAAAGATAGACAGAGAGTGAGGGAGAGAAGGAGAGAGACAGAAAGAGAAAGAGCAAGAAGGGGGGAGAGAGAGGGGAGAAAGAGGGAGAAACGGTGGGAGAGAGAGAGAGAGAGACTTTTTACCAAATTATCGTACGACAGACCACGTTTTCACCCTGCACACCCTAATTGACAAACAAACAAACCAAAACAAAGGCAAAGTCTTCTCGTGCTTTGTTGATTTTTTAAAAAGCTTTTGACTCAATTTGGCATGAGGATCTGCTATACAAATTGATAGAAAGTGGTGTTGGGATAAAAAACATACAACATTATGAAATCCATGTACACAAACAGCAAGTGTGTGGTTAAAATTGGCAAAAAAAACACACACATTTCTTTCCACAGGGCTGTGGGGTGAGACAGAGATGCAGCTTAACCTCCACCCTCTTCAACATATATATCAACGAATTGGCGAGGGCACTATAACAGTCTGCAGCACCCGGCTTCACCTTTACTCGAATCTGAAGTCAAATGTCTACTATTTGCTGACGATCTGGTGCTTCTGTGACCAACCAAGGAGGGCCTACAGCAGCACCTAGATCTTCTGCACAGATTTTGTCAGACCTGGGCCCTGACAACAAATCTCAGTAAGACAAAAATAACGGTGTTCCAAAAAAGGTCCAGTTGCCAGGACTACAAATACAAATTCCATCTAGAGAAAACAAAAAGATAATTACTTGCATAGCCTTGCTATTGAGAAAGGCCGCTGTAGGCAGACATGGCTCTCAAGACAAGACAGGCTGTGTGCATACTGCCCACAAAATGAGGTGGAAACTGAGCTGCACTTCCTAACCTCCTTCCAAATGTATGACCATATTAGAGACACATATTTCCCTCAGATTTTACAGATCCGCAAAGAATTCGAAAACAAACTAAATTTTGGTCTACTGGGTGAAATACCACAGTGTGCCATCACAGCAGCATGATTTGTGAAAAGGTCAACCAGTGAAGAACAAACACCATTGTAAATACAACCCATATTTATGTTGATTTATTTTCCCTTTTGTACTTGAACTTTTTGCACATAATTACAACACTGTATATAGACATAGTATGACATGAAATGTCTTTATCCTTTTGGAACTTCTATGAGTGTAATGTTTACTGTTCATTTTATTGTTTATTTCACTTTTGTTTGTTATCTTTTTCACTTGCTTTGCCAATGTTAACATTTGTTTCCCATGCCAATGAAGCCCTAAGATTGAAATTGAATTGAATTGAGAGATAGAGAGAGGGCGAGAGAGAGGGAGATGGAGCGACGGAGTGAGAGAGAGCGGGGGAAAGGCAGAGAGACAGAGAGAGACTGTCTCCATGTTATCGTTTTAAGGTAGTCTGGACAGAGGGGAGAAAATAAGGGTGTGTTGTTCTATATGGTGTTGCCTTGTTTACGTCTGACTAGAGGGCTGTAGGTTACGTGCTTGAAGGGGGTTCATTACCATATAAATGCTGTAAAACTATAGAATACATTGGTAACCACAATCTAGGGCCTAGATTGGGCTTCCGAGTGACACTGCATTCTAAGGCACAGCATCTCAGTGCAAGAGGTGTCACTACAGACCCTGGTTCGTATCCAGGCTGTGTCACATCCGGCCGTGATTAGGAGTCCCATAGGGTGGTGCAAAATTGGCACAGCGTCGTCCAGGTTTGGCTGGGGTAGGCCGTCATTTTAAATAAGAATTTGTCTTTAAAAGACTTGCCTAGTTAAATAAAGGTTAAATAAAAAAAAGAAGTAAAAAGTATAGGCCTACTTACTCCGTTGTACACTATAACTAGTTGGAAAATGTGTTGTTATGGATATTTACTGTATAGTTACAGTGCCTTGCGAAAGTATTCGGCCCCCTTGAACTTTGCGACCTTTTGCCACATTTCAGGCTTCAAACATGAAGATATAAAACTGTATTTTTTTGTGAAGAATCAACAACAAGTGGGACACAATCATGAAGTGGCACGATATTTATTGGATATTTCAAACTTTTTTAACAAATCAAAAACTGAAAAATTGGGCGTGCAAAATTATTCAGCCCCCTTAAGTTAATACTTTGTAGCGCCACCTTTTGCTGCGATTACAGCTGTAAGTCGCTTGGGGTATGTCTCTATCAGTTTTGCACATCGAGAGACTGACATTTTTTCCCATTCCTCCTTGCAAAACAGCTCGAGCTCAGTGAGGTTGGATGGAGAGCATTTGTGAACAGCAGTTTTCAGTTCTTTCCACAGATTCTCGATTGGATTCAGGTCTGGACTTTGACTTGGCCATTCTAACACCTGGATATGTTTGTTTTTGAATCATTCCATTGTAGATTTTGCTTTATGTTTTGGATCATTGTCTTGTTGGAAGACAAATCTCCGTCCCAGTCTCAGGTCTTTTGCAGACTCCATCAGGTTTTCTTCCAGAATGGTCCTGTATTTGGCTCCATCCATCTTCCCATCAATTTTAACCATCTTCCCTGTCCCTGCTGAAGAAAAGCAGGCCCAAACCATGATGCTGCCACCACCATGTTTGACAGTGGGGATGGTGTGTTCAGCTGTGTTGCTTTTACACCAAACATAACGTTTTGCATTGTTGCCAAAAAGTTCAATTTTGGTTTCATCTGACCAGAGAACCTTCTTCCACATGTTTGGTGTGTCTCCCAGGTGGCTTGTGGCAAACTTTAAACGACATTTTTCTGTGGATATCTTTAAGAAATGTCTTTCTTCTTGCCACTCTTCCATAAAGGCCAGATTTGTGCAATATACGACTGATTGTTGTCCTATGGACAGAGTCTCCCACCTCAGCTGTAGATCTCTGCAGTTCATCCAGAGTGATCATGGGCCTCTTGGCTGCATCTCTGATCAGTCTTCTCCTTGTATGAGCTGAAAGTTTAGAGGGACGGCCAGGTCTTGGTAGATTTGCAGTGGTCTGATACTCCTTCCATTTCAATATTATCGCTTGCACAGTGCTCCTTGGGATGTTTAAAGCTTGGGAAATATTTTTGTATCCAAATCCGGCTTTAAACTTCTTCACAACAGTATCTCGGACCTGCATGGTGTGTTCCTTGTTCTTCATGATGCTCTCTGCGCTTTTAACGGACCTCTGAGACTATCGCAGTGCAGGTGCATTTATACGGAGACTTGATTACACACAGGTGGATTGTATTTATCATCATTAGTCATTTAGGTCAACATTGGATCATTCAGAGATCCTCACTGAACTTCTGGAGAGAGTTTGCTGCACTGAAAGTAAAGGGGCTGAATAATTTTGCATGCCCAATTTTTCAGTTTTTGATTTGTTAAGAAAGTTTGAAATATCCAATAAATGTCGTTCCACTTCATGATTGTGTCCCACTTGTTGTTGATTCTTCACAAAAAAATACAGTTTTATATCTTTATGTTTGAAGCCTGAAATGTGGCAAAAAGTCGCAAAGTTCAAGGGGGCCGAATACTTTCGCAAGGCACTGTAATAGTGTGTGTGTGTGTGTGTTTGTGTGTGTGTGTGTGTGTGTGTGTGTGTGTGTGTGTGTGTGTGTGTGTGTGTGTGTGTGTGTGTGTGTGTGTGTGTGTGTGTGTGTGTGTGTGTGTGTGTGTGTGTGTGTGTGTGTGTGTGTGTGTGTGTGTTACATTGATGAGAGTTTGTGTTCCTACTGAACTCAACCACATCCATCTGATAAATCTTTGCAATGGAACACTGAGTCACTGAGGAAAGAGAGAGGAAAGAGGAAAGAGAGGAGGGATATATGAAAGAGAAGGAGGACAAGAGGAGAAGGACTGAAAAGTAAGAGCAGCTGAGGAAAGGAAGGAGGAGTGGAGTGCATACGTGAGAGATGAAGAAGAAGAGAAGAGAAAAAATGGGAGAGGGATTAACAGAATGAGAAAGAACTGGGAGAGGGATTAACAGAATGAGAAAGAACTGGGAGAGGGATTAACAGGATGAGAGAGAAATGGGAGAGAGATTAACAGAATGAGAAAGAACTGTGAGAGGGATTAACAGAATGAGAGAGAAGTGGGAGAGAGATTAACAGAATGAGAAAGAACTGGGAGAGGGATTAACAGGATGAGAGAGAAATGGGAGAGAGATTAACAGAATGAGAAAGAACTGTGAGAGGGATTAACAGAATGAGAGAGAAGTGGGAGAGAGATTAACAGAATGAGAGAGGAATGGGAGAGAGGTTAACAGAATGAGAGAGAAGTGGGAGAGGGATTAACAGAATGAGAGAGAACTGGGAGAGGGATTAACAGAATGAGAGAGAAGTGGGAGAGGGATTAACAGAATGAGAGAGGAATGGGAGAGAGATTAACAGAATGAGAGAGAAGTGGGAGAGGGATTCGCAGAAGGAGAGAGAAATGGGAGAGATTAACAGAATGAGAGAGAAGTGGGAGAGAGATTAACAGAATGAGAGAGAAATGGGAGAGAGATTAACAGAATGAGAGAGAAATGGGAGAGAGATTAACAGAATGAGAGAGAAATGGGAGAGAGATTAACAGAATGAGAAAGAACTGGGAGAGGGATTAACAGAATGAGAGAGAAATGGGAGAGAGATTAACAGAATGAGAAAGAACTGGGAGAGGGATTAACAGGATGAGAGAGAAATGGGAGAGAGATTAACAGAATGAGAAAGAACTGGGAGAGGGATTAACAGAAAGAGAGAGAAGTGGTAGAGAGGTTCACAGAATGATAGAGAAATGGGAGAGAGGTTAACAGAATGAGAGAGAAGTGGGAGAGGGATTAACAGAATGAGAGAGAACTTGGAGAGGGATTAACAGAATGAGAGAGAAGTGGGAGAGGGATTAACAGAATGAGAGAGGAATGGGAGAGAGATTAACAGAATGAGAGAGAAGTGGGAGAGGGATTCGCAGAATGAGAGAGAAATTGGAGAGAGATTAACAGAATGAGAGAGAAGTGGGAGAGGGATTCGCAGAAGGAGAGAGAAATGGGAGAGATTAACAGAATGAGAGAGAAGTGGGAGAGAGATTAACAGAATGAGAGAGAAATGGGAGAGAGATTAACAGAATGAGAGAGAAATGGGAGAGAGATTAACAGAATGAGAGAGAAATGGGAGAGAGATTAACAGAATGAGAGAGAAGTGGGAGAGATTAACAGAATGAGAGAGGAATGGGAGAGAGATTAACAGAATGAGAGAGAAATGGGAGAGAGATTAACAGAATGAGAGAGAAGTGGGGGAGAGATTAACAGGATGAGAGAGAAATGGGAGAGGGATTAACAGAATGAGAGAGAAGTGGGAGAGAGATTAACAGAATGGGAGGGGAGTGGGAGAGATTAACAGAATGAGAGAGAAATGGGAGAGAGATTAACAGAATGAGAGAGAAGTGGGAGAGATTAACAGAATGAGAGAGAAATGGGAGAGAGATTAACAGAATGAGAGAGAAATGGGAGAGAGATTAACAGAATGAGAGAGAAATGGGAGAGATTAACAGAATGAGAGAGAAGTGGGAGAGATTAACAGAATGAGAGAGAAGTGGGAGAGAGATTAACAGAATGAGAGAGAACTGGGAGAGAGATTAACAGAATGAGAGAGAAATGGGAGAGAGATTAACAGAATGAGAGAGAACTGGGAGAGAGATTAACAGAATGAGAGAGAAGTGGAAGAGATTAACAGAATGAGAGAGAAGTGTGAGAGAGATTATACCCCTGCGGGTGGCAGGGGTGGCATTCTCTCTCTTCTCTGTCTCCATACAGTATCAAGCTATGCATCACTCAGTACTGGCATCACTAAGTACTGGCATCATTCAGTACTGGCATCACTCACCCGTTTATGTTCTCTCTGTTTTCCCTGTGACTGACTGTCTGTCTGTCTGTTTGTCGCTCTGTCTATTTGTCTGTCTGTCTGTCTGTCTGTCGCTCTGTCCATCTGTTTCTCTGTCGCTCTGCCTGTCTGTTTGTCACTGTGTGTGGGTCTGTCTGTCTGCCAAATACATCAGTGTCTGTTCTATTTGGGTTATTTTGCAGCTTCAAATAACACTCCCCCTCTCTCTCTCTCTCTCTCGCTCTCTCTCTCTCTCTCTCTCTCTCTCTCTGTCTCTCTCTCTCTCTCTCTCTCTGTCCTCATGGTTCACTCTGTCTCTCTCGCTCTCTCTCTCTCTTTCTCTCTCTCTCTGTCCTTCTGGTTCACTCTCTCTCTCTCCCTGTCTCCCTGTCTCTCTCTCTCACTCTCTCTTTCTCTCTCTCTGTCCTTCTGGTTCACTCTCTCTCTCACTCTCTCTCTTTCTCTCTTTCTGTCCTTCTGGTTCACTCTCTCTCTCTCTCTCTCTCTCCCTGTCTCTCTCTGTCTCTCTCTCTCTCTCTCTCTCTGTCCTTCTGGTTCACTCTCTCTCTCCCTCTCTCTCTCTCTCTCTCTCTCTGTCCTTCTGGTTCTCTCTCTCTCTCTCTCTCTCTCTCTCTCTCTCTGTCTCTCTCTCTCTCGCTCTCTCTCTCTCTGTCCTTCTGGTTCACTCTCTCTCTCGCTCTCTCTTTCTGTCCATCTGGTTCACTCCCTCTCTCTCTCTCTCACTCTCTCTCTCTCTCTCTCTCTCTCTCTCTCTGTCTCTCTCTCTCTCTGTTCTTCTGGTTCACTCTGTCTCTCTCGCTCTCTCTCTCTTTCTCTCTCTCTCTGTCCTTCTGGTTCACTCTCTCTCTCTCCCTGTCTCCCTGTCTCTCTCTCTCACTCTCTCTTTCGCTCTCTCTGTCCTTCTGGTTCACTCTCTCTCTCTCTCTCTCTCTCTGTCTCTCTCTCTCTCGCTCTCTCTCTCTGTCCTTCTGGTTCACTCTCTCTCTCGCTCTCGCTTTCTGTCCTTCTGGTTCACTCCCTCTCTCTCTCTCTCTCTCTCTGTCTCTCTCTCTCTCTCTCTCTCGCGCTCTCTCTCTCTGTCCTTCTGGTTCACTCTCTCTCTCTCGCTCTCTCTTTCTGTCCTTCTGGTTCACTCTCTCTCTCTCTCTTTCTGTGTCCTTCTGGTTCACTCTCTCTCTCTCTTTCTGTCCTTCTGGTTCACTCTCTCTCTCTCGCTCTCTCTCTCTCTCTCGCTCTGTCCTTCTGGTTCACTCTGTCTCTCTCTCAATTCAATTCAATTCAATTCAAGGGCTTTATTGGCATGGGAAACATGTGTTAACATTGCCAAAGCAAGTGAGGTAGGTAAACAATAAAAATTAACAGTAAACATCACACATACAGAAGTTTCAAAACAATAAAGACATTACAAATGTCATATTATATATATATATATACAGTGTTTTAACAATGTACCAATGGTAAAGGACACAATATAAAATAAATAAGCATAGATATGGGTTGTATTTACAATGGTGTGTGTTCTTCACTGGTTGCCCTTTTCTCGTGGCAACAGGTCACAAATCCTGCTGCTGTGATGGCACACTGTGGAATTTCACCCAGTAGATATGGGAGTTTTTCAAAATTGGATTTGTTTTCAAATTCTTTGTGGATCTGTAATCTGAGGGAAATATGTATCTCTAATATGGTCATACATTGGGCAGGAGGTTAGGAAGTGCAGCTCAGTTTCCACCTCATTTTGTGGGCAGTGAGCACATAGCCTGTCTTCTCTTGAGAGCCATGTCTGCCTACGGCGGCCTTTCTCAATAGCAAGGCTATGCTCACTGAGTCTGTACATAGTCAAAGCTTTCCTTAATTTTGGGTCAGTCACAGTGGTCAGGTATTCTGCCGCTGTGTACTCTCTGTGTAGGGCCAAATAGCATTCTAGTTTGCTCTGTTTTTTTGTTAATTCTTTCCAATGTGTCAAGTAATTATCTTTTTGTTTTCTCATGATTTGGTTGGGTCTAATTGTGCTGCTGTCCTGGGGAACTGTAGGGTCTGTTTGTGTTTGTGAACAGAGCCCCAGGACCAGCTTGCTCAGGGGACTCTTCTCCAGGTTCATCTCTCTGTAGGTGATGGCTTTGTTATGGAAGGTTTGGGAATCGCTTCCTTTTAGGTGGTTATAGAATTTAACGGCTCTTTTCTGGATTTTGATAATTAGTGGGTATCGGCCTAATTCTGCTCTGCATGCATTATTTGGTGTTCTACGTTGTACACAGAGGATATTTTTGCAGAATTCTACGTGCAGAGTCTCAATTTGGTGTTTGTCCCATTTTGTGAAGTCTTGGTTGGTGAGCGGACCCCAGACCTCACAACCATAAAGGGCAATGGGCTCTATGGCTGATTCAAGTATTTTTAGCCAAATCCTAATTGGTATGTTGAAATTTATGTTCCTTTTGATGGCATAGAATGCCCTTCTTGCCTTGTCTCTCAGATCGTTCACAGCTTTGTGGAAGTTACCTGTGGCGCTGATGTTTAGGCCAAGGTATGTATAGTTTTTTGTGTGCTCTAGGGCAACAGTGTCTAGATGGAATTTGTATTTGTGGTCCCTCTCTCTTGTATTTGTGGTCTCTCTCTCTCTCTCTCTCTCTCTCTCTCTCACTCTCTCTCTCTGTCCTTCTGGTTCACACTCTCTCTCTCTCTCTCTCTCTCTCTCTCTGTCCTTCTGGTTCACTCTCTCTCTCTCTATCTCTCTCCCTCTCTCTCTCTCTCTCTCTGTCCTTCTGGTTCACTCTCTCTTATTTTATATATTTTCTCTCTCTTTGCATATTTCTCCCTGTGTATTTCACTCTCTTTCTCTCCTTTTCAAGACACTAGAAAAACATGTCTGCTTGTATGCCTCCCAGCCATGTTGGAGACATCTCTCTCCCTCCCTCCCTCCCCCGCCCTCCCCCCTCCCCCTCTAACTGAGTTGTTCTGTGGTTATGTAAGTCTTCAGATCAGTGTGTCACCATGGTTGTCAAGGGAGACAGAGAACAGAGGGGCTGTGGAAGAGGGTCAGGAGAGAAGGGAGAGAGAGAATGAGAGCTGGAGGATAGAGAGAAACGAATGAAGGATACAGATGAGCGAAAAGAGAGATGTATGATTATGCTATAAAAGTTGGAACAATATACATGATGTAATATCAGTAACTGAAATGAAACATCTAAAGGAGATAGATGACCAAAAGAGGAGATAAGGACAAGAGTTGCATAGAAGAGAAGATCAGAGATATTAAATAAACATGAAAAAAATCATTTTTTTTAAAACGCAGATGGGATACATAGAGGAAGGAAATAGAGGGAGGTGGAAAATAACTACCTGTTGGTGTAGGGAAAACCGAGAGAGAGGAGAAAGTCACATATAGAGAGAGTGGGAAAATGACGAGAGAAAGACACAGGTATAGATAGGGCTGAGGGTTGTGTGGCTGCAGGCTCCACCACTCCAGTGTTGCTCCTCTAACCTACTTTGATTTATCTGTCTTTTCCCTGTTTCATAACTAAGCTGCCAGAACCTTGCATCACATAGCACAATCCCCACTCAGCTCTAACACTGTGAATGGCACCGAATCAGAAGGAATCATCACAACATAATGTTTTTCTTATCATAACGCTGCCCATTTTACCGTAATGTTGTGCGTGTGATACACGTGCAGAACAAACTGCCTTGCAAAAACAAATGCTGATTTATGAAAAACGAAAGCAAAAAAAACTATTTTTAAAACCCAACATGACTAAATGAGTTAAAGTGTTAATTGTTGTTGTTCTTTACAGTGGATCATATATACATCGCTATGTTCGCACCATTCTGAAAAGTTCCCATCTCCAATCCTCCTTAAAACTCGATCCCGCGTGCGCGCGGCCGCGAAAACTACAAGGGGACCTCCGGAGTGAGTTCGTCCACGCTTTGAGAAGTAGGTTAGCAGGGTAGACTGGGAACCTTGCAAGAACCTTGGAACCTTGCAAGCCAAGCTAAACCACCGTGGGAGTATTCTGTCAAGAAGTTACCGAAATAGTGCATCGAGACAAACAGGAAAACATGCAACTTGAACTGTCGAATTTCTTTGCATTTAATTAACTGTCGCAAGACTCTCCTCGCTGATTTTTGCCTTATTTTCTGAAAAAATATTTTCTAGTTCATTAGGCTAAATAAGTTTTTTTTTACGTGCCAGCAAATGCTGGTCTTTCAACAGTTTTACAGATATTTGTATTCAATTTACAACCCACATGAAGTCAAATTCATTGATCCAGAAACGATAAATATTCAACATGAGAGGTAAATGAATTATTATCATTCATATTCAAATGACCATACTTTGTAGACTTTTCAATGTCACATATATCCTGTGTTCATTTTGCCGAGAAACAATGCATCGAAAGCTATTGAAATGTAAATTACTTTAGCTAAAAGTGCAACTGCTTTCCTTTTCAAGTGCGTAGGCTCTCACCTTAATCTCTCATGTTGCTTCAGCCTGTCTGGATAATCTGGCTACTCTTACCAGGTGCACCACTGCCTCCGAATATTATAGGAATTCCTTGGCTGTAGGCTGGAGAGTTTTCTGTAACTAATGAAAATGCTTATAATATATATATTCATAATAAAATAATGTTTAGGTTAAATGTGTGAACAATGTTGGAAAGGGTTGTAAAGTCTGATTAATTAGGCTGTTATACACAATTTATTGGTATACAGCCTGAAACATGTTTGTGCAAAATCATTTAAATGTTCCTTACAAGCCTGAATGTTGAATAAAATTACATTTGAACTTACATCTCATGCTTAATACGGGCAAAACTAAATATATGTTGTTTTCAAATTGTCATAAAATTGTCTCAAATTGATTACAATTTCACTCATTGGATAGTTATATAATTGAACCGGCCCTGCATACAAATACCTTGGTATTTGGATTGACGATGATTTAACATTTAAAAAACATATGAATGAGCTTGTTAAGAAGCTAAGATTTAAATTGAGCTTTTTTTATTTTACAGAAACAAAGTTTACCTCTCTAGTCAACAGGAAGCAGATTTACAAATGAACCCTGCACAAAGAGACCTTGGTCTCAATATGACTTCTCTGTTGAAATAAAGGTAAATAAACTATACTGGTTGTCTATGCGGGCTGTCTTTCAGCTGCTCGAAATTTGAGACAAAATATCCACAGGAAAGTATTGTTTACTTGACTTTTTGGGGGGATATTTGGTTTTCTTTCATCAATAGCAATTGAACCAAGCATACCATGACAATGGTATATTCTGAATCAGGGAAGGATTGATTTTTTTTGAAGATTGAAATCTGAATCATTTTTTTTTAACACTAACAAAAAATGCTCTCCATCCTCCCTCTGATTCAGAATATACAATTTTCATTATCATAGAATGCTTGATTCAATAACTTTTAACAAGAGAAACGCGAATACCCAATAAAAAACTAACTTTACCTTAGTGCCTAACCAACCAAATACCTACCAGCTCACTAAAAAGTCAGGTTAACAATACTTTTCTGTTGATATTTTGTCTCAACTTTTGAGCAGCACATACAACTGGTAAAGTAAGTTCAATGTAATTTTATTCTTCACATGCTTTCTAAACAACAGGTGTGGACTAACAATGAAATGCTTACATACGGGCCCTTCCCAAAAATGCAAAAAGAGAAAGAAATAATAGAAAAGTGAAACACGTAATAATAGATACACAATGAGTAACGAGAACTTGGCTATACACAAGGGGTACCATTTATATAACTAGAAGTGAAGTGACAGATCGTAAACGGCAGCAGCAGCGTATGTGATGAGTTAAAAACTTTATTGCAAAGGGTCAAGGCAGATCCTGGAAGCTATTTGGTTAGCTATTTAACTAACTAGCAGTCTTATGGCTTGGGGCAGAAGCTGTTCAGGGTCCTGTTGGTTCTAGACTTGGTGCATCGGTACCGCTTGCGAAGCTGTCATCAAGGCAAAGGGTGGCTACTTTGAAGAATCTGAAATATGAAGTATATTTTGATTTGTTTAACACTTTTTTGGTTACAACATGATTCCGTATGTGTTATTTCATAGTTTTGATGTCTTCACTATTATTGTACAATGTAGAAAATAGTAAAAATTATGAAAAACCCTGGAATGAGTAGGTGTGTCCGAACTTTTGACTGATACTGTATATATCGTGAATCACCCATAGACCATATTGCCCTCCTCCCTATTGGCTGTCTCATTGTCATCAGTGATTATTTTTTTTGTATTAAACTTTATTTAACTAGACACGTCAGTTAAGAACAAATTCTTATTTATAACGACGGCCTAGGAACAGTGGGTTAACTGCCTTGTTCAGGGGCAGAACGAAAGATTTTTACCTTGTCAGCTCGGGGATTCGACCTTTCGGTTACTGTCCCAATGCTCTAACCACTAGGCTACCTGCCACCCCAAATTTGATCAGACCACCGTTATGTCGTTGGCAAAATGTATGATAGTGTTGGAGTTGTGGGTGATGAGGGGCCCCTGTGTTAAGGGTCAGCGTGACGGATGTGTTGTTGCCTACCCTCACCACCTGGGAAGTCAAGGATCCAGTTTCAGAGGGAGGTGTTCAGTCCCAGGACCCATAGCTTAGTGATGAGCTTGGAGTGCACCATGGTGTTGAACGCTGAGATGCAGTCAATGGACAGCATTCTCGCGTAGGTGTTCCTTTTGTCCACACGGGAAGGAGCAGTGTGGATGCAATCGAGATTGCGTCATCTGTGGATCTATTGGGGCGGTAGACGAATTCAAGTGGGTCCAGGGTGTCTGGGAGGATGGTGTTGATGTGAGCCATGACTATCCTTTTTAAGCATTTATTGGCTACATATGTGAGTGCTACAGGGTGATAGTCATTTAGACAGGTTACATTGGCGTTCTTGGGCACAGGGACTATGATGGTTTGCTTGAAACATGTAGGCATTACAGACTGGGTTCGGGAGAGGTTGAAAATGTCAGTGAAGACACTTGTTGGCTGGTCAGTGCATGCTCTGAGTATGCACCCTGGTAATCTGTCTAGGCTTTCGAAACATGTGAGACACTTGTATTTTCATTCATGTTTAATATGACTATTTATGTAGCGATCACCGTATGTTGTCGAATTTAATCCCGCTAACGGGTTCGGTCCGCAGAGATGTTAAAGGTCTTACTCACAGCGGCTATGGAGAGCGTGATCACACAGTCTTCCAGAACAGCTGGTGATCTTATGCATGGTTCAGTGTTTCTTGGCTCGAGGCATTTAGCTTGTCCGGTAGGATCGTGTCACTGGGCAGCTCGGGAGTGGGGGAGGGGAGGGAGAGAAGGAGGGAAAGAAGGAGGGATGAGAGCGAGAGGTAGGGAGAGAGACAGATGACATGATTGAAAATAATTCACAAACAGAAAGATTGTGATTTAAAAGTTCTGATTTGCGGCAATGTTCAGCTATTGCTACTTTTGTTGCTGATTGTCTTCTCACGATGCCGCCTCTAAAATTGCAACAAGAGAGGGAGGGAGAGAGAGAGAGAGAGAGAGAGAGAGAGAGAGAGACTCAGACAAAATAGTAGACATGATTGAAAAAAATGAACAAACAGAAAGATTGTGATTAAAGGTTCTGAATTGCGGCAATGTTCAGCTACTGCTACTTTTGTTGCTGATTGTCTTCTCACGATGCCGCCTCTAAAATTGTACAATATATTTTAAATATATTTTATATTTTAAATTTTACAATATTACTGCAGTCAAAAGGCATACCAAGACTTGTTACAGTTACAGTCTGCGGCTGTCACAACAATGTAACAACATAGTAACTGATAGACATATTGCTATTGTAGCATATAAAATGTATATTCTTTTCATGAATTATAGTATTTAGTGTTTGTTTGGATTGAGGGCTTTTGGCATAGTGAGGGTACTCTGTTCCTAATCTGTTTGTAGAGCGAGGGAGGGAGGGAGGGAGGGGGGAGGGAGGGAGGGAGGGAGGGAGGGAGGGAGGGAGGGAGGGAGGGAGGGAGGGAGGGAGGGGGGAGGGAGGGAGGGAGGGAGGGAGGGAGGGAGGGAGGGGGGAGGGAGGGAGGGAGGGAGGGAGGGAGGGAGGGAGGGAGATTTTTTGGGTTTATAGAGGGTAGTTCCACTGGCTGGCAGGATATTGAAATGTAAACAACCCCAGTTCTTTGGCTCACTGGCCTGAAAATACCATTTTAAGAAGTCTCTCGTTTGCTGAGACCTAAAGAGAATTCCTTTTTGTTTTTTGTTTTTTGTTTGTATAGTTTTTTTAACCTTTTGTTTGTCTATGGAATCATTTTGGCAAAGAATTTATTTTGCACCTTTTTTTATTGTTAATAGTTTTATTGCGTGATGCTCTTCCTCTTTTTGTGATTAGTGACTAGTTTTTCACTCTTTTACATGTCATTAACAATCTATCACCAGCACAGCTTCACACAGCTTCACACCTGTGCAGTAACCCCCCTCTAATGGATTTTAGTACTACGTGGTAATATTTGCATTCCATGTCAGATCAGAGTTGATTTAAATACTTATTGCACAGCCAAAGTGCAAATAATAATTTGTTTTGTGAGTGGAGAGTGAGTGGTAAACTGACCTCCGTTAGGAAAGGATCAGTTACACTGTTACACTGGACTTGACTAGAGGGGCCTTGTATGCAGCAATAACTGCTCATTATGTTTCGTGTAATGTAATACTGTTTGGTTTGCCTACAGAGGGATGGTCTAGTAGGCAACACTCTCTCTGTTTTCTATGGCCTCCTGCACTGATTTGAAAACACAGGAAATATGCAAGCAATATGAATACCTACTGGGAGTTGGCTTTCACAAGTCCAGTTCTTTCCCATCAGTGTTGGTTGAGGGAAATGGAGAGGAGAAAGGGAAGGAAGCCACTTCAGACAATTGGGACACACCCTAATGTTGAATGATTAATTTGCAATAGAATTCCACTTCCCTCAGATCAAAGCTTTTCACAGGCATTACATAACATTTACTGTAACATGCCCTGCCCAGAACTGTAAAAATAAAGAAGTTAAAGCACAAAAGTGGTTCAAGTTTGTTACTGGAGTTTAAAAGGTTTATTGAGCGCACTCAGCCTGTCTCAGTTGCCTGTGTGTATTGTACTCATAAGCCTAAGTTAAATGTGTGAGTGTTAAGAGTCAATGAGTACGTCATCTTCTCAGAGTAGACCTTTGGTCGACATAGATTGTATTATCTCCCTCACTCTGTCTCTGTGTGTGCACTTGCGTGTTACTATGAAAAACAAAGTGAAATGTGGCTGGCTGGGTCAGTCAGGAGGATCAGTCACCAGTGAAAGGGAATTGGTCTGGCAGCCAAAGTTGAGTGATGATGTCACCAGTCTGTCAGTCCCTGATGACACCCAACTCTCACCAGTCATCCAGCTCCGCGTTCAACACCATAGTGCCCACAAAGCTCATCACTAATCTAAGGACCCTGGAGGTAAACACCTCCCTCTGCAACTGAATCCTGGACTTTCTGACGGGTCGGCCCCAGGTAGTAAGGGTAGGCAACAACACGTCTGCCACGCTGATCCTCAACACTGGAGCCCCTCAGGGGTGCGTGCTTAGTCCCCTCCTGTACTCCCTGTTCACCCACGACTGTGTGGCCAAACATGACTCCAACACCATCATTAAGTTTGCTGACGACACAACAGTGGTAGGCCTGATTACCGACAATGATGAGCAAGCCTATAGGGAGGACGTCAGAGACCTGGCAGTATGGTGCCAGGACAACAACCTCTCCCTCAATGTGAGCAAGACAAAGGAGCTGATCGTGGACTACAGGAAAAGGAGGGCCGAACAGGCCCCCATTAACATTGACAGGGCTCTACTGGAGCTGTTCGAGAGTTTCAAGTTCCTTGGTGTCCAAATCACCAACGAACTATCATAGTAAAAACACACCAAGACAGTCGTGAAGAGGGCACGACAACACTTTATCCCTCTCAGGAGACTGAAAATATTTGGCATGGGTCACCAGATCCTATAAAAGTTCTACAGCTGCACCATCAAAATAATCCTGACCGGTTGCATCACCGCCTGGTATGACAACTGCTCAGCATCTGACCGCAGCGCGTTATGGAGGGTAGTGTATACGAACCCCCCCCCCCCCCCCATTTGTTTTTACTCTGCTGCTACTCGCTGTTTATTATCTATGCATAGTCACTTTACCCCTACCTACATGTACAAATGACCTCGACTAACCTGTACCCCTGCACATTGACTCAGTACCGGTACCCCTGATTATTGTTATTTTATTGTGTTACTTTTTATTATTATTTTTACTTTAGTTTATTTTAACTCTTTCTTGAACTGCATTGTTGGTTAATGGCTTGTAAGTAAGAATTTCACAGTAAGGTTACACCTGTTATATTCGGTGCATGTGACAAATACATCGTGTAGTGGTTACCACAGCATTTCTCAGTGCTTTATAATGCAAAATTGATTATTCATTATTTTGCAGAACATGACATGCTTTAAAACAAGATGCAGTTCTGTAGATAAGGCTTTAGATGGCCATCTTATTTTATCTCTTGTTTTAGCAAAGCAGAAGAGTCTGAATACATATGCAAATATTTGTTATGGCAGAACTGTTACAAATGGAGGTCTGTGTTATTCTGATCTTCTGACTTGCCTTAAACTGGGGTCAAGAACATAATTAGTTGAAGCAGAAGCTCAATTTCAAAGAGAGTAGTCAGATTAGATAGCAGATATGATACTGCCATACAGCTGATAGTGCATAGTCCTACTGGCACCAAGCCAGCTACCGTACCTAGTGGCTTTATGGGTGTGTCCTTGGGTTGTCTTTCATTTCATCCATTACGTAGTGTTTATCAAGTCTTCACTCTTTCACTCACCCTTATCGAGCTGAAGACTATCAGTGGGAACTACAGTAATAAGAATAATTTTCATTAGAGCACTTTCAAACAACTGTTTAGAATTAAGATTTTTATTGTATCATTATTTACTTATTTATATGCTGGATATTAAGTAGACAGCTGTGCATTTCGGAGGCTCAAAGTCTAGTTGAGTTCCACCTTAAAACCTGGGGTAGAGAGCCCTATTCACACAGTGTGAAAGCGCCTGACTACCCCCTGCCTACCCTCCCCTCGGTGAGAAAGTGTGTCAGTAGGACAGAATTGCGTGACAGGCTACCGCGCCTGACCGATATCCCACACAACCAACCCCCGACAGGCCCTGCCCGACCCCAGCAAATGGGAGCTGCAGCGGCAGAGAGGAGGCGGGGCGGTAGCTAGAGTGACCTCCCTGAATGAGTATGTTTATGAAATGGTCGCAGACGAGAGTTATACAACTGAGCGGAGTGTTTATGAAATGCTCGCAGATGAGGGTTATATAACTGAGCGAGTGTGTTTGTGAAATGCTTGCAGACGAGTTATATAACCGAGCGGAAGATTGGAGAGAAAAGAGAGGGCAGAAGACAGGAGATGCTTTTCCATTACATGCCTGCAGCTAGGGCTGGGCGATATGGCCTGAAAATCATGTCGGACGATTTACGTTATATATATATATATATTATATATTGTTTAATGTTTTCTCCAAATAAGCTTTGTTGTACAATTAAAGGTCAAATACACTGCATTTCAAACAGTCAGTAATAATCTAATGAATACAGGATTTGTGAAATTATACATAGGCTAAATTATAAACCTTTCACAACCATAAGACCCACTAATAATGCTATTATTTTATCAACATAGTTTAACCTGCTTTTTTTTGCAATAATCGTTCATCTGGCTTTAAAGTCAGTCTATGATAATGCCATTTTTGTTACAAGTTAACCAGAACCATGCATTATGCAGGCATTATAGAAAATGAACACAGGTGTCATGAATAATCTCTCAAACACAAACCCACGTGCTAGTGAGTAGCCAGCTAATATTTATATGAAAAGTTTAGTCAAATTTGATTTATTTGCTAGCTAACTTGGCAGAAGTAGCTAACTAGGCCTTTTAATTGTTATGAACACACCCTTTCTACCTGTCTCCAACTGTTTGAGTAGCATGCTAGCCTGTCCACTTTGTTCAGATGTTGAAATCAAATGCCCTACCTTATTTCTCAGAATGCCAAATCAAATTGTATTTGTCACATGCGGTGTACAACCGGTGTAGACCTTACAGTGAAATGTTTACTTACAAGCCCTTAACCAACAATGCAGTTTTAAGAAAAATAAGTGTTAAGGAAGTATTTACTAAAATAAACTGAAGTAAAAAATGTTAATTAATTAATTAATTAAAGAGCAACAATGAAATAACAGTTGTGAGACAATATACAGGGGTTACCAGTACAGAGTCAATGTGCGGAGGCACAGTTTAGTCGAGGTAATTGTGGTAATATGTACATGTGGGTAGAGGTAAAGTGACTAGGCATAATAAACAGAGAGTAGCATCGGTGTAAAACAGCCATTTGATTAGCTGTTCAGGAATCTTATGGCTTGGGGGCAGAAGCTGTTAAGAAGTATTTTGGACCTAGACTTGGCACTTCTGTACCGCTTGCCTTGCGGTAGCAGAGAGAACCGTCTATGACAATAACGTAGATAATTGTGTTTTAAAACCTGGATTCTTGCAATACAGGTATTTTGAATATCGCGCAAAAACATACATTCTAATTCATTAAATATATCGCCCAGCCCTACATGCAGCTGGCCCAGTTGCTCTGTGTCTTTTCTTCATTACTTAGAGGAGAGAACAGCAGACTTTTACCCTTTATTTCACATGTAATGCCACAACAACAATGCATTAAATCTCTGAGAGGTAAATTAGTTTCCATATGTCTGCCTCTCAGAGGACTACAGATCCCATGGTTCATATGTCTGCCTCTCAGAGGACGACAGATCCCATGGTTCATATGTCTGTCTCTCAGAGCTCTACAGCTCCCATGGTTCATATGTCTGTCTCTCAGAGCTCTACAGCTCCCATGGTTCATATGTCTGTCTCTCAGAGCTCTACAGCTCCCATGGTTCATATGTCTGTCTCTCAGACCTCTACAGCTCCCATGGTTAATATGTCTGTCTCTCAGAGCTCTACAGCTCCCATGGTTCATATGTCTGTCTCTCAGAGGACTACAGATCCCATGGTTAATATGTCTGTCTCTCAGAGCTCTACAGCTCCCATGGTTCATATGTCTGTCTCTCAGAGCTCTACAGCTCCCATGGTTCATATGTCTGTCTCTCAGAGCTCTACAGCTCCCATGGTTCATATGTCTGTCTCTCAGAGCTCTACAGCTCCCATGGTTCATATGTCTGTCTCTCAGAGCTCTACAGCTCCCATGGTTCATATGTCTGCCTCTCAGAGGACTACAGATCCCATGGTTCATATGTCTGCCTCTCAGAGGACTACAGATCCCATGGTTCATATGTCTGTCTCTCAGAGCTCTACAGCTCCCATGGTTCATATGTCTGTCTCTCAGAGCTCTACAGCTCCCATGGTTCATATGTCTGTCTCTCAGAGCTCTACAGCTCCCATGGTTCATATGTCTGTCTCTCAGAGCTCTACAGCTCCCATGGTTCATATGTCTGTCTCTCAGAGCTCTACAGCTCCCATGGTTCATATGTCTGCCTCTCAGAGGACTACAGATCCCATGGTTCATATGTCTGCCTCTCAGAGGACGACAGATCCCATGGTTCATATGTCTGTCTCTCAGAGCTCTACAGCTCCCATGGTTCCTATGTCTGTCTCTCAGAGCTCTACAGCTCCAATGGTTCATATGTCTGTCTCTCAGACCTCTACAGCTCCCATGGTTAATATGTCTGTCTCTCAGAGCTCTACAGCTCCCATGGTTCATATGTCTGTCTCTCAGAGGACTACAGATCCCATGGTTAATATGTCTGTCTCTCAGAGCTCTACAGCTCCCATGGTTCATATGTCTGTCTCTCAGAGCTCTACAGCTCCCATGGTTCATATGTCTGTCTCTCAGAGCTCTACAGCTCCCATGGTTCATATGTCTGTCTCTCAGAGCTCTACAGCTCCCATGGTTCATATGTCTGTCTCTCAGAGCTCTACAGCTCCCATGGTTCATATGTCTGCCTCTCAGAGGACTACAGATCCCATGGTTCATATGTCTGCCTCTCAGAGGACTACAGATCCCATGGTTCATATGTCTGTCTCTCAGAGCTCTACAGCTCCCATGGTTAATATGTCTGTCTCTCAGAGCTCTACAGCTCCCATGGTTCATATGTCTGTCTCTCAGAGCTCTACAGCTCCCATGGTTCATATGTCTGTCTCTCAGAGCTCTACAGCTCCCATGGTTCATATGTCTGTCTCTCAGAGCTCTACAGCTCCCATGGTTCATATGTCTGCCTCTCAGAGGACTACAGATCCCATGGTTCATATGTCTGCCTCTCAGAGGACTACAGATCCCATGGTTCATATGTCTGTCTCTCAGAGCTCTACAGCTCCCATGGTTCATATGTCTGTCTCTCAGAGCTCTACAGCTCCCATGGTTCATATGTCTGTCTCTCAGAGGACTACAGATCCCATGGTTCATATGTCTGTCTCTCAGAGCTCTACAGCTCCCATGGTTCATATGTCTGTCTCTCAGAGGACGACAGATCCCATGGTTCATATGTCTGTCTCTCAGAGGACTACAGATCCCATGGTTCATATGTCTGTCTCTCAGAGGACTACAGATCCCATGGTTCATATGTCTGTCTCTCAGAGCTCTACAGCTCCCATGGTTCATATGTCTGTCTCTCAGAGGACTACAGATCCCATGGTTCATATGTCTGTCTCTCAGAGGACTACAGCTCCCATGGTTCATATGTCTGTCTCTCAGAGGACTACAGATCCCATGGTTCATATGTCTGCCTCTCAGAGGACTACAGATCCCATGGTTCATATGTCTGTCTCTCAGAGCTCTACAGCTCCCATGCGGGACTACATATCCCATACTTCATAAATTACACAGATTCGTTATCTCTGTCTTTGGCACAAACATTAAATAGACTGGCAGATTGAGCAGTGATAGCATATCACACGAATGAGTTGGTTGTTTCTGTCTCTGTGTAGTACTATGGCTGCTGTGAAGTAAAATAGCCAACCGGCTCCTTCTGTTTAAACTAAAACAAGTTTTTCTTCACATACGACTGCCCTCCATTTTAGGCCCTTATATGGGCCCCTTGTATGTGAGAGGGAAAGATAGTGTGTGAGGAGACTGGGTTTCTGACACATGACTCTGTCTATTTCTGGCTTTCACCTCACTGGGTCCACAGACAGACTGACAGCATGAGAGACACATGGCCAGGTTCAGTTTCAAAGTCACTTTAATCAAATCATTTCCCCACTCTTTTTTATTGCATACTATGTTTACTTGTATTATTCTCTGTGCTGCGGCAATCTGTGTTAGTATGAAATATGGCACATAGATAAGGCATGATTAAAGTCAATATTTGTCCATTTGAATACCTTTCATTCTGCTGCTATGACACTCAGAGCATGCAAGGCAGAGCCAAACTGACAGCCTGCCTCTCACTTCACAAGATGTTGATCATAGCCACATGCCAGGTGGAAACCTGTAAACCTGTTGCAAATGCCAATATTCAATCAATCAAACTGTATTTATAGAGCACATTTCTTACAGGGGATGCATTTCAAACTGCTTAAAAAATAAAATAGAGAAGGTGAGAAAGATAACGCAAAAGGTTTTCTAAACGAGACAAATGAAAAAAGTCCTCCCTCCGTCGTATCAGAATCTTCCAGTGCTAGCCCTGCAGTGTGTCTATATAATGTATGTGTGAACGTTGCAACACATTATGCAATGAAATCTGGTCATGATCTGAGCTCTTGGCCGTGCCCCAAGAGAGAGATTGGCCTCAGCCGGGGTGTTACTCAATAGTGAGAGTTGTTTGTGTGCGGCCATATTAGTCCCAACTCATAGCCTTATTTTGAGATCTACTAGCTGTAGACTTGGCAGGGCGGTAATATTTTTATGGATTCTCATTAGGTTTTAATACAGGTTTAATAACTCACTTGATGGGTTGAGCTTCACAGCTTTTGTAATCTCTCTCTCTCTCTCTCTCTCTCTCTCTCTCTCTCTCTCTCTCTCTCTCTCTCTCTCTCTCTCCAGCTCAAATAGAAGTAATACCCTGCAAGATCTGTGGGGACAAGTCCTCAGGTATCCACTATGGGGTCATTACCTGCGAAGGTTGCAAGGTGAGCTAGTAGTAGTTGGGTTTCTTCTTTACCTTCTTCATGTGTTCTTTAACAATATGAAACAAAGACAAGCTGCAATTGAAAATATCCTTAGTTGTGATCAATGAAATAATTATTCCATTTTGTAACATGTAGGTTTATGATACTGGAATTCTATACATTATGTAATCATTTGACTCATCCTTTGTGTAGGGGTTCTTCCGCCGCAGCCAGCAGAACAACGCCATGTACTCGTGTTCCCGCCAGAGAAACTGTCTTATTGACCGAACCAACCGCAACCGCTGCCAACACTGCAGACTGCAGAAGTGTCTGGCTTTGGGCATGAGCCGGGACGGTGAGTCACACACACACACACAGACGTGCGTGGAGCTCAGAGGAAAACTCATGACAGGTGGTCAACACTTATTTCCACACAGACATACTGTATATACAGTGCATTCGGAAAGTATTTAGACCCCTTGACTTTTCCCACATTTTGTTACGTTACAGCCTTACTCTAAAATGGATTAAATAAAAATGTCTATATAAGGTCCCACATTTGACAGTGCATGTCAGAGCGAAAACCAAGCCATGAGGTCAAAGGAACTGTCCGTAGAGCGCCGAGACAGGATTGTGTCGAGGCACAGATCTGGGGAAGGGTACCAACAAATGTCTACAGCATTCAAGGTCTTCAAGAACATAGTTCCCTCCAGCATTCTTAAATGTAAGAAGTTTGTAACAACCAAGACTCCTAGAGCTGGCCACCTAGCCAAACTGAGAAATCGGGGGAGAAGGGCCTTGGTCAGGGAGGTGACCAAGAACCTGATGGTCACTCTGACAGAACTCCAGAGTTCCTCTGTGGAGATGGGAGAACCTTCCAGAAGGACAACCATCTCTGCAGCACTTCACTAATCAGGCCTTTATGGTAGAGTGGCCGGACTCAAGCAACTCCTCAGTAAAAGGCAAATGACAGCCCACTTGGAATTTGCCAAAAGGCACCTAAAGGAATCTCAGACCATGAGAAACAAGATTCTCTGGTCTGATGAAACCAAGATTGAACTCTGGCCTGAATGCCAAGCGTCACGTCTTGAGGAATCTCAAGCTCATCACCTTGCCGATACCATCCCTACGCTGAAGCATGGTAGTGGTATCATCATGCTGTAGGGATGTTTTTCATCAGCAGGAACTGGGAGACTAGTAAGGGTCGAGGCAAGGATGAACGGAGGAAAGTACAGAGAGATCCTTGATGAAAACCTGCTCCAGTACACTCAGGACCTCAGACTGGGGCGAAGGTTCACCTTCCAACAGGACAACGACCCTAAGCACACAGCCAAGACAACGCAGCAGTGGCTTCGAGACAAATATCTGAATGTCCTTGAGTGGCCCAGCCAGAACCCGGACTTGAACGCAATTGAACATCTCTGGAGAGACCTGAAAATAGCTGTGCAGCGACGCTCCCCATCCAACCTGACAGAGCTTGAGAGGATCTGCAGAGAAGAATGGGAGAAACTCCCCAAATACAGGTGTGCAAAGCTTGTAGCGTCATACCCAAGAAGACTTGTGTCTGTAATCTCTGCCAAAGGTGCTTCAACAAAGTACTGAGTAAAGGGTCAGAATACTTATATAAATGTGATATTTAGCAAAAATGTCTAAAAAACAGTTTTTGCTTTGTCATTATGGAGTATTGTGTGTAGATTGCTAAGGGGAGAAAAAACAATAAGGCTGTAACGTAACAAAATGTGGAGAAAGTGAAGGGGTCTGAATACTTTCCGAATGCACTGTATATAGATAGATATATGTACATTCTGATACTTATCTTGTCTCTCTCCAGCGGTGAAGTTTGGCCGTATGTCTAAGAAGCAGCGAGACAGCCTGTACTCTGAGGTTCAGAAGCACCAGAAGAACCAGGAGCTTCTGAACCAGGAGGTTGTGAACCAGGGGTGTCTGAAACAGGGTTTGTCCCTGACCAGGGAAGATGTGGCAGGGGGAGACAGCGAGGGGGACAGGCACAGGGAGCTCAGTCACTCCTACAGCAGCGGCGGCTCCAGCTCCACCCTGAGTGACCTGGATGACATCCCCGACCTGTTTGACCTGCCCTTGACCCCGGAGGAGGCCCACGAGTACTGCAGCCTGGAGCTGCTGGGAGGCCACGGCGGAAGCACCGGGAACACCTCAAGCTCTTCATCATCGTCATCATCCTCTAACAATTCGTCCAATCAGAACTCGCCGCAGCAGAATCTGCTGGATGTCACAGACGCCAATGGAATCAAACATGAGTACCAGATGTTGTCGCACACACAAGCCGCGCTGCTGGAGCCACTGGCCAATGACTGCACTCTAATGGATATAGGTACGAAATCTATTACTATCTCTACAACTAACATCACCATCAAAATTGTGCCGTTTCTGTTTCAGAGCGTATCACCCAGAGTGTGCCGTTTCTGTTTCAGAGCGTATCACCCAGAGTGTGTTTCTGTTTCAGGGCGTATCACCCAGAGTGTGTTTCTGTTTCGGGGCGTATCACCCAGAGTGTGCCGTTTCTGTTTCAGAGCGTATCACCCAGAGTGTGTTTCTGTTTCAGAGCGTATCACCCAGAGTGTGTTTCTGTTTCAGGGCGTATCACCCAGAGTGTGTTTCTGTTTCAGGGCGTATCACCCAGAGTGTGTTTCTGTTTCAGGGCGTATCACCCAGAGTGTGTTTCTGTTTCAGGGCGTATCACCCAGAGTGTGTTTCTGTTTCAGGGCCAATCACCCAGAGTGTGTTTCTGTTTCAGGACGTATCACCCAGAGTGTGTTTCTGTTTCGGGGCGTATCACCCAGAGTGTGCCGTTTCTGTTTCAGAGCGTATCACCCAGAGTGTGCCGTTTCTGTTTCAGAGCGTATCACCCAGAGTGTGTTTCTGTTTCAGGGCGTATCACCCAGAGTGTGTTTCTGTTTCAGGGCGTATCACCCAGAGTGTGTTTCTGTTTCAGAGCGTATCACCCAGAGTGTGTTTCTGTTTCAGGGCGTATCACCCAGAGTGTGTTTCTGTTTCAGGGCGTATCACCCAGAGTGTGTTTCTGTTTCAGGGCGTATCACCCAGAGTGTGTTTCTGTTTCAGGGCGTATCACCCAGAGTGTGTTTCTGTTTCAGGGCCAATCACCCAGAGTGTGTTTCTGTTTCAGGACGTATCACCCAGAGTGTGTTTCTGTTTCGGGGCGTATCACCCAGAGTGTGCCGTTTCTGTTTCAGAGCGTATCACCCAGAGTGTGCCGTTTCTGTTTCAGAGCGTATCACCCAGAGTGTGTTTCTGTTTCAGGGCGTATCACCCAGAGTGTGTTTCTGTTTCAGGGCGTATCACCCAGAGTGTGTTTCTGTTTCAGGGCGTATCACCCAGAGTGTGTTTCTGTTTCAGGGCGTATCACCCAGAGTGTGTTTCTGTTTCAGGGCCAATCACCCAGAGTGTGTTTCTGTTTCAGGGCGTATCACCCAGAGTGTGTGTCTGTTTCAGGGCGTATCACCCAGAGTGTGTTTCTGTTTCGGGGCGTATCACCCAGAGTGTGTTTCTGTTTCAGGGCGTATCACCCAGAGTGTGTGTCTGTTTCAGAGCGTATCACCCAGAGTGTGCAGTTTCTGTTTCAGAGCGTATCACCCACAGTGTGCCGTTTCTGTTTCAGAGCGTATCACCCACAGTGTGCCGTTTCTGTTTCAGAGCGTATCACCCAGAGTGTGCCGTTTCTGTTGCAGAGCGTATCACCCAGAGTGTGCCGTTTCTGTTTCAGAGCGTATCACCCTGAGTGTGTTTCTGTTTCAGGGCGTATCACCCAGAGTGTGTTTCTGTTTCAGGGCGTATCACCCAGAGTGTGCCGTTTCTGTTTCAGAGCGTATCACCCAGAGTGTGTTTCTGTTTCGGGGCGTATCACCCAGAGTGTGTTTCTGTTTCAGGGCGTATCACCCAGAGTGTGTTTCTGTTTCAGGGCCAATCACCCAGAGTGTGTTTCTGTTTCAGGACGTATCACCCAGAGTGTGTTTCTGTTTCGGGGCGTATCACCCAGAGTGTGCCGTTTCTGTTTCAGAGCGTATCACCCAGAGTGTGCCGTTTCTGTTTCAGAGCGTATCACCCAGAGTGTGTTTCTGTTTCAGGGCGTATCACCCAGAGTGTGTTTCTGTTTCAGGGCGTATCACCCAGAGTGTGTTTCTGTTTCAGGGCGTATCACCCAGAGTGTGTTTCTGTTTCAGGGCGTATCACCCAGAGTGTGTTTCTGTTTCAGGGCCAATCACCCAGAGTGTGTTTCTGTTTCAGGGCGTATCACCCAGAGTGTGTGTCTGTTTCAGGGCGTATCACCCAGAGTGTGTTTCTGTTTCGGGGCGTATCACCCAGAGTGTGTTTCTGTTTCAGGGCGTATCACCCAGAGTGTGTGTCTGTTTCAGAGCGTATCACCCAGAGTGTGCAGTTTCTGTTTCAGAGCGTATCACCCACAGTGTGCCGTTTCTGTTTCAGAGCGTATCACCCACAGTGTGCCGTTTCTGTTTCAGAGCGTATCACCCAGAGTGTGCCGTTTCTGTTGCAGAGCGTATCACCCAGAGTGTGCCGTTTCTGTTTCAGAGCGTATCACCCTGAGTGTGTTTCTGTTTCAGGGCGTATCACCCAGAGTGTGTTTCTGTTTCAGGGCGTATCACCCAGAGTGTGCCGTTTCTGTTTCAGAGCGTATCACCCAGAGTGTGTTTCTGTTTCGGGGCGTATCACCCAGAGTGTGTTTCTGTTTCAGGGCGTATCACCCAGAGTGTGACATTTCTGTTTCAGAGCGTATCACCCACAGTGTGCCGTTTCTGTTTCAGAGCGTATCACCCAGAGTGTGCCGTTTTTGTTTCAGAGCGTATCACCCAGAGTGTGGTCAAGTCCCACTTGGAGACGAGTCAGTACAGTTCTGACGACCTGAAGAGGCTGACATACAGTGGGATTCAGTACTCACCTGAGGAGACCCGCAACTTCCAGTGCAAGGTGATGACACACACACACACACACACACACACACACACACACACACACACACACACACACACACACACACACACACACACAGCTACTCACTAATGTCTTGCATTATTGTTGTATTAAATTATGATTTCTCTATTTCTCCCAGTCTGAAGAGTTTATGTGGCAGCAGTGTGCCCACCACATCACCAATGCCATCCAGTACGTGGTGGAGTTTGCCAAACGCATCACTGGCTTCATGGACCTGTGTCAGAACGACCAGATAATTCTGCTCAAAGCAGGTTCGTACCTTTATACATGCACACATCCAGATTACACGTACCGCTCAAACCACTTTAGGACATGCACACACTGATTGTTATGTGAACGCTCTTTCTTACACACACACATACAAACAAACATGGATAACATTGAAGCACATTCCTGTAATGAGTGAAGAAATTGCAGAAGTCCTTTATCTTGTCCTTATTTTTTCCAACCTTCTTCCTTGTGCTCTTTTTGTTTTTTACAAACCACACATCACTGCTCCGACTATTTCACTAAACCGTCTCTGAAACATCCATTTCACTAAACCGTCCCTGAGACATCCATTTAACTAAACCGTCTCTGAAACATCCATTTCACTAAACCGTCTCTGAGACATCCATTTCACTAAACCGTCTCTGAGACATCCATTTCACTAAACCGTCTCTGAAACATCCATTTCACTAAACCGTCTCTGAAACATCCATTTCACTAAACCGTCTCTGAGACATCCATTTAACTAAACCGTCTCTGAAACATCCATTTCACTAAACCGTCTCTGAAACATCCATTTCACTAAACCGTCTCTGAAACATCCATTTCACTAAACCGTCTCTGAAACATCAATTTCACTAAACCGTCTCTGAAACATCCATTTAACTAAACCGTCTCTGAGACATCCATTTCACTAAACCGACTCTGAAACATCCATTTCACTAAACCGACTCTGAAACATCTATTTAACTAAACCGTCTCTGAAACATCCATTTCACTAAACCGACTCTGAAACATAAATTTCACTAAACCGTCTCTGAAACATCCATTTCACTAAACCGTCTCTGAAACATCCATTTCACTAAACCGTCTCTGAAACATATTTATATCATTGAACAACCATTATATCTGCACACACACACGTTGATTTGACGATAACTCAATGAATGTTTGAAACCCCCTTTTGATAAATTCTTGATCATCCTTATTGCCCTGCACACTTTCAAATAGTTGAAATGACTTACATCTGCTATCCTCCAATCTGGAATGTTTTACTTTCCTTTGGGTGTTTTTTCTTCTGCATGTCGTAACATCTTCTGTGCTCTAACATCCCCCTCTTCCACTCACTCCTCTTTCTCCATTTCTGTGGCTCTCGATGGTTGCCTTTGCAGGCTGTCTGGAGGTGCTGTTGATCAGGATGTGCAGGGCGTTTAACGCTAACACCAACACCATGTTCTTTGATGGCAAGTTTGCCTCCGCCCAGCTCTTCAAAGCCCTCGGTAAGCACCTCAAATAGGTTAGCCTACCCCTTGTCTGATACAGTATTTAGAATGTATAGAGCTGATACTGTTAACTACTCCAAATACAATTCAGTGGAATATGATGTGTGCATATCTAATATTGGGATTTTTCTCTGCAGGTTGCGATGACCTGGTCAGTGCCGTGTTTGACTTGGCTAAAGGTCTCTGCTGCCTGCAGCTAACTGATGAGGAAATGGCTCTGTTCAGCGCCGCTGTCCTTCTGTCCCCAGAGCGACCATGGCTGACCGACAGCCAGAAGGTCCGGAAGCTGCAGGAGAAGCTCTTCCTGGCTCTGCAACACAGTCTGCACATGAGCGGGGCCTCCGACGAGAAACTAGACCAGGTAGAAGGGATCCAGATTTTGTCAAATTAACGTCAGATTTTACTTTTTGTAGCAGGTTTGGGGAACAAATTTAGCAGGCTAAGAGAATTGGGTTAAGTTTAGGAAAAGGGTTAGGGTTAGCCAAAATGCCCCAAAATTCTACTTTTGAGGTTAGTTTGATAAAAGCTAGATCCCTTCTAGCCATAAGCGGGAATACTCAGCACACGGCACGATGACAAAACACAGCCCACAGCCTCTAGCCATGACCCAGTTGTCATTGGCTGAGATCCACCATATGGGAATCACTGGTGTAGCATACGTCTCCTCTCCAAGCACTTTATGATACGGTCCTCTACAGAATATTCCAAACAGCTGCATAAGCATATTTTATGGGGCCTTAAGGCCCTGTGCTGTAGAGTAAACCAGTGGTTCCCCAACTCCAGTCCTCCAGTAACCCCAACAGTGCACATTTTTTGTTGTAGAGCCGGACAAGCACACCGGATTCAACTTGTCAACTAATCATCGAGCCCTCGACAAGTTGAATCAGGTGTTTGTCCAGGGTTACAACTAAAATGTGTACTGTTGGGGGTTCTAGAGGACTGGAGCTGGGAAACGCTGCTGTAGACATCCTTTAAATCAAACTAAAACAAACAGTTAAACAGTCTAGTGTTGTAAGCCGGATCTATCCCATGCAACTTAGCTTACGTCCATACACATTTCATGCGTTCTCTGGATTTCTTCCATCCCACCATGTCCATAGATATTGAGTGTATTTTCCTGACTTGTCCCGGTGTCCTCTTCTCCTGTAGATGGTGTCCAAGCTGCTGATGATGAAGTCCATCTGTAATCTCCACGTCAACAAGCTGGAGTTCTTCCGTCTGGTTCACCCCGAGACAGCATTCAGCTTCCCACCACTCTATCGGGAAGTGTTCGGGAGTGAGATCTCTCTACCTGACTCTACAAACAGCTCCTAGAGAGAAATATGGAGTGAATGTGTAAGAGGCAGGTTAAGAAAAGTGTGGAGATATAGAAGCGAAAGGGGAGATTGAGCGAGGGATATAAATATTGAACTCAGAAATAACCAGCAGTTAACTAGACAATCCAGGACTTAAAATACTCAGTTTCCCAGCATGCTGTGGCGTTATTCCTCCACTATCCTAGCAGGCCATGCACCTTACACTACGGACTTCACCTTCAGGGTCCTTTTGTATAGTAGCACTTTGGACAAACTAATGGGCAATATGCATATTCTACAGTGTGAACATAGATCATTTACCATTAGAACATCGATGCTCCCCAACCCCGTCATGAATGTACCTCACTGACAACCACCAATGCACCAGCCAGAACCACACACCGAATGTACAGTGGGGCAAAAAAGTATTTAGTCAGCCACCAATTGTGCAAGTTCTCCCATTTAAAAAGATGAGAGAGGCCTGTAATTTTCATCATAGGTACACTTCAACTATGACAGACAAAATGAGGGAAAAAAATCCAGAAAATCACATTGTAGGATTTTTAATGAATTTATTTGCAAATTATGGTGGAAAATAAGTATCTGGTCAATAAACAAAAGTCTATCTCAATACTTTGTTATATACCCTTTGTTGGCAATGACAGAGGTCAAACTTTTTCTGTAAGTCTTCACAAGGTTTTCGCACACTGTTGCTGGTATTTTGGCCCATTCCTCCATGCAGATCTCCTCTAGAGCAGTGATGTTTTGGGGCTGTTGCTGGGCAACACGGACTTTCAACTCCCTCCAAAGATTTTCTATGGGGTTGAGATCTAGAGACTGGCTAGGCCACTCCAGGACCTTGAAATGCTTCTTACGAAGCCACTCCTTCGTTGCCCGGGCGGTGTGTTTGGGGTCATTGTCATGCTGAAAGACCCAGCCACGTTTCATCTTCAATGCCCTTGCTGATGGAAGGAGGTTTTCACTCAAAATCTCATGATACATGGCCCCATTCATTATTTCCTTTACACGGATCAGTCGTCCTGGTCCCTTTGAAGAAAAACAGCCCCAAAGCATGATGTTTCCACCCCCATGCTTCACAGTCGGTATGGTGTTCTTTGGATGCAACTCAGCATTCTTTTTCCTCCACACGACAAGTTGAGTTTTTACCAAAAAGTCATATTTTGGTTTCATCTGACCATATGACATTCTCCCAATCTTCTTCTGGATCATCCAAATGCTCTCTAGCAAACTTCAGATGGGCCTGGACATGTACTGGCTTAAGCAGGGGGACACGTCTGGCACTGCAGGATTTGAGTCCCTGGCGGCGTAGTGTGTTACTGATGGTAGGCTTTGTTACTTTGGTCCCAGCTCTCTGCAGGTCATTCACTTGGTCCCCCCGTGTGGTTCTGGGATTTTTGCTCACCGTTCTTGTGATCATTTTGACCCCACGGGGTGAGATCTTGCGTGGAGCCCCAGATCGAGGGAGATTATCAGTGGTCTTGTATGTCTTCCATTTCCTAATAATTGCTCCCGCTGTTGATTTCTTCAAACCAAGCTGCTTACCTATTGCAGATTCAGTCTTCCCAGCCTGGTGCAGGTCTACAATGTTGTTTCTGGTGTCCTTTGACAGCTCTTTGGTCTTGGCCATAGTGGAGTTTGGAGTGTGACTGTTTGAGGTTGTGGACAGGTGTCTTTTATACTGATAACAAGTTCAAACAGGTGCAATTAATACAGGTAACGAGTGGAGGACAGAGGAGCCTCTTAAAGAAGAAGTTACAGGTCTGTGAGAGCCAGAAATCTTGCTTGTTTGTAGGTGACCAAATACTTATTTTCCACCATAATTTGCAAATAAATTCATAAAAAAGTCCTACAATGTGATTTTCTGGATTTTTTTCCTCATTTTGTCTGTCATAGTTGAAGTGTACCTATGATTAAAATTACAGGCCTATCTCATCTTTTTAAGTGGGAGAACTTGCACAATTGGTGGCTGACTAAATACTTTTTTGCCCCACCATTAACACTCTGGGACAGTTTGACTGGTTGAATTAGAATCATTGTAATGCTATGGTTCTACTCAACAGACCCAGGGTTCTTTCATTTATAGTCCCAAAGACACAGTTCTCAGTGGTACCCATATGTAGACTGCATGTATGTTGGACATGTATGTACTCACCAGCCCTAAGAGACCAAGATTATCATTCAGTTATTCCTCTGTTACAAATGAGGATATAAACAGGTATGACATGCCACACTACTTGGTCATGGCCTTATTGGTCAATTATTCTTTATTGATTTATAGCAAACTCACAGAATGGTCACACACTTACAGACATAGGCACTTCTGACAGTGTTTGGTGCTGCCCTTTGTAGACTTAAAAAAATGCAATGAGAAACCTCAGCCGCTCACCTTCTTCCCATGAGAGAGAGAGAGTCGGGTTTCCATGGCAACACCCACCCCCATAGCAACCCAATGGGGTTACGCAATGTATGTCATTTGACCATTCGGGAGGCTGAACACTCTTTGCATAGTGAACACTGCCAAGGTAGGCAGCCCAATCACACGAAGGCAAAGGAGGGTCTCTAGTAGAATGGCCCAACATTGTCAATGAAACGGATTCTTGCCTCATGAGACCACGCTGGGTGAAAGAAACAGCAGAAGACAGAACATAAGAAGAGACGAGGATACTTTATGAACTCTGAATAACAAAGAGACTTGAGGAGAACAGCTCCTCTGTGAGAGTCCCTAACCAGCAACATCCAGCCAATAGGAATAGTCTCCCATTCACTAATGCCTTGTCTTTGGGTTACAGTTAAATTGTCTGTGTGTAAACGCTCTTTACTGGTTGGATCAACTGTATTATTTTTGTACATTGCTGTTTCCGTGTCATCTACTCCTCACCAAATGTCAAAGATCTTTCCTTTCCAGGATCCCACTGGGCGAGCACAAGTCTAAGGCTGGACCCAGCTACCAGCTACCCGCCTGAGTTAGACATCATTTGTATAAGGTTTATGAGTCAGACAGGGCATCTCTTAACCCTTTGAGGAGCATGGACAGACAACATATCCTGATTCTATTTGTTCTTATTGAACTGTAAAGTTCCACAACAGAATACTGAGAATAAGGTTCTATGAACTCACTCCACAAAGGGCTAAAAGTGACTCGTAGCCACTCAGGGAGCTAGCTCTGTTCTGTCATTCTCTCTCTACTAGCAGTGTCTTCTACTAGCAGTGTTTTCCTCTCACCTTGCAGCTAAGACAAGACCTATAACCTTGATCACTCTGTTCGTAATCTTTGTTTGTGAATGTTACTCACACAGTGTCAGAGATCTTTCCCCTTTATTCTCAATATTATAACACAATCTGAATTTTACAAGACACAATCTAAAAAATATACATATTTTTAGAACATGTTATTCTTGGGATTTAATGTTGCTTTTGTTGTGAGTGTTATTTCTGTTGGTCTTTGATCTTTTTCCTCCTGTTATGTCATCACATTTTTGTCTTGTAAAATAAGTGATCTATTTTTTTAAAGAAAACCTTTAAAAAAACAGAAACTTTTTTTCCTCTCTATTCCCCTTAAGACAAAATTTACAATAGGTATATTGTCAGTCAAAGAGTAAATAAGTTACTCAGCTCAATGTACATTCTTGTATGTTGGGATACTTTACATGTGCTTTAAAGAATATAATAAAAGTATTTCTTTTTCTTTTGAATATGTGAAGTGTCTGTCTTAAAAATGTTAACTCTCTCATCACACACTTGGTTTATTTCCATAAAAAAGGATAATACCACTTACAGAATAGTGGTAATAGTATGGAAACATTATTTGCCTAGATGCCTAGATGCCTAGATGCCTAGATGCCTAGATGCCTAGATACATAGATACCTAAATGTTATGCACGTGAGTGAAGACCCAAAAGCGGTTTAACAAAAACAGAGTCCTTTAATGTCAAAACACAGGTAAGACATAGATCCTCTTCAAATGTATTTGATGGCAAAATAAACAACCCGCAGAGAGGGCGACAAATGAAACATAAAGTCCTTCTGAGTATCACAGTAGAGTTCCCCTTCTAGCAGCAGAGGAGAATAGCTGGGTTGTAGAGGACAGAGGTACCTGATCACACGAAGCCTCAGATGAACAGGCAGATTCCGACAGGACAGGACAAGGTTGAAGCAAACGAGACAATAGTTTGGTTCTGGCATGAGAAACTCAAACGAGAATCTGACAAAGACAGAAGCAGGAACAGAGAGAGATATAGAGACCTAATCAGAGGGAAAAAGGGAACAGGTGGGAAAAGGGTGAACGAGGTAGTTAGAGAAGACAAGGAACAGCTGGGGGAAGGAGGGGAAAAAAAGGCAACCCAATACGACCAGCAGAGGGAGACAGGGTGAAGAGAAAGAACAGGAACAAGACACAACATGACAATACATGACAGTACCCCCCCACTCACCGAGCGCCTCCTGGCGCACTCGAGGAGGAAACCTGGCGGCAACGGAGGAAATCATCGATCAGCGAACGGTCCAGCACGTCCCGAGAGGGAACCCAACTCCTTTCCTCAGGACCGTACCCCTCCCAATCCACTAGGTACTGATGACCACGGCCCCGAGGACGCATGTCCAAAATCTTACGGACCCTGTAGATAGGTGCGCCCTCGACAAGGATGGGGGGGGGGGGGAGACGAGCGGGGGCGCGAAGAACGGGCTTAACACAGGAGACATGGAAGACCGGGTGGACGCGACGAAGATATCGCGGAAGAAGAAGTCGCACTGCGACAGGATTAATGATCTGAGAAATACGGAACGGACCAATGAACCGCGGGGTCAACTTGCGAGAAGCTGTCTTAAGGGGAAGGTTCTGAGTGGAGAGCCAAACTCTCTGACCGCGACAATATCTAGGACTCTTAGTTCTACGCTTATTAGCGGCTCTCACAGTCTGCGCCCTATAACGGCAAAGTGCAGACCTGACCCTCTTCCAGGTGCGCTCGCAACGTTGGACAAAAGCCTGAGCGGAGGGGACGCTGGACTCGGCGAACTGAGACGAGAACAGCGGAGGCTGGTACCCGAGGCTACTCTGAAAAGGAGATAGCCCGGTCGCAGACGAAGGAAGCGAGTTGTGGGCGTATTCTGCCCAGGGGAGCTGTTCTGACCAAGACGCAGGGTTACGAAAAGAAAGACTGCGTAAGATGCGACCAATAGTCTGATTGGCCCGTTCTGCTTGACCGTTAGACTGGGGGTGAAAGCCGGAAGAGAGACTGACGGAAGCCCCAATCAAACGGCAAAACTCCCTCCAAAATTGAGACGTGAATTGCGGACCCCTGTCCGAAACGACGTCTGACGGAAGGCCATGAATTCTGAAAACATTCTCGATGATGATTTGTGCCGTTTCTTTAGCAGAAGGGAGCTTAGCAAGGGGAATAAAATGAGCCGCCTTAGAGAACCTATCGACAACCGTAAGAATAACAGTCTTCCCCGCTGACGAAGGCAGTCCGGTGATAAAATCTAAGGCGATGTGAGACCACGGTCGAGAGGGAATGGGAAGCGGTCTGAGACGGCCGGCAGGAGGGGAGTTACCGGACTTAGTCTGCGCGCAGACCGAACAAGCAGCCACGAAACGACGCGTGTCATGCTCCCGAGTGGGCCACCAAAAACGCTGGCGAATGGAAGCAAGCGTACCTCAAACGCCGGGGTGTCCGGCTAACTTGATAGAGTGAGCCCACTGAAGAACGGCCAGACGAGTAGGAACGGGAACGAAAAGAAGGTTCCTAGGACAAGCGCGCGGCGACGGAGTGTGAGTGAGTGCTTGCTTTACCTGCCTCTCAATTCCCCAGACAGTCAACCCGACAACACGCCCCTCAGGGAGAATCCCCTCGGGGTCAGTGGAGGCTACTGAAGAACTGAAGAGACGAGATAAAGCATCAGGCTTGGTGTTCTTAGAGCCCGGACGATAAGAAATTACGAACTCGAAACGAGCGAAAAACAGCGCCCAACGAGCCTGACGCGCATTAAGTCGTTTGGCAGAACGGATGTACTCAAGGTTCCTATGGTCAGTCCAAACGACAAAAGGAACGGTCGCCCCCTCCAACCACTGTCGCCATTCGCCTAGGGCTAAGCGGATGGCGAGCAGTTCGCGGTTTCCCACATCATAGTTACGTTCCGACGGCGACAGGCGATGAGAAAAATACGCGCAAGGGTGGACCTTGTCGTCAGAGAGGGAGCGCTGAGAAAGAATGGCTCCCACGCCCACCTCTGACGCGTCAACCTCGACAACGAACTGTCTAGAGACGTCAGGTGTAACAAGGATAGGTGCGGATGTAAAACGATTCTTGAGGAGATCAAAAGCTCCCTGGGCGGAAACGGACCACTTAAAGCACGTCTTGACAGAAGTAAGGGCTGTGAGAGGGGCTGCCACCTGACCGAAATTACGGATGAAACGACGATAGAAGTTCGCGAAGCCGAGAAAGCGCTGCAGCTCGACGCGTGACTTAGGGACGGGCCAATCAATGACAGCTTGGACCTTAGCGGGATCCATCTTAATGCCTTCAGCGGAAATAACAGAACCGAGAAATGTGACGGAGGAGGCATGAAAAGTGCACTTCTCAGCCTTCACAAAAAGACAATTCTCTAAAAGGCGCTGGAGGACACGTCGAACGTGCTGAACATGAATCTGGAGTGACGGTGAAAAAATCAGGATATCGTCAAGGTAAACGAAAACAAAGATGTTCAGCATGTCTCTCAGGACGTCATTGACTAATGCCTGAAAGACAGCTGGAGCGTTAGCGAGGCCGAAAGGAAGAACCCGGTATTCAAAGTGCCCTAACGGAGTGTTAAACGCCGTCTTCCACTCGTCCCCCTCCCTGATGCGCACGAGATGGTAAGCGTTACGAAGGTCCAACTTAGTGAAAAACCTGGCTCCCTGCAGGATCTCGAAGGCTGAAGACATAAGAGGAAGCGGATAACGATTCTTCACTGTTATGTCATTCAGCCCTCGATAATCTATGCAGGGGCGCAGAGACCCGTCCTTCTTCTTGACAAAAAAAAACCCCGCTCCGGCGGGAGAGGAGGAGGGGACTATGGTACCGGCGTCAAGAGCTACAGACAAATAATCTTCGAGAGCCTTACGTTCGGGAGCCGACAGAGAGTATAGTCTACCCCGGGGGGGAGTGGTTCCCGGAAGGAGATCAATACTACAATCATACGACCAGTGTGGAGGAAGAGAGGTGGCCCTGGACCGACTGAACACCGTGCGCAGATCGTGATATTCCTCCGGCACCCCTGTCAAATCACCAGGCTCCTCCTGTGAAGAAGAGACAGAGGAAACAGGAGGGATAGCAGACATTAAACATTTCACATGACAAGAGACGTTCCAGGAGAGGATAGAATTACTAGACCAATTAATAGAAGGATTATGACAAACTAGCCAGGGATGGCCCAAAACAACAGGTGTAAAAGGTGAACGAAAATTTTTAAAAAAAGGGTTTCGCTATGATTACCAGAGACAGTGAGGGTTAAAGGTAGCGTCTCACGTTGAATCCTGGGGAGAGGACTACCATCCAAGGCGAACAAGGCCGTGGGCTCCCTTAACTGTCTGAGAGGAATGTCATGTTCCCGAGCCCAGGTCTCGTCCATAAAACAGCCCTCCGCCCCAGAGTCTATCAAGGCACTGCAGGAAGCTGACGAACCGGTCCAGCGTAGATGGACTGACAAGGTAGTGCAGGATCTTGAAGGAGAGACAGGAGTAGTAGCGCTCACCAGTAGCCCTCCGCTTACTGATGAGCTCTGGCTTTTACTGGACATGAAGTGACAAAATGACCAGCGGAACCGCAATAGAGACAGAGGCGGTTGGTGATTCTCCGTTCCCTCTCCTTAGTCGAGATGCGGATACCTCCCAGCTGCATAGGCTCAGCACCCGAGCCGGCAGAGGAAGATGGTAGTGATGCGGAGAGGGGGGCAACGGAGAACGCGAGCTCCTTTCCACGAGCTCGGTGACGAAGATCAACCCGTCGCTCTATGCGAATAGCGAGTTCAATCAAGGAATCCACGCTGGAAGGAACCTCCCGGGAGAGAATCTCATCCTTTACCTCCGCGCGGAGACCCTCCAGAAAACGAGCGAGCAAAGCCGGCTCGTTCCAGTCACTGGAGGCAGCAAGAGTGCGAAACTCAATAGAGTAGTCTGTTATGGATCGATTACCTTGACATAGGGAAGACAGGACCCTGGAAGCTTCCTCCCCAAAAACAGAACGATCAAAAACCCGTATCATCTCCTCCTTAAAGTCCCGATACTGGTTAGTACACTCAGCCCTTGCCTCCCAGATTGCCGTGCCCCACTCACGAGCCCGTCCAGTAAGGAGAGATATGACGTAGGCGATACGAGCTGTGCTCCTGGAGTAAGTGTTGGGCTGGAGAGAAAACACAATATCACACTGGGTGAGGAACGAGCGGCATTCAGTGGGCTCCCCAGAGTAACACGGCGGGTTATTGATTCTGGGCTCCGGAGATTCGAAAGCCCTGGAAGTGGCCGGTGGAGCGAGGCGGAGATGGTGAATCTGTTCTGTGAGGTTGGAGACTTGGGCGGCCAGGGTCTCAACGGCATGTCGAGCAGCAGACAATTCCTGCTCGTGTCTGCCTAGCATCGCTCCCTGGATCTCGACGGCTGAGTGGAGAGGATCCGAAGTCGCTGGGTCCATTCTTGGTCAGATTCTTCTGTTATGCACGTGAGTGAAGACCCAAAAGCGGTTTAACAAAAACAGAGTCCTTTAATGTCAAAACACAGGTAAGACATAGATCCTCTTCAAATGTATTTGATGGCAAAATAAACAACCCGCAGAGAGGGCGACAAATGAAACATAAAGTCCTTCTGAGTATCACAGTAGAGTTCCCCTTCTAGCAGCAGAGGAGAATAGCTGGGTTGTAGAGGACAGAGGTACCTGATCACACGAAGCCTCAGATGAACAGGCAGATTCCGACAGGACAGGACAAGGTTGAAGCAAACGAGACAATAGTTTGGTTCTGGCATGAGAAACTCAAACGAGAATCTGACAAAGACAGAAGCAGGAACAGAGAGAGATATAGAGACCTAATCAGAGGGAAAAAGGGAACAGGTGGGAAAAGGGTGAACGAGGTAGTTAGAGAAGACAAGGAACAGCTGGGGGAAGGAGGGGAAGAAAAGGCAACCCAATACGACCAGCAGAGGGAGACAGGGTGAAGAGAAAGAACAGGAACAAGACACAACATGACAATACATGACACCTAAATACCTAGATACCTAGATACCTAGATACCTAGATACCACTTCATTTCATAATCATATACTTGTTTCTGGGTAATACACTACATACAGTGCATTCGGAAATTATTCAGAACCCTTCATTTTCCCACATTTTGTTACGTTACAGCCTTATTCTAAAATGGATTTAAAATATAATCGCCTCATCAATCTGCACATAATACCCCATAATGACAAAGCAAAAGCTGTTTTAGTTTTTTTTTTAAATGTATTAAAAATACAAAACTGAAATATCACATTTACATAAGTATTCAGATCCTTTACTCAGTACTTTGTTGAAGCACCTTTGGTAGCGATTACAGCATCAAGTCAGGGTGGCAGGTAGCCTAGTAGTTGGGCCAGTAACCAAAGGGTTGCTGGATCAAATCCTTGAATCTGTTGTTCTGCCTGGTAGGCCGTCATTGTAAATAATAATTTGTTCTTAACTGACTTGCCTAGTTAAAAAAAATGTTTTACTATTCATGGGTATGCCCCTACAAGCTTGGCACACCTGTATTTGGTGAGTTTCCCAAATGTAATCCATTTTAGAATAAGGCTGCAATGTAACAAAATGTGGAAAAAGTCAAGGGGTCTGAATACCTTCCAAATGTACAGTACATTGTGTGTAACCATAGCTACAAGAACATTATCTGAAAGGAACAGATAGACGGCAGTATTATCGTGATGGCTCCCCCTAGCTTTCCAATAAGCTAAGTGGAGTTTCTGCCATATTTCTCTCATGGATCCAGTCCATCCAGATCTGTGAACACCACTGAAGTGGTAGGAGCTGGATGATAGGGCTAGGGACCAAATGGAACCGTGCCTAAAATCGAATCAAATGTATTTGTCACATACACAGTTTACAGCAAGTATAAAAGGTGCAGCCAAATGGTTATGTGCTAGCTCTCTCAACAATGCAGTACGCTAATCAATAATCAACAATCAATAATAACAATGAAAATAGTTGGGTGTCTCATGTATAACACATTAGCCTGGTCCCAGATCTGTTTTTGTTTTTTCAAACTCCATTGTCATTGTTTTGGCATGACATTTCCATAAGGAGTTGGCTAGAGAGCAGAGTCAGACTGGGACAAGGATAACAACATGCCACACTCCGAACTGCAGAGTGGGACCTGGATCATTCAGGATGGCACCACATTGTAAAATGTATCGCGCTGAACAGACATGATTCTCTGCAATTAGAAAAGGTATGACATCAGCACCATACATTTTTGTATATATTCTGCAGCATTGTAAATATTGTACCTCTCTGAATAAGGCTCTAATGTTGCCAAAAACATTCACGCCTTGGGAAAGAAAAAGGAGCCGACTGGGAAAAAGCCATTGTCTTCAGCAGAGCTGTCACTGACTGCCACCCCTGTGACCCACAGCTAGTCCCTTCCCCGGTGTCTCCTTTCCTTCTCCGGCAATGCTGTAGAATGCTTGAAAAATAGCAGGAACTGCAAATCCAGTTTATATACACTGAACAATAATATAAATGCAAAATGTAAAGTGTTGGTCACTTGTTTCATGAGCTGAAATAAAAAATAGCAAAAACTTTCCATACATACAAAAAGCTTCTTTCTCTCAACTTTTGTGCACACAATTGTTCATATCCCTGTTTCTCCTTTGCTAAGATAATACTTCACCTGAGGTGTTGCATATCAAGAAGCTGATTAAACAGCATAATAATTATTACACAGGTGCATCTTGTGCTGGGGACAATAAAAGGCCACTTTAAAATGTGCAGTTTTGTAGCACAACACAATGTCACAAGTTTTGAGGGAGCGTGCAGTTGGCATGCTGACTGCAGGAATGTCCACCAGAGCTGTTGCCAGTGAATTTAATGTTAATTTCTGTACAATAAACTGCTTCCAACATAGTTTTAGAGAATTTGGCAGTACCTCCAGCTTCACAACCACAGACCACTTGTAACCACGCCAGTTCATGGGGGGGTGCTGAGGAGTATTTTTTGTCTATAATAAAGCCCTTTTGTGGGAAAAAAAACTCTATCTGATTGGCTGGGCCTGGCTCCCCAGTGGGTGGGCCTATGCCCTCCCAGGCCAATTTATGGTTGCACCCCTGCCCAGCCACGTGAATTCGATAGATTAGGGCCTTATGAATTTATCTCAATTGACTGATTTCCTTATATGAACTGTAACTCAGTAAAATCTTTGCGTTTATATTTTTGTTCAGTATAGCAGAAGCTACTATGCCTTGCAGGAAGTAGACTGGTTGCCAGGCAAGTTCCACTCGCAAAGGAAAACTAGCTTGAAGGAGAGTATGATCCACTGTTGAGGACTAAACTCCACGGTGAAGGAAGTTTAGTTCGCTGCGGAGAAAACGACGCAGAAGAGAAACTTCAGCGAGCTATTCCTATAATCAAACTTTCAGCAATTATTTAAAAGCAACTTGCACGTAAAGAAAGAAGCTTATATCCTGCATCAAAAATGTCAGTCGCAGGCTTCAAGAAACAATTTTACAAAGCAAGCCAGGTCAGTGAACAACTTTTTACTTCGGCAAACGTTGTTGAATGTTAGCTAGCTAAGTTCGCTGGAAAGCTAGCGACGTTAGCATTACTTGTGCAATATAGCTAACTAGTTAAATGTGCCTTTCGACAAGGAAATATCTGACCCAAATGTTTTATTTATTAGCTAAATTATTTAACGTTTACATTTGTCTAATGGCTAACTCCAGTGGTCTGAAAAGTCCTCGTAAAGTTAAATCTGCATAGCTCCAGTGAGTTGGCTATGCTAGTAGCTGTCAGTTCAGCACATAACGTTACTTTGTCGTGTCGTAATGAGATTGACACATTGTTTCAATTTACTATAAAAACAGTGTTTGAAAACAGCACCATTGTTTCGGTGTGTCATAGCAACTTTTTCTATGCAAACATAAACTAACGTTAGTGAGTTTCGTATCAGAACGTTTACATGATTCACTTTAAATACTTTCCCCCCCTCTTTCTGAGTTTAGCAAACCATTTTCTTCCTTGGAGGAAGGATTAAATCGGTGTAGATTAGAGGGGAATTAATCTAGCTGTATGTGATAAACCCTTTTCATTTGAGCTCAGGATGATCTCATTTCATGGACATTGTATTACGATAACACAGTACCAGTCAAAAGTTTGGACAACTACTCTTTCCAGGGTTTTTTAAATTTAATTTTAACATTGTAGAATAACAGTGAAGACATCAAAACTATGAAAAAAACACACATGGAATCATGTAGTAACCAAAAAAGTATTAAACAAATCAAAATATAGTTCTGATTCTTCAAAGTAGCCACCCTTTGCCTTGATGACAGCTTTGCACACTCTTGGCATTCTCTCAACCAGCTTCATGAGATAGTCTCCTGGAATAGATGTCAATTAACAGGTGTGCCTTGTTAAATTAATTTGGAGTTTCTTTCCTCCTTAATGTGTTTGAGCTAATCAGTTGTGTTGTGACATGGTAGGGGTGGTATACAGAAGATAGCCCTATTTGGTAAAAGACTGAGTCCATATTATGGTAAGAACAGGTGAAATAAGCAAAGAGAAACGACAGTCCTTCATTACTTTAAGACATGAAAGTAAATCAATCTGGAAAATTAAGAACTTTGGAAGTTTCTTCAAGTGCAGTTGCAAAAACTATCAAGCTCTATGATGAAACTGGCTCTCATGAGGACCGCCACAGGAAAGGAAGACCCAGAGTTACCTCTGCTGCAGAGGATAAGTTCATTAGTTACCAGCCTCAGAAATTGCAGCCCAAATAAATGCTTCACAGAGTTTAAGTAACAGACACATCTCAATTATCGAATGCATTAATTAGGCCTTCATGGTCGAATTGCTGCAAAGAAACCACTACTAAAGGACACCAATAAGAAGATACTTTCTTGGGCCAAGAAACACGAGCAATGGACATTAGACCGGTGGAAATCTCACTCTTGGTCTGAGTCCAAATTGGGATTTTTGGTTCCAACCGCTGTGTCTTTGTGAGACGCAGAGTAGGTGAATGGATTATGTCTAGTTCCCAACGTGAAGCATGGACGAGGAGGTGTGGGGGTGCTTTGCTGGAGATGCTCTCAGGGATTTCTTTACAATTCAAGGCACACTTAACCAGCATGGCTACCACAGCATTCTGCAGTGATACACCATCCCATCTGATTTGTGCTTAGTCCCACTATAATTTTGTTTTTCAACAGTACAATGACCCAATACGCCTCCAGTCTGTGTAAGTGCTATTTGACCAAGAAGGATAGGGATGGAGTGCTGCATCAGATGACCTGGCTTCCACAATCCCCTGACCTCAACCCAATTGAGTTGGTTTGGGATGAGTTTGACCACAGAGTGAAGGAAAAGCAGCCAACAAGTGCTCAACATATGTGGGAACTCTTTCAAGACTGCTGGAAAAGCATTCCAGGTGAAGCCGGTTGAGAGAATGCCAAGAGTGTGCAAAGCTGTCATCAAGGCAAAGGGTGGCTACTTTGAAGAATCTTATATATATATATATATATATATATATATATATATATATATATTAATTAAACACTTGGTTAATACATGATTCCATATGTTTTCACTATTATTCTACTTTGTAGAAATTAGTTTAAAAAAATAGTAACTATTGAATGAGTAGGTGTGTCAACTTTGGACTGGTACTGTATATAAGTATCTGTAGTTTGACCTATCTGTACCGCCTTCATTGTCATATCAATGTCATGAATAACAACATAGAATGCACCTCTGAAGTTACTCTCACTTGTCCGTTTATTAGGAGGGATGCAGGGAATGTTTGGTGTTTCTGGGAGGGAGATGGACATTCCATTCCCTCCAGTGCCACCACACTGGTCTCTTCCTTTCCCCCTCTCCCTTTCCCTTCACCTGTCCATCTTCATGAGAAGTGATATGTGTTTGGAGTGATTGTGCCAATTTGCAGATGAGTCCATGATTGATGGTTCCATAGCTAGGCCTACCAGCCATGGCAGGTTGTCTTCCTCACTCACACACTGATTAGCACCTACTGGCCGGATACAAACATGCTTATTACCTTTATGTGGAATGTATCGCCTGTTTCAGAAGTACTTAACATGTGTAAAGGAAACACCTGAAACTAGATTCATTACATACTGGTCTTGGGGGAAAAAAACTGTTGGGAGGTTCTCTTCTGCAATGTTCAACCAATCCAGTAAATGTGAAGGAGGAGTTAAGATAAGTGTCGCCTTGTTAACGTCCAAAAGCGGATGTTGCGTCACAGGCTCTATTTTTTTCATATCCCCTGAAAACCGGAGGCTAGGAAGTACTAGTGGTGTAACAAATAAAAGGGTTGTTATTGCATTGGATGGATCTGAGATACATTATAGCCTTTGCAGATACTACTACAATCAGCATTTGGCCACAAGTGAAGTAGTTACAGAACAGGTTGTAAATAGTCCTAAGGAAGTCATCTGACAGCTTTGAGAGGCCAATTTGAACCGTTTCTATTTGATCTTTAGTAGTAAATACTCTCGAGGCCTCCATAATTAGGGATGTAACACAATGTGTTGTGTGTGAACTGGAATGGCCTGACTGTCCCACTCACCTCACTACTATAAAATAGTCTGACTGGTTTTTGGGTAAATGAGTACTAAGGTGCCTTCGTGGGCAAGGCCTAGTCACTCTCAAACCCCTGTCATTAAATATCTCTGGGAGAAATCAGGGCGTGGGTGTCTGAGTGTACTGACCCTTATTATGAGGCCATCTGTTATGTTATAGGGGCCTGTTTTGGAAATAGGTCAGTCTATTGGTGTGTTGCTCACACAGCTGTGAGTGATTGTTGGGTGAGTTGTTCTCCTGGCTCCGGTGTGCTTTGGAATCCTGGCAATGTTGCAGTAGTGCCCAAACCGGATTCCTGGGTTGTTATTAAGCCAGGAGAACAGACTCGGTCAACAGCCTGCCGGTAACACACACTCACTTGCTCACATGGGATTATCTAATGGGATGTTCCACTAATTTGGGGCCTTTTTTGAGAAGTGTTAAAAAAAAGAGCACATGTTCAACTTCATAAACACATTTTCCCATCTCGGGGTTAAAAAATAGGGATGCACGATATATATCGGTGAACATATCGGAATCGGCCGATATTAGCTTAAAAATGCCTACACCGGTATCGGCCCGATGTATAGTTTAACGCCGATTTGCAAAATCGATGTCAAAGCTGACATGCATACCAGTCTACATTGTGACGGCCCTGAATTATTTTGAGCCGTCTCAGTGCTTCTCCTTCCAATAGGGTGCTTTCCCTTTAATTCCCAATTAAATAGCCAGCATCAGCTGCGCAAAAGTGGCGTTTGTGATGGAGACGTGACTGAGGATGTGTTCCCGAAGCTTCTCTATTCCGGTTGTTTTGTTGCTGTTAAACGTGTGTTTTGTAGCCTGAGAGAGTTTACCCAGGATCGGATCCACTCTTTGCGTCCGTGGACTACTCCTCTCCATTCTTCGTGGCCTTTCTCCGCTGGAGATCTGTTGGCGGATTGGATTGTCTGACTGACCGACTGACTACCACCTTTTTTGTATACGGTATTTCATTTGTTTTGATATGTATACGGTGATGATTTATGTAGTTAGATGTAGTTGAGGAATTAGTAAGAGCAGATACGCTTTGAAGTTCTGTGGTAAAATTGTTATATTGATTGTATGATTTAATACTGGGTTTACGCTACACGGAATGAACGGACAAACATTGCGTGACAAAAGTCACTTGAGTTCACTGAACTCCTTTACCGGGCTGGACTCTTTTTAGGCCCGAGGTACAGGACATTTCTGGAGGAACCAGAACTCATTGTGTTATATTATTATGTGTGTGTAATCCATTGATGTTGCTAATACAACCCACGCAAAAGAATAGTTGTTTTTGAAGTTCTTTCAATGTTTTAAGGGTTTATGAAAAGTTGATTTCCCTTCTGACGTTTACATAAGTCCTTTGTAATGGTGTAGACTTGACGGACCAGATGGGACTCATTCCCTCCCAAACTAAAAGGAGAAACCAATGTTTTCTCTGGTAGGCACAACCTACCTGGCACCCCTATAAAAAAATAACCTCAAGTCAAAACCGTTACATAAAAAATGGCACCCCAGATGGGACAGCTCAACATTGAGAACTAACCAAAGCAAATATTTTGTGTGGAATTAAAACAATGGATTCACCCCAAGATAATGTGCTCATCCATTTCATACCTGTCAATGGGAATACACAGGGCTATTCTGACCATCAAGCTGACAACACAAATCATAATGGGAATGGAGATAATGGAGTTGATTTGGGCCAGAGCCCTGGGAATCTGAATGCTCGGTCTGGACCACAGGCCACAGGAGGTCTAACCAGTTACTCACTTATTGACATGGATCTGTGTGAAAGTACTGAGCCAGCCCTCCATCTGACACCCAACCTTCCTCCATTGTCTGGTTTATCTCCAGAGGTTGTAGTTTTACAACTTCAAGGTGACATCCTTGATATTCGTCGGACTCAACAACATCTCCAAACTCTTATCCACCATAAATTCAAATGTCTGAGGGAAGAGCAACAACAGAGTGCCATGGAATTCAGAAACTCACTGAGCACTCTAACCCACACGCTGACAGAGCTCAGTGAGAGTGGAAGACGGGAAATTACTGGTGCCATGGACAGGCAGTTTGACTACCAACGAAACCAACTCACTGCCACTCTCCAATGGCGCCTGCAACATCATCACACTGAGGTCCTCAAGGACGTTAATTCTGTTTTTTCTCCCATGGTTAACACTGTAGACCACTTGCAAACAGAGCTCTCTAATTGTGTTAAAATGTTGGATGACGTGTCTGTGGACATGGCCGCCATTAGGCACAACTCCTTACACAGAGTTTCTCTAGTGTCCACTTCTGTTCAGACCACTGAGGGCCAAGCTGGCACCTCTGAAGAGCCAAGACAAGGCCATGCTACAGCCACCCCTTGCAGGATGCAATCCACCATGCATCCTGGTGTTCATTTTCATTGTCCGATAACTCCCTTCCCCTCTACTTCCTCAATCCCTCCTAGCTCGTTTGTTCATGGTGATTTGAGTAGACGTCATGTGGGGGCGATGCCCATTAAATTGCAATTTCCCACCTTTGGGAAAAAAGATGACAGTCCTGATCCGCTAATGTACCTAGAAAGATGTCGTGACTTTCTTGCCCTCAATCCCCTGGCTGACGAAGAACTCCTTGCCACATTGAGGAATGTGTTGCATGGGACAGCTCGAGACTGGTGGGATGTGGCACGTCTCACCACTACCTCCTGGGCTGACTTTGAGGCCAAGTTTTCCTCTGCATTTCTGTCTGAGGACTACACAGATGAGTTGGCAGACAGAGTCAGGAATCGAGTACAAAGAGAGAAAGAGAGTATCCGTGACTTTGCATACGGTTACCACTCCCTGTGCAGAAGGTGGAAACCTGGCATTGAGGAGGAAGAGGTCATTAAATTGATTTTGAAGAACATCAACCCACTACTAGCCAGTCAACTCCGAGAACGAGTCACCACTGTCGATGGACTGGTTCGCTTGGGACAGCAGTTTGAGAAGGACAGAGAATGCCAACAGCAATATGACCAAAGAAAGAAACAGACACCCAAACCGTTACCCAAGACAGACCATCAACAACAGCCAGAGTCTCAAGCCATGACCCCTCTCATGTTCTGTTGGAGATGTAGCCAAAAGGGACATTCTTCAGCTACATGTCCAAGACCGTATCAAGAAAACCCTTCCAGAAACCACAAATCACAACAGGCCAACACACCTAACTCTCTTCGCAGGAATGACCATCCTTCTCTGGGTGCTTTAACCAGAGCTGAAATCCCAAGAGTCACTGCCTACGCCCCCCCATCGACATCCCCTTCCTTTCAGTTCATACCGCACCAACTGGTGTTACCCATGTCCATAGGCCCATGGACAGGAAGAGCCATCCTGGACACCGGGTCATCCTACACACTGCTCAATGAGAAACTGTGGAAGGAGGTTAAAGGTCCGCAATACAACTTGAAGCCGTGGACAGAAGGTCCACTCTATCTGGCGGATGGTGAGGCTAAACGACCCCTTGGATGGAGTGAGGTAGAGTTCCGCCTGTGTAACCGCTCCTATATGATTCCTTCGGTGATCCTACAAACCAAGAACCTTGCTTTTCCTGTCGTGTTGGGAATTGATTTCATGTACTTCAGTGGTGTCCAGATTGATATCGCACACAATTGCTACTGGTTTCCATACAATCCGAGCAAGAAGCATTTCTTCCAATCAGAAGCTACGAAGTTACATGATTGGGGTTCAAATATGGCAGTCTTCTCTGCCGTTGCTCCGTTACCACTAACCCTTGATAATCCTTCTGACGATCTCCTTTTACAGGCTGTAAGAAGAGCTCAGCTGGAACATCCAGAGGAGTTAAGGCTGTTGGAACAGCTGCAGAATAATGCTGATGTATGTACTTCAAGGCTAGGACGCACCGGGCTCCTGAAGCACAAAATATTCCTTACACAGGAAATGCCGATCAAGCAAAAGCCATATCGTTTGTCCCCAGCGAAGCTAATCATCCAAAAGGGACTCATTAATGATATGTTAACACAAGATATAATAGAACGTTCCTCCTCTCCTTGGGCTGCTCCTGTTGTCCTCATCCCAAAAAAGACTGGTGGTCTTAGATTTTGTGTGGACTATAGGAAGACCAACAATGTTTCCCAGACTGATGCCTATCCTTTTCCTACCATCCACGAGATCCTGGAGTCATTGTCTGGCGCTGTTGTGTTCACTACCCTTGACCTCAATAGTGGTTATTGGCAAGTTGAGATGGACCAGGAAAGCAAGGACAAGACTGCTTTTGTCTGTGCTGAGGGCTTGTTTTCCTTTAAGGTGATGCCTTTTGGATTAAAGAATGCACCTGCCACTTTCCAAAGACTGATGGAGATTGCGTTAGGTGAGCTCAAAGGGAAGATCTGTTTCGTCTACCTGGACGATATAATTATCTACTCCCAGAACAGAGAACAACACTTTCAAGATCTTCAAGCAGTGTTGGACAAGCTAAGAGAAGCTGGTCTGACCGTGAATATGAAGAAGAGCAACTTCTGCCAAACTTCCCTGAAGTTCCTTGGCCATATTGTGTCTTTCGACGGCATTCATGTGGATCCTGAAAAGACCAAGGCGGTACAAGATTTTCCTGTGCCAACCACACTCAAGGCCCTTCAACGGTTCCTTGGGATGGCTGGATGGTACCATCGGTTTGTGTCGAACTTCTCCCAGGTGGCAGAACCCCTCAACGCGTTGAAGCGAAAAGGAGTGAAATTCCTATGGACGGCAGAGTGTCAGACATCCTTTGAAACCCTGAAACGACACCTCGTCACACCTCCCATTTTAGGTCATCCCAACTTTGATTCCCCTTTTGTTGTTTACACTGATGCAAGTGATGTTGGACTTGGTGCTGTCCTAGTCCAACAGACTGGACTTGGCACTGAAGAAGTGCTAGCGTTCGCCAGTCGGACATTGAATGGAGCAGAACGGAACTACTCCACAACCGAGCAAGAGTGCCTTGCAGTTTTCTGGGCTTTGGAAAAGTGGAGGTACTACCTGGAGGGAAGACACTTCACTGTGGTCACTGACCATTCCTCCCTTGTGTGGGTGTTCAAGACCAACAAACCAAGCACCAGACTCATAAGATGGGCTCTACGGTTGCAAGAGTTCACCTTTGCAGTAGAATACAGGAAAGGAAAATACAACACTGTTCCAGATGCCTTATCCAGGGCTCCTGCTTGTGATAATGGTGGCCCTCATTTTACATGTGCTACTGTCCTGTCAAGCAGTCGAGACTCGCCCAAAACAGACTTTCCCATCTCTGATGAGACCATATGGAAAGCCCAACAGGATGATCCAGAAGTACAGGCTTTGTACCAGACTATCCTGGAAGATGGAGAAAAGATGGTCAATCCTACCACAAAGCTGACCATCATTGAAGACAAAGTCTACCGAGTTGTTCAACTACCTCACAGAACACTCTACCAAATGTACATACCTGAAACTCTACGCCTTCAACTGCTTCAACATTTCCATGAAGACCCCTTAGCTGGTCATTTGGGCAGGTTCAAAACCTACAAGCGGTTGCAAGCGTTACTGTACTGGCCACATCTGAGCATGGATGTGAAGTCACACATCCGAAACTGTCAGGTTTGTCAAATGTACAAACCAGAAGGTAGAAAGCCTGCTGGCAAGTTGCAGCAAACGGTGGTTACCCGACCTTGGGAAATGCTAGGAGTGGATTTGATGGGTCCATTTCCTAGAAGCTCCAATCAGAATGTGTACATGCTTGTGTTTGTTGATTATTATTCAAAGTGGGTGGAACTCTTTTCCCTGCGTCAGGCCACAGCAAGGACCGTCTCTAACATCCTTACGAAAGAGATCCTGACTCGCTGGGGAGTGCCTGATTACATCCTGTCTGATCGAGGTTCCCAATTTGTCTCTGATCTCTTTGAGGAGACCTGCCAAAGATGGAACCTGAGACAGAAGTTGACCACGGCCTATCACCCACAGACCAATCTCACTGAGAGAGTAAATCGAACCTTGAAGACAATGATTGCTTCCTATGTAGGGACCCAGCACAAACACTGGGACAAGCACCTTCACGAGTTTCGATTTGCCCTGAATTCTGCTGTGCAAGAGTCCACTGGAGTCACACCTGCAGAGCTGAACCTAAGTCGTCCCCTCCGAGGACCCTTGGATATGGTGCTACAGCCCCAGCAGATTACTCCAGACGCTGCTTGCTATGACCAGGTAGTCCATCTCCATGACTTGAGAGCTCTTGTCTCAAAGAACATGACCCAGGCTCGACTCAAGCAGAAGAGAAATTATGATAAGAACAGACGAGACATGCAGTTTCAGCTTCGTGATCGGGTGTGGCTTCGCTCTCATCCTTACTCGAAAGCTGAACAATTCTTCTCTGCCAAGCTCGCTCCTAAATGGCAAGGACCATATAGGATTGTGGAGCAGATGGGCCCTTTGAACTACCGAGTGGTGAAAGAGGACACAGGTGAAGATATGCGCGTTGTCCATGTCTCACGCCTTAAGGCCTGTTACCCCTCGGCTGAGGAATTGGAGGCGATTGAGCGCCGCAAGATCTTGGATATCTTTGAAGAGGAAAGTGAGGAGACTTTTCTCGGATTCCCAGACCCAGAAGTCTCACACCTTAAGGCCTGTGACCCCTCAGCTGAGGAGCGTGAGCTCCAAAAAGTCATGAGAATTTTTGTAGAGGAAAGTGATGAGGAGACCTTTCTCGGTTACCCCGACCAAGATGTGCCTTCCAGGGCAATGGTCGGCTTTTTCCAGGGGAGGGGGTGTGTGACGGCCCTGAATTATTTTGAGCCGTCTCAGTGCTTCTCCTTCCAATAGGGTGCTTTCCCTTTAATTCCCAATTAAATAGCCAGCATCAGCTGCGCAAAAGTGGCGTTTGTGATGGAGACGTGACTGAGGATGTGTTCCCGAAGCTTCTCTATTCCGGTTGTTTTGTTGCTGTTAAACGTGTGTTTTGTAGCCTGAGAGAGTTTACCCAGGATCGGATCCACTCTTTGCGTCCGTGGACTACTCCTCTCCATTCTTCGTGGCCTTTCTCCGCTGGAGATCTGTTGGCGGATTGGATTGTCTGACTGACCGACTGACTACCACCTTTTTTGTATACGGTATTTAATTTGTTTTGATATGTATACGGTGATGATTTATGTAGTTAGATGTAGTTGAGGAATTAGTAAGAGCAGATACGCTTTGAAGTTCTGTGGTAAAATTGTTATATTGATTGTATGATTTAATACTGGGTTTACGCTACACGGAATGAACGGACAAACATTGCGTGACAAAAGTCACTTGAGTTCACTGAACACCTTTACCGGGCTGGACTCTTTTTAGGCCCGAGGTACAGGACATTTCTGGAGGAACCAGAACTCATTGTGTTATATTATTATGTGTGTGTAATCCATTGATGTTGCTAATACAACCCACGCAAAAGAATAGTTGTTTTTGAAGTTCTTTCAATGTTTTAAGGGTTTATGAAAAGTTGATTTCCCTTCTGACGTTTACATAAGTCCTTTGTAATGGTGTAGACTTGACGGACCAGATGGGACTCATTCCCTCCCAAACTAAAAGGAGAAACCAATGTTTTCTCTGGTAGGCACAACCTACCTGGCACCCCTATAAAAAAATAACCTCAAGTCAAAACCGTTACAACATGACGCAACGTAAAATTTTGCACTACACTTGCAACACAGTATTCCTAACCTAGCCCACAATGTCTGCTGTGTGGATCAAGCAGTCATTTGAAAAAGTAAGAACATTTCAGCGAGACAACTCAAAAGGCGAAAAACCATTAACGCCAGAATAATGGAATTCATTGCCCTTGACAATCAACCGTTCTCTGTCGTGGGTGATGTTGGCTTTCGCGACTGATCGAGCACCGGTACACACTAACGTTACCAAGTGTGCTATTTTTCAGATGTTGCCCTACTAGACTTACACAGTAATAGCGTCACCGCTATTAGCTTCACGACATTCTATGGAACGCCGTTTAGGTCGTGTCAAAGATGCATGTCAAATAACACTATTCCACGCGTTAAATAACAGTTCTATTATAGAATGTTGTGTTCTAAATTTGCTCTTGTAAGCCAAGTGCCACCACTACTATCAGTAGCTCTATCAAAGCTGTACAAAAGTCTGCAAACACTGGCCACGAACAATGTGTTTACAATACAGCGTTGGTAATAAAGCATTATTTGTTCGGCCGCACTTCTGGGGTAGCTAGCTAGCTAGCTTTAGATTGTTACCTAGCTAGCACCAATACAATCAGCCTGAAAACAATGACCAGTAGATATTGCAGTCATTTTCATTATTCTTAGCGATGATTTAGGAATCCTTGTGTTTTAGTTAGTCACTTGTTGTTTGCCTATTGAAATTGAACTTCAGTTCATGAAAATAAATAGCTATGCAGCTACTTAACCCTGTTACCCAAAGCTAACGTTATAAGCAGCCAGCTAGCTTCATCTGGCTTGTGAGGCTCGACCAGAACGGGTTATGTGTTGTGAAGCTATCCACAATAAGGATTAGACACACTAGTGGAATTTGAGTTTTGTCTTCAAAATAAAAGTACCTCTTAAAGTAATGTAGAAGGTTACAATTGGTGGAATCATATTTAGACTAGATCATGTTAAACAAGGTTGGAATGCGAAGCAATGAACTGGGGTATCAGTCTACTTGGTGACACCCACAGAACACAACTGTGAAGAGTTTACACAAATATCTGTGTTGTAGTTTTTATCACAGGACTGTAACTGTGTGAAATCACCTCTCCAGTCAGCCTATTGTGTGTATTGACGTTCATGTTGCACTGTACAGCTTGCCCTGGGGATCAATGAAATGGGGTATTGGTCTACTCAATACCCAAGCAATTTTTTTCCAACGTCCTCCTCAGTTATCAGACTCCAAAACATCCATGCAGTATTGTTTTCCTCAGGAATAGTGTTCAATACACATAGGTTGACAGTAAATGTGGCTCAATTCAGTTGTTTCAGAGTCCCGCAATAAGAGCTTCAACGCTAATGCTATCTGGGTGTCACTGAGTAGACTGATACCCCGTGTCATTGATCCACAATCCATAGGTAAGGCTGTAGACTGAAATAAGTATGCCCCCAATGCAATTCTAAAGTATAATACATCCAGTGTGATTTGAACAGATTAACAAATAGTATTTTGTTGATTTTATATAACATTCCAACCTTGTTTAGCATAATCTATTCAATTGTGCCATAATTATACTATTTGTATTCATTTGCATCACTGTCAATTACATACTTTTATTTTGAAGGCTAACTGCAAAGTCCACTATTGTGGCTAATCCTTATTGTGGCTAGCTTCACATAGATGGGTCCGACCAACATTAATCAAATAAGAACTGCCTTATAAATGAGGGTTATTTTAGATGACAGTAACGCTAGCTAACTATAGCTACTGAAACAGATTGTTTTTCTATGTTTTGGGGGAAGAACAGTGTTTGCATCCATGAGCTAGCTAGCTTTTTTTTATGACCAGGACTGTAGGTGCGCCGGACAACTTTACCAGCGTTATAGCATACGCATCAACAAATCATTATGACATATGAAATACGAGTGATAGTGTAATCAATGTGTAATAACTACGTAAAAAAATTATGAACTCGTTAAATTATGTGACGTGCAGTCATATTCAGGTCCTGATTGGTCAACAAGCTTATTCGACACGTCAAATAGTGTTATTTGACATGTATCTTTTTTGACACGCAAAGGCCCAAACTGCGTTCCATAGAAATCCTGGTTGAGATGACTGAACAAATGAACAACGAAACAGCACAGCAGGTAAGTGAAAGGAATAGGTTTTGATAATGTTTTACTGGTAATGGGGACATGCATAAATGCCAACAAAATAACTTATTGTGTGTGTGTGTGTGTGTGTGTGTGTGTGTGTAACTTTAACTAGGCAAGTCAGTTAAGAACAAATTCTTATTTCCAATGACGGCCAAACCCAGACGACACTGGGCCAATTGTGCGCCGCCGTATGGGACTCCCAATCACCGCCAGGTGTGATGCAGCTTGGATTGAAACCAGGGACTGTAGTGATGCCTTTTGCGCTGAGATGCAGTACCTTAGACCTGCGCCCGCGTGGGTGTGTGAACACTTTAACTGTACTAGAATGCTTAAAAGGCCGCTAAAATGTTAAATATCGGTATTGTTTTTTTTGGGCAAGGAAAATATTGGTATCTGCTAAAAATGTAGTATTGGTGCACCACAAAAAAAAATGACTGTCGTAATTGCCAAATAAAGAGTGTTGAAGATTTCTTCTTAAATCAGCCATGAATCCCCTTGTAACAGGGGGAATGGAAGCATGTTGTGTGCAGCCAGGAGTGGCAATTGAATGCAAGCTTCACCCAAAAAATGAAATTAACATTTCGAGCCTGTCTAACAGGTTGACGTGTTATGTTTGGCCCACTCAGTTTTCCACCAGAAAATTGCCAAAAAGAGTAGAACCATCTGAACTGCTTTTACTCTGATTTGGCTTTCTTTTTTTTCTTTTCAAATTTTATCATAAGGAATAGTTTTAACATATTGAAACAAGTTCAGTTGACGTAGCAGGGTTGACCTTAAAATGAGGGACAGATGTCAAATGAATCACTAATCACATGAAATAAAAGATAAATCTTCAGAAATCACTGTCAAAGCAACAAAATAACTAGGACTTTACAGTAACCAGGTTTCCATCCAACCTTTTTATGCGAGTAAAATACATGACAGCCCTGATGGGAACAGCAAATTTGTCGGTAAACTTTCCAAATGTTGACACAACATCACGCTAGACAAGGTAGGATCTTTTTGTTTGTAAAATTAATTATGCAAGGAATTATGTTTAAAAAATGCTTTTTATGAGTAAATATTTTTTATAATAACCATATGTTGTGTGGTCCTCCCACTACGACTCGGGAAACCATGCAGTTTATTAGGCTACAGATGAAATGTTATGATGAACTTCACAGGGTGCTGAAAGTGCACGGTGATGATATGGTGTTTGGGCCTTGCACTACGACTCGGGAAACCATGCAGTTTATTAGGCTACAGATGAATTGTTATTAACGTCACAGGGTGCTGAAAGTGCACGGTGATGAGCTTGATGCTACTTTACATTAAATATTGAGGGTCTTATTCTGGTCACATGATGAGTGATGCTTGGCTGCTGTTTGACAAATAAAAAGGATCTTGCTCTTTTGTCTGTAATAGGAATCTCATCATGTAGCCTAGGTAGCCAGCACTGTATCTGCCAGCTGTTGGTTAGAGCGCACCCGCAAAGACCAGAGTGGGCTCATTCGCTATACATAAAGAATAATTTGTACGTGACAAAACAAGTTGAAAACGCGTTTAAAAACCCATTTAACTTGTATTCAATGATTCGGTACATGGGAATTTAACCGCAAAACCTATTTTTATGTGCACCACGTCATCATGCTCGGCGTTTTATCCACAAACAAGTCAATTTGATAAACTCATCTCTGGTGGGGAAAGGAGGCATGAGGACCGCAACACGTGTTGTTCATCTTGCTACTCGGGCATTAAAATCAGTGGCCTTTTCAATTGCTACATTTTGAACCGCTGATGGGGTACGGCCACATTTTAATGAACCGCGGATGGGATACGGCCACATTTTAATGAACCGCTGATGGGATACGGCCACATTTTAATGAACCGCTGATGGGATACGGCCACATTTTAATGAACCGCTGATGGGATACGGCCACATTTTAATGAACCGCTGATGGGATACGGCCACATTTTAATGAACCGCTGATGGGATACGGCCACATTTTAATGAACCGCTGATGGGATACGGCCACATTTTAATGAACCGCTGATGGGATACGGCCACATTTTAATGAACCGCTGATGGGATACGGCCACATTTTAATGAACCGCTGATGGGATACGGCCACATTTTAATGAACCGCTGATGGGATACGGCCACATTTTAATGAACCGTTGATGGGTTACGGCCACATTTTAATGAACCGCTGATGGGATACGGCCACATTTTAATGAACCGCTGATGGGATACGGCCACATTTTAATGAACCGCTGATGGGATACGGCCACATTTTAATGAACCGCTGATGGGATACGGCCACATTTTAATGAACCGCTGATGGGATACGGCCACATTTTAATGAACCGCTGATGGGATACGGCCACATTTTAATGAACCGCTGAGGGGATACGGCCACATTTTAATGAACCGCTGATGGGATACGGCCACATTTTAATGCACAGAAAGGAAAAACTGTGAAGCCGCTGAACTGAGTCGTATGAACACACACACCAGAAAGACATGTGGATTACATGAACACAAACACCACAAATATATTCCCACTCCCAGGCAGGCCCACCTCCTAGTTATGTCATGTAGCATAATGAGGACGACAGCTGTCAGTAGCTGGTCCTCATCATGTACCTCTTTATAGAATATCTCCTGCACCTAAAATATAAACAGTACCAGCACCCAAAATGATTACCGGAACTTATTTGAGTCCAAGTCTAGCACTGACAAGAAGTAATCAGGTAGGCCTATTTTATGTTTCCACAAGATCAGAGCATGACATTTCTCCCTTTCATGTGTGGTTACTGAAAGGGAGAGCGCTGGAAAGATTGTTCAAATACATTGAGGAACTATTTATCTTTTTCAATGGAAGTAAAAACATACTTTTTTTGTTTCCTGTTTTGAGGTGAAAACATTATTTTGAGATGCTCCACATGTCATTAGTGGTGGTGTGTTAAGCCAATCAGAAATAGTATCAGATCCCCAAATGGGCACATTTATATACCTACATTAGAGAGCAGACCAGGTAGCCTATAAGCTTAATCAATATTGACAGGAGCGCTCCAAACAAAAGACAATGACTAAATTGAATTGACAAAACTCCTAAATGGTATGAAATAAACTAAAACTTGTTTCTCACAAGTGTTGCATTTGGTTGTGCGCTATGCACAATGAGAACGGTAAAAGGAATAATAATATATTGAATGCATTAACAGAAAATACCTTAACCAAACAAACATTGTAGATTACAAATGATAAGAATTAACTCTGCATGCCTCCGGAGGCTCCACAATTGGTCATACCCTCAATATGGATCCACTGGCCACAGTTTCACATCAAGCATAAATTGGCTTTTAGTCTAGGCCTCCGCAATGGATTAGTTCACTGAGATAGGTGTGTGTGTATGTATATATCTCTCACACACTAACGTTCAAAAGTTTTTGGGTCACTTAGAAATGTCCTTGTTTTTTAAAGAAAATTGTTTGTTTTTTTGTCCCTTGTCCCACTCCCTTCACAGAAGAGTGCAAACTGGCTCTAACGAGAATGGAAAGGGAGGGAGGCCCTGGTGCACAACTGAGCAAAGGGACAAGTACATTAGAAGACCAGCATCCCAGAGTCCCCTCTTCACTGTTTACATTGAGACTGGTGTTTTGCGGGGTACTATTTAATGAAGCTGCCTGTTTCTTAAACTAGATACTAATGTACTTAGTCCTCTTGCTCAGTTGTGCACCGGGGCCTCCCACTCTTTATATTCTGGTTAGAGCCAGTTTGCACTGTTCAGTGAGGGAGTAGTACACAGCGTTGTACGAGATCTTCAGTTTCTTGGCAATTTCTCGCATGGAATAACCTTAATTTCTCCGAACAAGAGTAGACTGACGAGTTTCAGTAGACGTTTCTGTGTTTCTGGCCATTTTGAGCCTGTAATCGAACCCACAAATGATGATGCTCCAGAAACTCAACTAGTCTGAAGAAGGCCAGTTTTATCGCTTTAAACAGCACAACAGTTTTCAGCTGTGCTAAAAATTGCAAAAGGGTTTTCTAATGATCAATTAGCCATTTTAAAGTAATAAACTTGAATTAGCTAACACAACGTGCCCTTGGAACACAGGAGTGACGGTTGCTGATAATGGGACTCTGTACGCCTATGTAGATATTCCATAAAAAATCTGCCGTTTCCAGCTACAATCGTCATTTACAACGTTAACAATGTCTACGCTGTATTTCTGATCAATTTGATGTTATTTTAATGGTAAAAAATGAGATTTTTCTTTCAAAAACTGACATTTCTAAGTGACCCCAAACGTTTGAACGGTAATTAATATTAATGCTGCAAAAAAAAGAACCGTCCACACAGTCAACTGGGTTTATTTTCAGCAAACGTAACGTGCACATATTTGTATGAACATAAGATTCAACAACTGAGACATAAACTGAACAAGTTCCACAGACATGTGACTAACAGAAATTGAATAATGTGTCCCTGAACAAAGGGGGGGGGGGGGTCAAAAGTAACAGTATCTGGTGTGGCCATCAGCTGCATTAAGTACTGCAGTGCATCTCCTCATGGACTGCACCAGATTTGCCAGTTCTTGCTGTGAGATGTTACCCCACTTCCACCATTGCACCTGCAAGTTCCCGGACATTTCTAAGGGGAATGGCCCTAGCCCTCATCCTCCAATCCAACATGTCCCAGATGTGCTCAATGGGATTGAGATCCGGTCTCTTCGCTGGCCATGGCATAACACTAACATTCCTGTATTGCAGAAAATCATGCACAGAACGAGCAGTATGGCTGGTGGCATTGTCATGCTGGAGGGTCATGTCAGGATGAGCCTGCAGGAAGGGTACCACATGAGGGAGGAAGATGTCTTTCCTGTAACGCACAACGTTGTGATTGCCTGCAATGACAACAAGCTCAGTCCGATGATACTGTGACACACCGCCCCAGACCATGACTGACCTCCCACCTCCAAATCGATCCTGCTCCAGAGTAACGCGATAAACGCGAATCCGATCATCACCCCTGGTGAGACAAAACCGCGACTCGTCAGTGAAGAGCATTTTTGCCAGTCCTGTCTGGTCCAGCGACGGTGGGTTTGTGCCAATAGGCGACGTTGTTGCCGGTGATGTCTGATGAGGACCTGCCTTACAACATGCCTACAAGCCCTCAGTTCAGCCTCTCTCAGCCAATTGCAGACAGTCTGAGCACTGATGGAGGGATTGTGCGTTCCAGGTGTATCTCGGGCAGTTGTTGTTGCTATCCTGTACCTGTCCCACAGGTGTGGAGTTCAGATGTACCGATCCTGTGCAGGTGTTGTTACACGTGGTCTGCCAATGCGAGGACGATCAGCTGTCCGTCCTGTCTCCCTGTAGTGCGGTCTTATGCGTCTCACAGTACGAACATTGCAATTTTTTGCCCTGGCCTGCAGTCCTCATGCCTCCTTGCAGCATGCCTAAGGCACTTTCACGGGGATGAGCAGGGACCCTGGTCTTCTCTCTTTTGGTGTTTTTCAGAGTCAGTAGAAAGGCCTCTTTAGTGTCCTAAGTTTTCATAACTGTGACCTTAATTGCCTACTGTCTGTAACCTGTTAGTGTCTTAACGACTGTTCCACAGGTGCATGTTCATTAACTATTTGTGGTTCATTGAACAAGCATGGGAAAATGGTGTTTAAACCCTTTACAATGAAGATCTGTGAAGTTATTTGGATTTGTATGAGGTATCTTTGAAAGACAGGGTCCTGAAAAAGGGATGTTTATTTATTTTTTTGCTGAGTGTATTCTAATGCTCGACTACAAAAAAAAATCTTGGTCGACCAAAAGCCTATCGACCGAACAATCGACCTGCCGACTAATTGGGGTCAGCCCTAACAAAATCGCAATAAAATAAAATTGTTCTCCATCACGAGGTCCATGCATCATTTCACTTCTATATGCTACTGTTCTGTTTGAATTAAGAACGGCTTTGTTGTCCTGTGCAGAAAGCATGTAAAAGACTTGAACTTATTATTCTCCTTTTGTAGATGGTCAGTGAGAAGGTTGGAGGTGCAGAGGGAACCAAGCTGGATGAAGACTTCAAAGATCTGGAGAAGGTAAGTGATCTCTCCCCAACACAAAAAAACATACACTCCTATTAACTTAAGATTGGATTTTCCTATCGCTCCATTTTGTCAGAGTAGATTGTGCATTCGCTGTCTCTCCTTCTTCCCTTCCTCACAGAGGGCAGATGTGACCAGTAAAGCGGTGGTGGATGTCATCTCTAAAACATCGGAGTACCTGCAGCCCAACCCAGCGTCCAGGGCCAAGCTGACCATGCTGAACACAGTGTCTAAGATGCGGGGCCAGGTGAAGAGCCCTGGCTATCCCCAGGCTGAGGGGCTGCTGGGGGAGAGCATGGCCAAGTTCGGACGAGAGATGGGAGAGGACACCAACTTTGGTAAGAAAGAGAGTGATTTCATAAACTACCATAAGCTTTATTTTACCTTTGTGCCCTAGCCTTTGGCTCTCAGAATATTGAATTCCAGGTGCGTTTGTATGTGAAGTAGGGACCACGTACTCGACAGAAGAACCTTGTCCTTTATTGTGGCCGGTGAGGGGATTGTGTGCTCACTCTCATGTAACTGTCTTTGTCCTGTAGGTGGCGCCCTGGTGGACGTGGGTGAGTCCATGAAGAGGCTTGCTGAGGTCAAAGATTCCCTGGACATCGATGTCAAACAGAACTTTATCGATCCACTGCAGGCCGTCGTCGACAAGGACATCAAAGACATCCAGGTAGAGACCTAGAATGAGATGAATAAGGGATTCTCAACTCTCCCTCAACGTTACACATTTTATTTTCTAACCCTTCACAATCAACTAATTGAGGACTCTCTCCTCCCTCCACAGCACCATCTGAAGAAGTTGGAAGGCAGGCGTCTGGACTACGATTATAAGAAGAAACGCCAGGGGAAGATCCCAGACGAGGAGCTGAGATCAGCCCTGGAGAAGTTCCACGAGTCCAAAGAGATGGCAGAGAGCTCCATGCACAACCTGCTGGAGACTGATGTGAGACTTATCTCAGGAGTCAAGGGTTAGAGTTGAAGGATCTGGGGAATAATGCCAGAGATGGACAGCAACAATCAATCTCATTTTATTCGTATGGTGCTTCTTGCAAATCTGTTTAGTTAAGAAGAAAGAGGCTATTTTCCATTGGTTGGCTGGGTAGAAGTTCAGAATTCAGGCTTCATACTCCCAAACCATAATACCCAGTAGGGGCTTCAACATCTGGCATTGGCATTAGCAGTAGCACTGGCGCTAGCATTGGCAACAATGTTAGCATTAGCGTTGATGAGTATTTCAGGACCAATATGCAGTCAGCTTGCCACGACTCCATAGCTAGTGAGTGGAACAGTTATGTAATATCACAGCAATGCGTATTAGGTGACGATTCTAGTTTTCCACTTTGACTCTGCAACCTAAGAACGTGCCAAACCTGTCTTAGATGGCCTGTCTCTGGTAATGACCTTTTATTTCATCAGATGAGGAGTACAACATGTGTTAGTGCCATGTAAGTGGCGTGTCAATCTGAAACAAAGCAGTTTCGAGAGTCGGGAAATTGACCTCGGGGTGGTGAGGGGGGGGGAGAACAAAAGTGTAAATTAACCATAGTACTGGCGTTTCTAGTCCAGCCCCCTGGTAATGGCGTTTCTAGTCCAGCCCCCTGGTAATGGCGTTTCTAGTCCAGCCCCCAGGTAATGGCGTTTCTAGTCCAGCCCCCTGGTAATGGCGTTTCTAGTCCAGCCCCCCCCGGTAATGGCGTTTCTAGTCCAGCCCCCCCGGTAATGGCGTTTCTAGTCCAGCCCCCCAGGTAATGGCGTTTCTAGTCTAGCCTCCTGGTAATGGCGTTTCTAGTCCAGCCCCCTGGTAATGGCGTTTCTAGTCCAGCCCCCCGGTAATGGCGTTTCTAGTCCAGCCCCCCCGGTAATGGCGTTTCTAGTCCAGCCTCCCTGGTAATGGCGTTTCTAGTCCAGCCTCCCGGTAATGGCGTTTCTAGTCTAGCCTCCTGGTAATGGCGTTTCTAGTCCAGCCTCCCCGGTAATGGCGTTTCTAGTCCAGCCCCCCTGGTAATGGCGTTTCTAGTCCAGCCTCCCTGGTAATGGCGTTTCTAGTCCAGCCTCCCGGTAATGGCGTTTCTAGTCTAGCCTCCTGGTAATGGCGTTTCTAGTCCAGCCCCCCCGGTAATGGCGTTTCTAGTCCAGCCCCCCCGGTAATGGCGTTTCTAGTCCAGCCCCCCCGGTAATGGCGTTTCTAGTCCAGCCCCCCCGGTAATGGTGTTTCTAGTCCAGCCCCCCCGGTAAAGGCGTTTCTAGTCCAGCCCCCCCGGTAATGGCGTTTCTAGTCCAGCCCCCCAGGTAATGGCGTTTCTAGTCCAGCCCCCCCGGTAATGGCGTTTCTAGTCCAGCCCCCCCGGTAATGGCGTTTCTAGTCCAGCCCCCCCGGTAATGCCGTTTCTAGTCCAGCCCCCCCGGTAATGGCGTTTCTAGTCCAGCCCCCCCGGTAATGGCGTTTCTAGTCCAGCCCCCCCGGTAATGGCGTTTCTAGTCCAGCCCCCCCGGTAATGGCGTTTCTAGTCCAGCTCCCCCGGTAATGGCGTTTCTAGTCCAGCCCCCCCGGTAATGGCGTTTCTAGTCTAGCCCCCCCGGTACTGGTGTTTCTAGTCTAGCCCCCCCCGGTAATGGCGTTTCTAGTCTAGCCTCCCAGGTAATGGCGTTTCTAGTCCAGCCCCCCTGGTAATGGCGTTTCTAGTCCAGCCCCCCTGGTAATGGCGTTTCTAGTCCAGCCCCCCTGGTAATGGCGTTTCTAGTCCAGCCCCCCTGGTAATGGCGTTTCTAGTCCAGCCCCCCTGGTAATGGCGTTTCTAGTCCAGCCCCCCTGGTAATGGCGTTTCTAGTCCATCCTCCCGGTAATGGCGTTTCTAGTCCAGCCCCCCAGGTAATGGCGTTTCTAGTCCATCCTCCCGGTAATGGCGTTTCTAGTCCAGCCCCCCTGGTAATGGCGTTTCTAGTCCAGCCCCCCCGGTAATGGCGTTTCTAGTCCATCCTCCCGGTAATGGCGTTTCTAGTCCAGCCCCCCTGGTAATGGCGTTTCTAGTCCAGCCCCCCTGGTAATGGCGTTTCTAGTCCAGCCCCCCTGGTAATGGCGTTTCTAGTCCATCCTCCCGGTAATGGCTTTTCTAGTCCAGCCCCCCAGGTAATGGCGTTTCTAGTCCATCCTCCCGGTAATGGCGTTTCTAGTCCAGCCCCCCTGGTAATGGCGTTTCTAGTCCAGCCCCCCTGGTAATGGCGTTTCTAGTCCAGCCCCCCAGGTAATGGCATTTCTAGTCCATCCTCCCGGTAATGGCGTTTCTAGTCCAGCCCCCCTGGTTTTGATGAATCTGACTGGTCTCTGTGCTTGTCTCTAGGTAGAGCAGGTGAGTCAGATGGCTTCTCTGGTCGAGTCACAACTGCAGTATCACAAACAGGCTGTGCAGATTCTGGAGGAGCTGACTGACAAACTCCGAGACAGGTAGGTCAGCTGTGTGTGTGGACTTCTACAATTCAGTTGAAGCTGTTTGTGTTGGTTGTCGTTGTGTGTATCTGTGTGTATTTACATGTGACTGATTCATCCCCTCTGCTGTGTGTATCAGGGTGAACGAGGCCCAGTCTCGCCCCAGGCGTGAGTACACTCCAAAACCCAAAGCCTCCTTTGACTACGAAGAGCAGGAGCATTCAAATGGAGAGTACTCCCCCTCCGCCAACCCCCCTTCATACTCCTCAGGTAAGACTGGCACTTAGCTGTGTGTGTGCCTCTGTGTGTTTCTGTATGCATCTCTCTATTGTAGTCTTGTCTCACCAGCCCAAAACTGATCTTTCTCTATGTATAAACCCCCCCCCTCCCCATAGACTTCACGTCCTTCCACAGAACACGGTCCATGAAGAACAGTCGACACTGTGAGTGTGAGAGAGTCTGTGATTTGAGGTTAAAAGAGTGGCAATTAACATGGTACTTAATCGACTCACTTCATTTCAGGAGAGTTTTACTAACATGGAATGGTGTGTGTGGGAAGCTTTAACCCCTTACTGCAGCCAACTCACTTCACTTCATTGTTGCAGCAATTCTGACATTTTTTTTCTCCCCAATTTCATGGTTTCCAATTGGTAGTTAGTCTTGTCCCATCGCTGCTACACGACCCTGCCAAGCCGCACTGCTTCTTGACGCAATGCCCGGAAGCCAGCCGCACCAATGTGTCGGAGGAAACACTGTACACCTGGCAACCGTGTCAACATGCAGGCGCCCGGCCCGCCACAGGAGTTGCTAGAGCGCGATGGGACAAGGACAAACCCTCCCCTAACCCGGACGACGCTGGGCCAATTGTGCTCCGCCGAATGGGTCTCCCGGTCACAGCCGGCTGCGACACAGCCTGGGATCAAACTTGGGTCTGTAGTGACGCTTCTAGCACTGCGATGCAGTACCTTAGACCGCTGTGCCCCACGGGAGGCAATTATGACATTTTGCATGGCAAAATGCTAATATTTTTTTCAAATGACTTGCGAAAATACGCTGACGAGCGAAAAAGTTTGTTGACTTATGGCTTGATTGAACCATATTATGCAGTAAATGTGCAGTAATTGGTTGATTTTTGCAAGCCCTCTTTTTGTACTGTGATGATGGGTCAGTTTTGTGTGAAAATATTGCTGTGGTTTGACTGTTTAATTGCGGAACTAGTGCAGTGATTGGTCAACAGAATCCTGGAGGGACTAAACTGGTAACGGGTAACGTCTCCCTTCAACCCTGTGAGCGCAGCGGTTTGGACGTTTATGAAGTGTTCTGGTCCCTTTCCTGCCTCTCACTTTGAAAAGCAAAGCTGCTGAATCCGTTTCAGAAGAATGTCAAATTAAAGTTTATTTTCTCTCTTTCCGTCTTCAACACATTCTTCCCTTTCCTTCTCCCCAGCCTCTGAGCCGTGCGCTAAGGCCCTTTATGACTTCGAGCCAGAGAACGAGGGTGAGCTGGGCTTCTGCGAGGGCGACATCATCATGCTGACCAACCGCATCGACGAGAACTGGTTGGAGGGCACTATCCGCGGCCAATCAGGATTCTTCCCCAACAACTATGTGGAAGTGGTGGTGCCCCTGTAACACTGACAGAACAAGGGGAGGGATGAGGAGCTGGAGGGAGGGGGAAGATGAGGGAAGGGAGGGGGGGGGGGGGGGCTGAGGAGATGAGGGAGGACAGCGGTAGATGACGGGGGGGGGGGGGCGCGCATCTCAAGTCTAAAATGACTTCCTCCTGTTGATGATCACTGATCTAAATAAAGCAGGACAAGGAAATATCGGTGTAAGAAAATAAAATGAGAGGTCACCTTAGATTGAGATTCACCTAATGATGGATGGATAGAAAAAGTGGGAGGAAGATGTTGATGGAGAGAAAGGTTAGCACAAGGAATGTGTATCTTTGTTTTCATTCTCTGTACACTACACCTCTCTTACCGGGACATATGGAGACGGGGTTACTAGAGGAGATGTTTGTCATTATGGGTGACCTGTACCCATGAACACTACCAGAAGTGTGCTTTAAGCAGACCTAGAAAAAAACCTGCAACAAAATTATCTTGAAATTGTTACCTTTAATCACCTATTTACACCTATTATAGCCCCTTAATTCTAGGGAAAATGGTTAAATATGTTTTGTTCTTCCACAATTGGGAATCTTTGCATGAAAATCTGGTTAATTTTAATGCACACTCTTTTTCTTATATAAAAACACAAAATCCATACACACCAATTATTTTCCTCCCTGGCATGGAGAGTTAGATCTTGGCTTTAGCTGTCCTATGCTGCCCTCTGGTGGTCTAAGCCTGTTATACCTTCAGGACTAGGATCAAGTTGCCCTGAGACTGATGTAAGATCAGTTTAGTATGTTTCCCACTTATGGTTAAGGTTAGGATGTACGAACTGTAAGCTGATCCTAGAACTGTGCCCAGGGGCTAGTCCTGCATGGACCTCAGTGCTGATTTTAGTTTATTTTCTGGTCCTTTTTCTAATTCATCCCATACCTGGTAAATGTGATTGTTCAGCTTTTCTCTGGGTCTAAACTTACGTGAAGAGTTGGCCTGTTTGCTTACCTATTTCTACTAAAGCCAACGTCGCCATTTCCTTGGCAAGGCAAATATATGGTGTTGTTGGAAACAGTTGGGCACCTAGGCTAGTAAATAACTGTAGGCCAGGTATACTATGTCTCTAAACACTATAACACTATCTCCGTTTAGTACTGTTACGGCTGCAAGGCTGCCTTCCATTGACTGGGAAGATCTCAATTGCTTTCTCCTCATCTCCTGCTCAAACCCATTGGATGAGAAAGCCAGCCGGTCTGTCCCCTCTGACCTTTTCTTCCAGTGGGTTTTGAGAAAAAGGAGTATGCAATTGAGGTCTTCCTTTTGCCTGCTATACCCCTTTGCCTCCCTCTTCTGTCTCTTATTTTTGCTAACTCTTAGGGAAACGTTCCATTGCCCACCCAAGTGCTTTGTTCTGTTTGTGTTGTTCTAACTTAGATTTGAAGCCATCTGCTCCTTCTGGCTTAACCCTGTGTGCCTGAGGGCTGAAGCCAAAGTAACAGTGTAGAGTGACCTCCTATTATTCACTTGCTACAGTCAGTAGCAATACAGTGTGTTAGTGGTTCTTGGATCAGCTGTTTTAACACCCGCAATCGCTAATAACCCATCCGCAACCTCCTGACTGTGATAAAGTGAACGTCCGAGGCCCGACCCTAAACCGCAAATATAGAAAATGCATTATAGGCTAGTCAGACTACAGGAATATTTTTTGGGACCGAGGGTGCAGGGACTTGTTTTTGCCTTATTTCGACATGTTTCTGCTTATGATTTCTGACATTTTGGAAGGCTATTTGTTAGTCAACTTGTCTATAATTTTATATATATATATATATATATATATATATATATATATATATATATATATATATATATATATATATATATATATATATATATATATATATATATATATAGAGAGAGATACAGATACAGCTTCTCTTCTGTCATATGTTGCCCTAGAATACTAACTAAACCCTTGCTTTCTAGAATGTCATAAATCAATAGAATGAATGCTTCAATCTCGTTAACATCGGTAAAGTTTCACGGAGCAAAGACGTTTAGGGATTGGAGAGAGAATGCAATAACAAAACATTTGATATTTTTTACAGTTTTATGTGCAAGATTCCCAAATTACATCAGTTTGACTAGGAAATAGAAAGCTGTGAACGAGGTTCAGTTCGGCTTGGATGCAAATTATGTGGTTTGAAATTGTAGCATTCACATTCTCTCAAGATGCTGGGGGAAAAAATCATTTCTCCAGTCCTGTTCCCAAGTCCACATATTTCCTACATTTAGTGTATAATTTTACTGCAAGACATGCTTAATTCTGCAGGAGTTCATATTAAGTATGAGGTTATAGACCTGCACACAGTCAGTGTCCAGATTTCAGTTTCCATCTAACCCATCTGAACAGCAGGCTACAGTTCCCTTCTGGCCCTCCCTTCTCTTTATTTTCAACCCTCCTTTTGTAGCTTTTCTCTTATTGAAACTCCAACATTGTCCTTTTTGCCTCCATGGATTGATTTTTTTTCTGCCTGTTCCTAAAAGTGATTGGTGTATAGGCTAGTTGCCGTGCGTACAGGTAGGCCCTAAAGTTTAGGCTTATGCACTAATGCCAGATAGCCTAAGATAATGAAAGAAATACCTCAATGTAGCCTAAAGATATAAATTGCACAAGAATGATACATTTATGGATTTTTTTAAGGTATTATTTTCTCTTTATTCAACCCACCCGCCTACAACCTGCCCTTCATCCACACAATATCTAATGGCCCTAAACCCATCCCTTCAGAGGATATAACTGCAGGGACTGTTCCATCCAACCCGCTGCCAAAAGGGGATTTGAAAGAAGGGTTGTTTTTGTATTTACACGTGTCACCCCATGGTGTGGGTGGGTGGGAGAGACAGGAAATAGTACTGTATATGACCATGGACTTTTAGTCTTTCTGGGTGTGTCAATTCAAGCTACGCCTTTTTTTACCCAGAGCCTCAGAACTGTGATGAGCCCTACCCACAGCCGATAACTGTCTACCCTCGTTATCTAGTTACTACACTCCTTCACGGCACCCGTGGAATTGTAACCGGAACAGACGCATTGTTTTTATGTCGAAATAGAAACAGGACAGCTTATACCCTACCCCCACTCACTGGCTATCTGCCCCCATTCCGCTGCCCCCTCGCCTCCTACCCCTCTCACACCTGCCCCTGTTCTCCCATTTTCATCCCTAAACCCCCTTCTGACATCTCTTAATCCTCCCCCTCAAACACTGTTTCTCAAAGGTCACTACATACCCCCCCCCCCCATCTCCCTCTCCACTACCACCCTCCACTCCTTCCCTAGAACATGCAGCTCTACCAAAAAAAATGACTATCCTATGTGCATAAACTAAACACGTTCCTCCTAACTTAATGTTTACATGTCTCTTGGGCTATATTTGTTGTGTTAACATGGGTTTTAGTGCCTCTGTAGGTGATTAATGTTCAGGTGTGGGTTACCACATCCCATTAGCCTAAATAAAAGGAACTGGGGGGGGCTCCAGTTGTCTAAGTACCTTGTTTACCGGTGTCTATGAGTAATGTAACAAAAGGCTCAGATCAAGCATGTCCGTTTTTGCGGACTGGTGTCGTTGTCTTCAACTATTCTAATGCCGTTGGTGACAATCTATTTATGTTTTTCACACTACATTCGAAGATGGGTATTTCTACCAAATCCCACAGGAGTATCATATTATTTTGATATTACGAGTATTATCTTAATAGCAGCTTTATTTTAATATACAGAATCATTTTGTGAAGTGTCCATTGTAAATTGCTCGTTGCCTGCATGTGTCTATAGGTTATGTGTCTTGCTTCAGCGATGATGCCTTATTTTGAGGCTCTGTGTTTTTGGTCATTTACGCTCTCTGTGGATGGATGTTTGAACCAAGGCAGGATTATCTTTATGTGGATTCTTTTATCTTTGTATTGTCATTTATTGTATATTTTTGGGGAATGTTGTCCGATCGCTTCTTAAATAAATATGAAGGAAAGTGAAGTGGCCCTCCGTCTGCTGGATGTGTCTTCAGGGGGATGTGAATGATACCTTCATTTACATATAAATTACAATTTCCAGAGAAGTCTCTTTCATATTCTTTCATTGTAGTTGTCTATTGTACACCCATTTTCATTTACATGCTCCTGTAGGTAGCTAAAATTAATAGGACAATCTAATCAGTGGTTTTAAAAAAACAAGTCAGTTGTGAAAAATACATTGTTCAGGCTTTGAAATACATTTCCAAGCAGGTGTGTTATAATATTCAAGCAATAGATGTCACAACCAATCGCTCAACCTACTGAAGAAGCCTAACTGAATCAATCAATGCAAACTGCACAATAAACCACATGACATCTCCTATACTGACTGACACGTCCTATTCTGACTGACACGTCCATCATAAGGACGTGCACGACAGACAGTTTTTGGCTGATATCCATGGCATTCTCATAAAAGGAAGGCGTGCCCTTTTCGGTTTGCCCAGCCAGTCAGCTATACTCATGGCTGCTACACCTAAGAAACAGCACTAGGGGTCGAGGGAACCAGGGCGCAGCTCCCGCCTTGCTATTACAAAGGATACTTGGAAAAACGGGCCCGAACTAAAAGGTTGGTGCGTTGCATTGCATTGCATGCTGTGATAAAGTGTCACCCATTAGTGAGGTCGGCACTGATTGTTGGGAAATTAGGCCTGGCTAGCAGTTTGTGTTCCAATTCACCCCAAAGGTGTTCAATGGGGTTGAGGTCAGGGCTCTGTACGGGCCAGTCAAGTTCTTCCACACCAACCTCGACAAACCATTCTTTATGGACCTCGCTTTGTGCACGGGGGCATTGACATGCTGAAACAGGAAAGGGCATTCCTCAAACTGTTGCCACAAAGTTGGAAGCATAGAATCGTCTAGAATGCAATTGTATGCTGTAACATTAAGATTTCCCTTCACTGGAACTAAGGGACCAGAACCATGACAAACAGCCCCAGACTATTACTCCTCCTCCTCCAAACTTTACAGTTGGTACTGTGCATTGCGGCAGGTAGCGTTCTCCTGGCATACACCAAACCCAGATTTGTCTATCGGACTGCCAGATGGTGAAGCATGATTCATCACTCCAGAGAACGCGTTTCCAGAGTCCAATGGCGGCGAGCTTTACACCACTCCAGCCAACACTTAGCATTACTCATGGTGATCTTAGGCTTGTGTGCGGCTGCTTGGCCATGGAAACCCATTTCTTGATGCTACTGACGAAGAGTTCCTGTACTGACATTGCTTCCAGCGGCAGTTTGTAAATCCGTACTGAGTGTTACAACTGAGGACGCTTCAGCACTCGGCTGTCCCGTTCACAATAATAGCACTTACAGTTAACCTGGGCAGCTCTAGCTGGGCAGAAATTCAATGAACTGACTTCTCGGGAAGATGGCATCCTATGAAGGTGCCACGTTAAAAGTTACTGAGCTCTTCAGTAAGGCCATTCTACTGCCAATGTTTGTCTATGGAAATTGCATGACTGTGCTCAATTGTATACACCTGTCAGCAACGGGTGTGGCTGAAATAGCCGAATCCATTCATTTGAAGGGGTGTCCACATACTGTGGTGTACTTCACTTGCTTCTTACTCAGGAGTGATTGTTATTAAAGTAGACTGAACTGGAGTCCAAATTAATTAAGCGCCTAAGCATACCACTATTACCCTAGGGTTGGACCAATGACTGTACAGTTGGACACTGAACTAGATTGGATAACACTACAGAAATGGCCCAGTGATTGTAGCCGAGTCAAGGCAGGATCTGTCATTATGTCAATAACAACAAAGAATGTACAGGCAGGCCTATTTTATAGACCAGGGATGGGCAACTTTGATGGGGGTGGGGGCCACAAAAAAATGTTAACTCATCAGGAGGGGGCGCATTTGCTCGCCGGCCTGTGTACCCACATTACTTTTTTAAATTTTAGAGTTCATTTCGTGCAATGACATTTTTTTGCCATGGGGCTGGAGAAAATGTTGCTGTTTTTAAAGCAAGTTTGCTGCAATTCAACACATTTTGCCATGGCGAGAAGATTTTGCCATTTTATAACTCATTTCCTGCAATTATACTCATTTTGCCATGGGTCGGAGAGGTTATTGAGCTGTTTTACAGATAATTTCCTTCAATTGTACACATTTTGCCTTAGGGTGTAGAGAAATGTTAGTCAGTCTCACTCAGATATATTAAAAACTGCTAACAAGATCAATGGGGTTCCCCAGGCTGGTAATTAACCATGATTACTAACTTAGTCTAGCAGCCAGATAACTTACCAATCTAAAAAAAAAATTGACAGCTGTCAATGTTCAGCTCACCATTCTGACTGAATGTCACAAGCATTCCTGACCTTTGAACTGTCATTGGAAATGCAATGAACATGTGCCTGTAATCTGTCACTTCTTGTTGCCTATGCTTGAATATAACTGTCCCTGAGGCATTGTCATTTTTAGTCTATTCATCCTTTTTTCCTAGAATCCAAGAGCCTTTTCCTTTACACAGTAGCGAGTCTAAATGACCTTACTAGTGAATTGATTGTAGAAATGTTTTTAATATGGCCATCTCTATCTCTGAGAGATGGTGCCACTGTGCTATGGTGTTTTGGAGATGAGCGAAGCATGGTGTTGTCAGTGGCTGCGGTTTAATAACACTGCCTGGCCACAGCTTGGAGGGAGGTAACGCCAGATGTTTGGGACTGGGGTTCAGGTGCACTTTATCGAATGGAGGATCACATGCCCACGGATTGACAACAGCTGTGGCGCAGAATCATCCCCTGGGATCATTATAGATCCCCAGATTGGAGGTGTCATAATACCCATAAAACCTAGCGGTCAAACAGGGAATGGTTCAAATCGTTTTTCCGCCATTCATTTTTCCAATAGGGGATTAAAGAAACACTTCAAATACGGGCTGTTGTGTATGCTTACCCTGGCGTGACGTTTTGATAACGATGTAAATCTCTCGCGGACAAGATGGCTTTCATTAATATGTCCAGCTCTATTTACTCTCAGATATGAAAATGCTAATTAGCACCAAAGAAGACATCATGCAAGACCATAAATCCCTGCAAGCTCCTGCATGTCATCTCTAGCTGACTCCTTTGCTAACAGTTACATTTAAGAAATGTAGCCTATTTATTAATGACTACATTTAGCTAACATTAGGTAGTGAAATCCTGAGATTCTTACCTTTGCCTTGATTCGACGGTCTGGTCCAGAAAATCATGGTGTTTGTAGTTCTTTATGATAGCCACATTAGCAGCCAATTAGCATTTAATTTGTTGGTGGTAAATACAGGTGAATATATTGATAAGTCACCTTGTACGAGAGAGATTTACAGGGTTATCAAAACGTCACACCAGGATACGCCTACACGAAAGACCGCTCTGATTTGAAGGGTTTCTAAAATCCCCTATGGCGGAAAAACAAGGTTTTATGGGTGAGAGAGATTGAGTATGAGGTAACAATGTACGATAATGTTAAGATTTTTCAGTGAAAAACTGGTATGCAGCTCCAATATGTCTCTGATTTCCTCTGAATCTCTCTGCGTATCTCGGTCTGTGTGTGTGTGTACAGATCTCTCAGCGGCTGTGGACCTGTCTGTGTGGGAACACTATTCTTCTTCAATAATGCCAAGGACACTCACGTAACTGTTACACACTAAGTCTGATATGTCATTGCGTTTGTATGGTTGATATCTGTTGCAGTATGTGGAGAAGATGGACCTCAGTGGCTTTGTCTCACTGAAAGACGACTGCAGCCGAGACAGAAACCTGGAAGCAGCTACAATCATCCTATGCATGACGGATGGAGAGAACTCACAGTAAGAAAACACAGGCACTCACAAACAGTGCCTTCGGAAAGTATTCAGACCCCTTGACCTTTTCCACATTTTGTTACGTTACAGCCTTATTCTAAAATTGATTAAATGTTTTTTCCCCCTCATCAATCAAAACACAATACCCCACAATCACCCCCAAAAAAGGTAAATCACATTTACATAAGTACTTAGACCCTTTACTCAGTACTTTGTTGAAGCACCTTTGGCAGCAACTACAGCCTTCTTGGGTATGACGCTACAAGCTTGGCACACCTGTATTTGGGGAGTTTTTCCCATTTTTCTCTGAAGATCAAACTCTGTCAGGTTGGATGGGGAGCGTTGCTGCACAGCTATTTTCAGGTCTCTCCATAAATGTTAGATCGGGTTCAAGTCCGGGCTCTGGCTGGGCAACTTAAGGACATTCAGAGACTTGTCACGAAGCCACTCCTGCGTTGTCTTGGCTGTGTGCTTACGGTTGTTGTCCTGTTAGAAGGTGAACCTTTGCCCCAGTCTGAGGTCCTGAGCGCTCTGGAGCAGGCTTTCATCAAGGCTCTCTCTATACTTTGCTCCGTTCATCTTTGCTTTGATTCTGGCTAATCTCACAGTCCCTGCTGCTGAAAAACATCCCCACAGCATGATGCTGCTACCACCATGCCTCACCGTAGGGATGGTGCCAGGTTTCCTCCAGACGTGACACTTGGCATTCAGGTCAAATAATTCAATCTTGCTTTCGTCAGACCAGAGAATCTTGTTTCTCATGTTCTGAGAGTCCTTTAGGTGCCTTTTGGCAAACTCCAAGTGGGCTGTCATGTGCCTTTTACTGAGGAGTGGCTTCTGTCTGGCCACTCTACCATAAAGGCCTGATTGGTGGAGTGCTGCAGAGATGGTTGTCCTTCTGGAAGGTTCTCCAATCTCAAAAGAGGAACTCTAGAGCTCTGTTAGAGTGACCATCGGGTTCTTGGTCACCTCCCTGACCAAGGCCCTTCTTCCCCGATTGTTCAGTTTGGCTGGGTGTCCAGCTCTAGGAAGAGTCTTGGTGGTTCCAAAATCCTTCAATTTAAGACTGATGGAGGGCACTGTGTTCTTGGGGACCTTCAATGCTGCAGAAATGTTTTGGTACTCTTCCCCAGATCTGTTCCTTGACACAATTCTGCCTCGGAGCTTTACAGACAATTCCTTCGATATCCTGGCTTGGTTTTTGCTCTGACATGCACTTTCAACTGTGGGATCTTATATAGACAGGTGTGTGCCTTTCCAAATCATGTCCAATGAATTTAATTTACCACAGGTGGACTCCAATCAAGTTGTAGAAACATCTCAAGGATGATCATTGGAAACAGGATGCACCTGAGCTCAATTTTGAGTTTCATAGCAAAGGGTCTGAAAACGTGTATATATATAAGGTATTTCTGCTTTTTAGTTTGTATAAGTTAGCAAACATTTCTACAACTGATTTCGCTTTGTCATTATGGGGTATTGTGTGTAGATTGAGGATTTTAAAAAATGTAATACATTTTGGAATAAGGCTGTAACGTAACATTTGGAAAAAGTCAAGGGGTCTGAATACTTTCCGTAGGCACTGTACTGGCAGAAAGTAATAACCTCTCCTCTGTTCTCCTCTTTTCCAGGGTGCCAATCTGGAGGCTCGAGAGCTGTGGAACGGTTTCATCTACTCTGTCATAGATGTAAGTCAGACACCCTACATCACAGTATAACCCTGTCTGATTGGCGGTTGCTCCCTGACCTCACAGTAACCCCCTGCGTGATTGGTTATTGTAGCTGAGTGTGCCCAGCTGTCTGATGTTGCTGCCGGGGCAGATACTGAGAGAGGTGGTGGACAGAGAGCGGAACAGACGCAGAGTAACATGTGCCCCCCACCATGAGAGAACATGAGGGTCTCTGAACCTTCAGTAGACCTCTAAACAGCAGGAAAATAGTCTAAAACAGTCCATAGAAAGCCTTGCGACTTCTCTGTTTCTTCCACAGAGTTGTTCACAGTGAAGAGTGTTGGTTAAAGTCTGGGCTGAGGAAATATATCTCACATATACAGTGCCTTCAGAAACTATTCACACCCCTTGACTTTTACCAAATGTTGTTGTGTTACAGCTTGAATGTAAAATGGATAAAAAATGGATTTGTCACTGGCCAACACACAATACCCCATATTGTTTAAGTGGACTTATGTTTTTAGACATTTTTACAAGTTCATTAAAAAGATGAAATGTCTTGTCAATAACTATTTAACCCCTTTGTTATGGCAAGCCTAAATAAGTTCAGGATTAAAATGTTGCTTATCAAGTTACAATAAGTTTCATGGACTCACTCTGTGTGCAATAATAGTGTTTAGCCAGATTTTTAAATGACTACCTCGTCTCTGTACCCTAAATATACAATTATCTGTAAGGTCTCTCAGTCAAGCAGTGAATTTAAAACACAGATTCAGTACAGGGAGGTTTTCCAATGCCTCACAAAGAAGGGCACCTATTGGTAGATGGGTAAACATTTTTAAAAAGCAGACATTCCTTTAAACATGATAAAGTTATTAGTTACACTTTGGATGGTGTATCAATACACCCAGTCAATACAAAGATACAAGCGTCCTTCCTAACTCAGTTGCCAGAGACGAAGGAAACCGTTCAGGGATTTCACCATGAGGCCAATGTTTTAAAACAGTTACAGAGTTTAATGGCTGTGATAGGCGCAAACTGAGGATGAACCAACAACATTGTAGTTACTCCAAAATACTAACCTAATTGACAGAGTGAAATGGAAGTATGCACAACTCAAATATTCCAAATCCTGCATCCTGTTTACAACAAGGCACTAAAGTAAAACTGCCAAAAAAAATCACTTTTTGTCCTGGATACAAAGTTTTTGTTTGGGGCAAATCCAATACAACACATTAATGAGTACCACTTTTCATATTTTCAGGCATAGTGGGTGGCTGCATCATGTTATGGGTATGCGTTTAATCAGTAAGGATTGTGTGAATACTTATGTAAATTAGATATTTCTGTATTTCATGTTTAATATATTTGTAAAAATGTATAAAAACATATTTTTAACTTTGTCATTATGGGGTATTGTGTGTAGATGGGTGAGAAAATGTCATCCATTTTGAAAATAGGCTGTAACACAACAAAATGTGGAAAAAGTTAAGTGGTATGAATACTTTCTGGAGGCAGAGTTATCATTTTTTAAGGTAAACATTTGTTCTAATTATATAAAACATAAGAACAAACATCTGGAGATTGTGCTACACTACAATCAATACACTCAACGTGAATGTGAAAGTTTGTCTCTTTAAAAAAAAAAAAATCGTATTCATTTCTCTCATGTAACCAGATGCCTGTGATCTCACATTGGACCCAATCACAGCAAGCAGAGAGCTGTGTCTGTCTGAAGGCAACAGGAAAGTAACAATTATGAGAGAGAAGTAGTCTCATCCTGATCACCCAGAGAGATTTGAAGACTGGTATCAGGTGCTGTGTAAAGAGGGCCTAACTGGGCAGTGTTACTAGGAGGCAGATTATAGTGTTTGGGCTGGTATAGGAGTGGCATATAAAGGAATCAGCAGGAGAGGAAGTTTTATTGTTTGCTTAGATACAATACCAAGTCCTAAGTGCTTTGATAATAGTTACACTGCATGGCACAATAATGAGTACTGCCATGCCTGCTCCCTCCCTTCAGTCCCACAGAATAAAAACACTCCTAGATTGGCCAGCTGGTAATGTGTCCTTTTACAGTGTCTCATCAGACACACTGACCCATCTGCACACATTCCACATTCGTCTATCCAGAGTTTTGGGTTTGGTGGTTTGACACATCAGCATCCCTGTGTAACCTGGAATAACCTAAAAAAATAACTGTACTACACTAATAAGTACACAAACATGATTGATACTGTAGTCACATTTCTCACTGTTAGAGGTGAAAGCATATACTGAACAAAAATCTAAACGCAACACGTAAGGGCACATTTTTCATGAGCTGGAATAAAAGATCACAGAAATGTTTCATATAAACAAAGTGTATTTCTCTCAAATGTTGTGCACAAATGTGATAACATCCCTGTTAGTGAGCATGTTAGGCCTAATTTATTTACACTCAGTAAAATCTTTTAAATTGTTGCATGTTGCGTTTTATATTTTTGTTCAGTGTTAAGACAGTTATCCCATATAGTTATATTAAGAATTTGACAAAAAGTAATTCTGATATGCTCCCACCGTAGACAATGTGATCAGCCCACTGGAAGCTTTGTCAGGTCGTGAAAACCTGCCATGTTTTTCTAGCAATTACATACTTTCAAAACTTTATGTAGGGTTAAATACACTGCTCAAAAAAATAAAGGGAACGCTTAAACAACACAATGTAACTCCAAGTCAATCACACGTCTGTGAAATCAAACTGTCCACTTAGGAAGCAACACTGATTGACAATACATTTCACATGCTGTTGTGCAAATGGAATAGACAACAGGTGGAAATTATAGGCAATTAGCAAGACACCCCCAATAAAGGAGTGGTTCTGCAGGTGGTGACCACAGACCACTTCTCAGTTCCTGTGCTTCCTGGCTGATGTTTTGGTCACTTTTGAATGCTGGCGGTGCTTTCACTCTAGTGGTAGCATGAGACGGAGTCTACAACACACACAAGTGGCTCAGGTAGTGCAGCTCATCCAGGATGGCACATCAAATCAAATCAAATCAAATTTTATTTGTCACATACACATGGTTAGCAGATGTTAATGCGAGTGTAGCGAAATGCTTGTGCTTCTAGTTCCGACAATGCAGTAATAACAAGTAATCTAACTAACAATTCCAAAACTACTGTCTTGTACACAGTGTAAGGGGATAAAGAATATGTACATAAGGATATATGAATGAGTGATGGTACAGAGCAGCATAGGCAAGATACAGTAGATGGTATCGAGTAAAGTATGTACAAATGAGATGAGTATGTAAACAAAGTGGCATAGTTTAAAGTGGCTAGTGATACATGTATTACATAAGGATACAGTCGATGATACAGTATATACGTATGCATATGAGATGAATAATGTAGGGTAAGTAACATTATATAAGGTAGCATTGTTTAAAGTGGCTAGTGATATATTTACATAATTTCCCATCAATTCCCATTATTAAAGTAGCTGGAGTTGAGTCAATGCGAGCTGTGGCAAGAAGGTTTGCTGTGTCTGTCAGCGTAGTGTCCAGAGCATGGAGGCGCTACCAGGAGACAGGTCAGTACATCAGGAGATGTGGAGGAGGCCGTAGGAGGGCAACAACCCAGCAGCAGGACCGCTACCTCCGCCTTTGTACAAGGAGGAGCAGGAGGAGCACTGCCAGAGCCCTGCAAAATGACCTCCAGCAGGCCACAAATGTGCATGTGTCTGCTCAAACGGTCAGAAACAGACTCCATGAGGGTCGTATGAGGGCCCGAAGTCCACAGGTGGGGGTTGTGCTTACAGCCCAACACCGTGCAGGACGTTTGGCATTTGCCAGAGGACACCAAGATTGGCAAATTCGCCACTGGCGCCCTGTGCTCTTCACAGATGAAAGCAGGTTCACACTGAGCACGTGACAGACGGAGACGCCGTGGAGAACGTTCTGCTGCCTGCAACATCCTCCAGCATGACCGGTTTGGCGGTGGGTCAGTCATGGTGTGGGGTGGCATTTCGTTGGGTGGCCACACAGCCCTCCATGTGCTCGCCAGAGGTAGCCTGACTGCCATTAGGTACCGAGATGAGATCCTCAGACCCTTGTGAGATGAGATCCTCAGACCCTTGTGAGACCATATGCTGGTGCGGTTGGCCCTGGGTTCCTCCTAATGCTAGACCTCATGTGGCTGGAGTGTGTCAGCAGTTCCTGCAAGAGGAAGGCATTGATGCTATGGACTGGCCCACACGTTCCCCAGACCTGAATCCGATTAAGCACATCTGGGACATCATGTCTCGCTCCATCCACCAACGCCACGTTGCACCACAGACTGTCCAGGAGTTGGCGGATGCTTTAGTCCAGGTCTGGGAGGAGATCCCTCAGGAGACCATCCGCCACCTCATCAGGAGCATGCCCAGGCGTTGTAGGGAGGTCATACAGGCACGTGGAGGCCACACACACTACTGAGCCTCATTTTGACTTGTTTTAAGGACATTACATCAAAGTTGGATCAGCCTGTAGTGTGGTTTTCCACTTTAATTTTGAGTGTGACTCCAAATCCAGACCTCCATGGGTTGATAAATTTGATTTCCATTGATTATTTTTGTGTGATTTTGTTGTCAGCACATTCAACTATGTAAAGAAAAAAGTATTTAATAAGAATATTTCGTTCATTCAGATCTAGGATGTGTTGTTTTAGTGTTCCCTTTATTTTTTTGAGCATTGTATTATATATGGTCAAACTCATTTTAGACATTTTCTCTTACTACATGCCAGACATATTGTAATGCATCACTGTAGAACAAAGTACAATTTGGCAAATAAGCATTCATTTCTTTGCCTTACTAGTCCTGGGGTGTAAAGGCATAATGTAGGCATAATGTACAGACAAGGGTGTGGTAGGATGGGAGTACAGTGGAAGTAAACCTATGCATTGCGTGACGATGAGAGAGGTTTCGTCTCTGGAGGCATCAATTCATCTGAGGTCTCAGCATGTGTGTGGGGTGGGACGAAAGAGCTAAGGCTTTTTGAGTGGGACTCAGGGCTCTACAGTGAAATAAAACAAAAACTCGCCAAGACAGCAGTAGACAAGGCATATTGACAGAGTCATAGAGCAATCACAGGTGTTGATCAGGAGAGCTAAGACACGGGTAAATGTAGATGAATGGGCAGAGCGGGTCAGTTAGGTACATTCAGGACCTGAGTTCGAGGCTGGAGCCGACAGGTAAATGGAGATGAATGGGCAGAGCGGGTCAGTTAGGTACATACAGGACCTGAGTTCGAGGCTGGAGCCGACAGGTAAACAAAGTTAGGTACCATGTTGAAACAGTCCAGGGGACATCAGCTGTGTAGCCGAGTGATCATAGGGTCAAAAGAGCAGCAATAGGTGAGTCAGGAGGCTGTTCGGTTGTCACTAGTAGCTGGGTGAACAGGACACTAGCTGGGCAAGCAGGGGACACAGCGTTCAGAAAAGCTAGCGGGCCGGGGCTAGTAGATGGTTCTGCGGCGATATCGTAACAGAATAGCCTGTTGAGACCACATCGGGTGATCACGTCGGCAGTCCAGTCGTGATGGATCGGTGGGACTCCGTGTCGACATTAAAGGGTCCAGGCCAATTGGCAGAGGAGGTATTGTAGCCCTAGAATTAGCTGGTATTTGGGCCTAGCTTGAGGCTAGGTGCAGTTGGTGAGTTTAATAATAACGAACATGGAATGATACAAAACAAGCGAAGCGTCTGGACATGAAAACAGAACTAATAATGGCTGATTCGTGAGGCTACAGAGTGCTAGATAAAGGGGAAGTAATCAAGGTAGTGATGAAGTCCTGGTGAGCGTAATGATGGGTCACCAGGACAGGTGGTTAGTAAACAGGCAACGTCAAGCGCCGGAGCGGGAGAAGGCGCTTGAAGGCGCACAAGGGTGAACTCTATTTTCCTAATAAGTCATTGCTTATTGTGATGGTCACATTATGTGAGTTAGGATCTCATAGTAGGACATATCTCTATTTCACTGTCATGTGTTTCCTTGCTGGCCTTACTACCCACCACATACAAATGGGTATGAGGAAAATATTTATATACGTAATGTTAAAAAAGCCATGTCTGTCCCATTAGGGTGATTTCTACCCTTCTCAGGGCTGCGTTCAGTACATTTTCACATTCTGGAACGTTCAATTAAATGGGAAGATTGTGCATCAACAAACAAACAAAAAGTCCATCCTTTTGTAAGCTAAAGATGTATGTACCACACTTATATAAACCCTTCAGTGGAAGTGTGTGTTTTAAAAAACAAACAAACATTTGACCAATTAGGGACATTTAGTTAGTCCCAATGAGGTCAAATGCTATTTCTAGGGGGTTTAGGGTTAAGGTTAGAATTAGGTTAAGGGTTAGGGTTAGTTTTAGGGTTAAAGTAAGGTTTTTGGGTTTGGGGAAAATAGGATTTTGAATGGGACTGAATTGTGTCCCCAAACAAGGTTAGCTGTACAAGACTGTGTGTGTGAATACTTTAGTGTATGGTGATGATGAACATAAAAGTCCTGGACAGAAGATTGCACAATGTTCTTTTCAGACAGCCTGTGGTGAGTCAGAACGCTCAGACGAGCTCCAGCTAGCAGTTTTCGTCACGTAATAAATGTTACAAATGTTGTACCCTCATCTTGCTTCATTTGTTCTTATGTGTGGTTATGAAAATAATTGACTTTATTTATTTATTTATTTGCAGTGGTGTGTGTATTCATAGATGCCAAGAGAAGCCTAGCTTCCACAAACATTTGACCAATAACAATTATATTGTTTATTTACCATTTATTTTTTGTCTCTGTGTGTAAAAAAAGGCTGGCTCTCTTAACCTGACTGACCTTCAATTAGGGTGCATGGGTGCATTCCAGAGCTCAGCCCACACACCTCCAATCAGAGCATGTTCACCTGCCGCCTCGAGAAGATGCAAGTTGTGTAGTGACGGGCTCTCACATGCTGTTTTCTATCTTGAAGTGTTGTGTGTCCATCATACAGTAACTACAACACCTATATAAACCCTTCAATGGAAGCAGCGGTGTGTGTGTGTGTGTGTGTGTGTGTGTGTGTGTGTTTGGTAATGGTTACAATTAAGTGTGCCTCTACATGATGTTCTGACCGGACAGCAAAACCAATCAGCATTAAGTACTAGCAGGTGAGAGCATACACAACTGACTGCTCAGATGAGCTCCAGCTAGCAGTTTTTTTACTGTGTTTTCATAATTTTCCTTAAATTCCCATAATCTATCTCACCGGAGAAATCATCCAAGCGAGGGAAACAGTGCCCCTCTGTCTCAGTATGTGTAGCCCATGTATCTGATGCTGTCTGGACAGAAAGAGTATGACATGTTGCCGCTGTAGCATTTCATTGATTGATGCCAGCAAGCATTTGGCCACCCTTGAAAATAAAAAAAAGTATAAAATAATTAGCCAATCTGCATTGAGCTGAGCTCAACTGTACGTAGACAGGGGTGCATTCATTTTGCTTGAACTCTTCCTACTTTGCAGAATGTCTTGTACTGAACAACATGTTTTCCTAAGACGTTCTTGTACATTCTTGAATTGACTTTGAGGTACGTTTTCTCCTGTTTGGTGGGTGTAGTGAGGTGTGGCTTGAAGCAATGAGTGAGTTGCAGTGGCCATACTGACAGCTTTCCACAACCCAACCCCTCACAGTTTAACTGGTTGTTCAGTACAGCAACATTTCCGTTCAATTTAATGTTCCAGAATGTAAAAACGTATGTGTTTTTTTTTCAATTTGTACACACACACACACACATCAGTACCATAGACATTTAGCAACATTGATTGGACTAAATTGTTTTTGGTATCTTTTAAGTTTATTTTCAGTGTAATAAACTAAGCATTAAGCCTTGTTGACTTGACGATGTTTAAATGTTTATGTTGAAATGGTGCTGGAATAGCGGAAGCAGTGCTCCTGTTGTCTTTGTGCTGACTTGCGGTAACTCTCCATGGTTCTAAATCACTGATTGTTTAGTAAACTGTCAGAAACATTCACTTGCTTGACCATGCTGCAGGTGATATAACTGTTTGCTACATGCAATATTTGCTTTCTGGACTTCACCTGACAGATGCTGCTCTCTGGTTTTGTGACGAAACAAACATTATGTGTAGTTGAATTTATTCTGCCACTGTGTGACTGTTGTGTTTTTGTTGTCACACCTTATTGTATATCACGGTGGCATATCAACGAATGGGTCATAGAGCAAACAATGCAATTATTACATCATAGGTTGTAATATGGCTTTTTTTACATGAATGGGAGAGTCATAATCTACTGGCTTCAAAACATATTGTCAGTCTGTTTTGTTTGTTGTGCCATAGTTAGGCTATAATATCACATTTCAAACAATAATGACTACCATGTTACATTCCTTACCTGGGACTAACCAACTAAATTGACTAATCTTAAGTGTAAATTGAGGGGAAAATGTCACCTTATAGTGAAAAGAAGAGAATTAGGAAAATGGAGGAGAGAAATTGGTACCAGAATATGCACCATAATCAATGCACACTTCATCCAGTGGTGTGTACAATACAGACCACTGTGCATAGTGTTTCACTACTGCAATGGGAGGAAATACATTATAGGTACTGTATTAAGATCATGTTTACGGTGATATTAGAGTAGGATGGTCATTCACTGTGTTAATAATTAATGGAACATTCTTCTGCAGAGGGAATGACTCCGTCTGGACTCTGGACTGCATCTTAAACTGCCCTGGTTTTTGTAAGGGCCACTAAACTACACACAAAAAAATGGGTGTGTGTATAATGCAAACGTCTAGCAACCAAAAGGTTGTGTGTTTGAATCTCATCATGGACAATTTTAGCTAATTAACAACTTTGCAACTACTTGGCATGTTAGCTAACACTAACCTTAACCTAACTCATTTTTATTTAACCTTTATTTATCTAGGCTAGTCAGTTAAGAACAAATTCTTATTTACAAGGACTGCCTGCGAAAAGGCCTCCTGCGGGGACAGGGCTGGGATAAAAAATAAATAAAAAATATATAAAATATAAGACAAAACACACATCATGACGAGAGAAACACCACAACACTACATACAGAGAGACACCACAACACTACATACAGAGAGACACCACAACACGACATACAGAGAGACATCACAACACGACATACAGAGAGACACCACAACACTACATGCAGAGAGACACCACAACACTACATACAGAGAGACACCACAACACTACATACAGAGAGACACCACAACACTACATACAGAGAGACACCACAACACTACATACAGAGAGACACCACAACACTACATACAGAGAGACATCACAACACTACATACAGAGAGACACCACAACACTACATACAGAGAGACACCACAACACGACATACAGAGAGACACCACAACACTACATACAGAGAGACACCACAACACTACATACAGAGAAACACCACAACACTACATACAGAGAGACATCACAACACTACATACAGAGAGACACCACAACACTACATACAGAGAGACACCACAACACGACATACAGAGAGACACCACAACACTACATACAGAGAGACACCACAACACTACATACAGAGAAACACCACAACACTACATACAGAGAGACACCACAACACTACATACAGAGAGACACCACAACACTACATACAGAGAGACACCACAACACTACATACAGAGAGACACCACAACACTACATACAGAGAGACACCACAACACTACATACAGAGAGACACCACAACACGACATACAGAGAGACACCACAACACTACATACAGAGAGACACCACAACACTACATACAGAGAGACACCACAACACTACATACAGAGAGACATCACAACACTACATACAGAGAGACACCACAACACTACATACAGAGAGACACCACAACACTACATACAGAGAGACACCACAACACTACATACAGAGAGACACCACAACACTACATACAGAGAGACACCACAACACTACATACAGAGAGACACCACAACACTACATACAGAGAGACACCACAACACTACATACAGAGAGACAAGACTACATACAGAGAGACACCATAACACTACATACAGAGAGACACCACAACACTACATACAGAGAGACACCACAACACTACATACAGAGAGACACCACAACACTACATACAGAGAGACACCACAACACTACATACAGAGAGACACCACAACACTACATACAGAGAGACACCACAACACTACATACAGAGAGACATCACAACACTACATACAGAGAGACACCACAACACTACATACAGAGAGACACCACAACACTACATACAGAGAGACACCACAACACTACATACAGAGAGACATCACAACACTACAGACAGAGAGACACCACAACACTACATACAGAGAGACACCACAACACTACATACAGAGAGACACCACAACACTACATACAGAGAGACAAGACTACATACAGAGAGACACCATAACACTACATACAGAGAGACACCACAACACTACATACAGAGAGACACCACAACACTACATACAGAGAGACATCACAACACTACATACAGAGAGACACCACAACACTACATACAGAGAGACACCACAACACTACATACAGAGAGACATCACAACACTACATACAGAGAGACACCACAACACTACATACAGAGAGACACCACAACACTACATACAGAGAGACACCACAACACTACATACAGAGAGACATCACAACACTACATACAGAGAGACACCACAACACTACATACAGAGAGACACCACTACATACAGAGAGACACCACAACACTACATACAGAGAGACACCACAACACTACATACAGAGAGACACCATAACACTACATACAGAGAGACACCACAACACTACATACAGAGAGACACCACAACACTACATACAGAGAGACACCACAACACTACATACAGAGAGACACCACAACACTACATACAGAGAGACACCACTACATACAGAGAGACACCACAACACTACATACAGAGAGACACCACAACACTACATACAGAGAGACACCACAACACTACATACAGAGAGACACCACTACATACAGAGAGACACCACAACACTACATACAGAGAGACACCACAACACTACATACAGAGAGACACCATAACACTACATACAGAGAGACACCACAACACTACATACAGAGAGACACCACAACACTACATACAGAGAGACATCACAACACTACATACAGAGAGACACCACAACACTACATACAGAGAGACACCACAACACTACATACAGAGAGACATCACAACACTACATACAGAGAGACACCACTACATACAGAGAGACACCACAACACTACATACAGAGAGACACCACAACACTACATACAGAGAGACATCACAACACTACATACAGAGAGACACCACAACACTACATACAGAGAGACATCACAACACTACATACAGAGAGACACCACAACACTACATACAGAGAGACACCACAACACTACATACAGAGAGACACCACAACACTACATACAGAGAGACAACACTACATACAGAGAGACACCACAACACTACATACAGAGAGACAACACTACATACAGAGAGACACCACAACACTACATACAGAGAGACAACACTACATACAGAGAGACACCACAACACTACATACAGAGAGACACCACAACACTACATACAGAGAGACACCACAACACTACATACAGAGAGACATCACAACACTACATACAGAGAGACACCACAACACTACATACAGAGAGACATCACAACACTACATACAGAGAGACACCACAACACTACATACAGAGAGACACCACAACACTACATACAGAGAGACACCACAACACTACATACAGAGAGACACCACAACACTACATACAGAGAGACATCACAACACTACATACAGAGAGACACCACAACACTACATACAGAGAGACACCACAACACTACATACAGAGAGACATCACAACACTACATACAGAGAGACACCACAACACTACATACAGAGAGACACCACAACACTACATACAGAGAGACATCACAACACTACATACAGAGAGACACCATAACACTACATACAGAGAGACACCACAACACTACATACAGAGAGACACCACAACACTACATACAGAGAGACACCACAACACTACATACAGAGAGACATCACAACACTACATACAGAGAGACACCACAACACTACATACAGAGAGACACCACAACACTACATACAGAGAGACACCACAACACTACATACAGAGAGACATCACAACACTACATACAGAGAGACACCACAACACTACATACAGAGAGACACCACAACACTACATACAGAGAGACACCACAACACTACATACAGAGAGACACCACAACACTACATACAGAGAGACACCACAACACTACATACAGAGAGACACCACAACACTACATACAGAGAAACACCACAACACTACATACAGAGAGACACCATAACACTACATACAGAGAGACACCACAACACTACATACAGAGAGACACCACAACACTACATACAGAGAGACACCACAACACTACATACAGAGAGACACCATAACACTACATACAGAGAGACACCACAACACTACATACAGAGAGACACCATAACACTACATACAGAGAGACACCACAACACTACATACAGAGAGACACCACAACACTACATACAGAGAGACACCACAACACTACATACAGAGAGACACCACAACACTACATACAGAGAGACACCATAACACTACATACAGAGAGACACCACAACACTACATACAGAGAGACACCATAACACTACATACAGAGAGACACCACAACACTACATACAGAGAGACACCACAACACTACATACAGAGAGACACCACAACACTACATACAGAGAGACACCACAACACTACATACAGAGAGACACCACAACACTACATACAGAGAGACACCACAACACTACATACAGAGAGACACCACAACACTACATACAGAGAGACCACAACACTACATACAGAGAGACACCACAACACTACATACAGAGAGACACCACAACACTACATACAGAGAAACACCACAACACTACATACAGAGAGACAAGACTACATACAGAGAGACACCACAACACTACATACAGAGAGACACCACAACACTACATACAGAGAGACACCACAACACTACATACAGAGAGACACCACAACACTACATACAGAGAAACACCACAACACTACATACAGAGAGACAAGACTACATACAGAGAGACACCACAACACTACATACAGAGAGACACCACAACACTACATACAGAGAGACACCACAACACTACATACAGAGAGACACCACAACACTACATACAGAGAGACACCACAACACTACATACAGAGAGACACCACAACACTACATACAGAGAGACACCATAACACTACATACAGAGAGACACCACAACACTACATACAGAGAGACACCACAACACTACATACAGAGAGACACCACAACACTACATACAGAGAGACAAGACTACATACAGAGAGACACCATAACACTACATACAGAGAGACACCACAACACTACATACAGAGAGACACCACAACACTACATACAGAGAGACACCACAACACTACATAGAGAGACAAGACTACATACAGAGACACCACAACACTACATACAGAGAGACACCACAACACTACATACAGAGAGACACCACAACACTACATACAGAGAGACAAGACTACATACAGAGAGACACCACAACACTACATACAGAGAAACACCATAACACTACATACAGAGAGACACCATAACACTACATACAGAGAGACACCACAACACTACATACAGAGAGACACCATAACACTACATACAGAGAGACACCACAACACTACATACAGAGAGACAAGACTACATACAGAGACACCACAACACTACATACAGAGAGACACCACAACACTACATACAGAGAGACACCATAACACTACATACAGAGAGACACCACAACACTACATACAGAGAGACAAGACTACATACAGAGACACCACAACACTACATACAGAGAGACACCACAACACTACATACAGAGAGACACCATAACACTACATACAGAGAGACACCACAACACTACATACAGAGAGACAAGACTACATACAGAGAGACACCACAACACTACATACAGAGAGACACCACAACACTACATACAGAGAGACGCCATAACACTACATACAGAGAGACACCACAACACTACATACAGAGAGACAAGACTACATACAGAGAGACACCACAACACTACATACAGAGAGACACCATAACACTACATACAGAGAGACACCATAACACTACATACAGAGAGACACCACAACACTACATACAGAGAGACACCACAACACTACATACAGAGAGACACCACAACACTACATACAGAGAGACATCACAACACTACATACAGAGAGACACCACAACACTACATACAGAGAGACACCATAACACTACATACAGAGAGACAACACTACATACAGAGAGACACCACAACACTACATACAGAGAGACAACACTACATACAGAGAGACACCACAACACTACAGACAGAGAGACACCACAACACTACATACAGAGAGACACCACAACACTACATACAGAGAGACACCACAACACTACATACAGAGAGACATCACAACACTACATACAGAGAGACACCACAACACTACATACAGAGAGACACCACAACACTACATACAGAGACAACACTACATACAGAGAGACACCACAACACTACATACAGAGAGACAACACTACATACAGAGAGACACCACAACACTACATACAGAGAGACAACACTACATACAGAGAGACACCACAACACTACATACAGAGAGACACCACAACACTACATACAGAGAGACACCACAACACTACATACAGAGAGACACCACAACACTACATACAGAGAGACACCACAACACTACATACAGAGAGACACCACAACACTACATACAGAGAGACACCACAACACTACATACAGAGAGACAACACTACATACAGAGAGACACCACAACACTACATACAGAGAGACAACACTACATACAGAGAGACACCATAACACTACATACAGAGAGACACCACAACACTACATACAGAGAGACACCACAACACTACATACAGAGAGACACCACAACACTACATACAGAGAGACACCACAACACTACATACAGAGAGACACCACAACACTACATACAGAGAGACACCACAACACTACATACAGAGAGACACCACAACACTACATACAGAGAGACACCACAACACTACATACAGAGAGACAACACTACATACAGAGAGACACCACAACACTACATACAGAGAGACACCACAACACTACATACAGAGAGACACCACAACACTACATACAGAGAGACACCACAACACTACATACAGAGAGACACCACAACACTACATACAGAGAGACACCACAACACTACATACAGAGAGACACCACAACACTACATACAGAGAGACACCACAACACTACATACAGAGAGACACCACAACACTACATACAGAGAGACACCACAACACTACATACAGAGAGACACCACAACACTACATACAGAGAGACACCACAACACTACATACAGAGAGACACCACAACACTACATACAGAGAGACACCACAACACTACATACAGAGACACCACAACACTACATACAGAGACACCACAACACTACATACAGAGAGACCACAACACTACATACAGAGACACCACAACACTACATACAGAGAGACACCACAACACTACATACAGAGAGACACCACAACACTACATACAGAGAGACACCACAACACTACATACAGAGAGACACCACAACACTACATACAGAGAGACACCACAACACTACATACAGAGAGACACCACAACACTACATACAGAGAGACACCACAACACTACATACAGAGAGACACCACAACACTACATACAGAGAGACACCACAACACTACATACAGAGAGACACCACAACACTACATACAGAGAGACACCACAACACTACATACAGAGAGACCACAACACTACATACAGAGAGACACCACAACACTACATACAGAGAGACACCACAACACTACATACAGAGAGACACCACAACACTACATACAGAGAGACCACAACACTACATACAGAGAGACACCACAACACTACATACAGAGAGACACCACAACACTACATACAGAGACACCACAACACTACATACAGAGACACCACAACACTACATACAGAGAGACAACACTACATACAGAGAGACACCACAACACTACATACAGAGAGACACCACAACACTACATACAGAGAGACACCACAACACTACATACAGAGAGACACCACAACACTACATACAGAGAGACCACAACACTACATACAGAGAGACACCACAACACTACATACAGAGAGACACCACAACACTACATACAGAGACACCACAACACTACATACAGAGACACCACAACACTACATACAGAGAGACAACACTACATACAGAGAGACACCACAACACTACATACAGAGAGACACCACAACACTACATACAGAGACATCACAACACTACATACAGAGAGACACCACAACACTACATACAGAGAGACACCACAACACTACATACAGAGAGACACCACAACACTACATACAGAGAGACACCACAACACTACATACAGAGACATCACAACACTACATACAGAGAGACACCACAACACTACATACAGAGAGACACCACAACACTACATACAGAGAGACACCACAACACTACATACAGAGAGACACCCCAACACTACATACAGAGACATCACAACACTACATACAGAGAGACACCACAACACTACATACAGAGAGACACCACAACACTACATACAGAGACACCACAACACTACATACAGAGAGACACCACAACACTACATACAGAGAGACACCACAACACTACATACAGAGAGACACCACAACACTACATACAGAGAGACCACAACACTACATACAGAGAGACACCACAACACTACATACAGAGAGACCACAACACTACATACAGAGAGACACCACAACACTACATACAGAGAGACACCACAACACTACATACAGAGAGACACCACAACACTACATACAGAGAGACCACAACACTACATACAGAGAGACACCACAACACTACATACAGAGACACCATAACACTACATACAGAGAGACACCACAACACTACATACAGAGAGACACCACAACACTACATACAGAGAGACCACAACACTACATACAGAGAGACACCACAACACTACATACAGAGAGACACCACAACACTACATACAGAGAGACCACAACACTACATACAGAGAGACACCACAACACTACATACAGAGAGACACCACAACACTACATACAGAGAGACATCACAACACTACATACAGAGAAACACCACAACACTACATACAGAGAGACACCACAACACTACATACAGAGAGACACCACAACACTACATACAGAGAGACCACAACACTACATACAGAGAGACACCACAACACTACATACAGAGAGACACCACAACACTACATACAGAGAGACCACAACACTACATACAGAGAGACACCACAACACTACATACAGAGAGACACCACAACACTACATACAGAGAGACACCACAACACTACATACAGAGAGACCACAACACTACATACAGAGAGACACCACAACACTACATACAGAGACACCATAACACTACATACAGAGAGACAACACTACATACAGAGAGACACCACAACACTACATACAGAGAGACACCACAACACTACATACAGAGAGACACCACAACACTACATACAGAGAGACACCACAACACGACATAAAGAAACACCACAACACTACATACAGAGAGACACCACAACACTACATACAGAGAGACACCACAACACTACATACAGAGAGACCACAACACTACATACAGAGAGACACCACAACACTACATACAGAGAGACCACAACACTACATACAGAGAGACACCACAACACTACATACAGAGAGACCACAACACTACATACAGAGAGACACCACAACACTACATACAGAGAGACACCACAACACTACATACAGAGAGACCACAACACTACATACAGAGAGACACCACAACACTACATACAGAGACACCATAACACTACATACAGAGAGACAACACTACATACAGAGAGACACCACAACACTACATACAGAGACACCACAACACTACATACAGAGAGACACCACAACACTACATACAGAGAGACATCACAACACTACATACAGAGACACCACAACACTACATACAGAGAGACACCACAACACTACATACAGAGAGACACCACAACACTACATACAGAGAGACATCACAACACTACATACAGAGAGACACCACAACACTACATAAGCAGAGACACCACAACACTACAAACAGAGACACCACAACACTTCATACAGAGACACCACAACACTACATACAGAGAGACACCACAACACTACATACAGAGAGACACCACAACACTACATAGAGAGAGACACCACAACACTACATACAGAGACACCACAACACTACAGAAACAGAGACACCACAACACTACATACAGAGAGACACCACAACACTACAGAAACAGAGACACCATAACACTACATACAGAGAGACACCACAACACTTCATACAGAGAGACACCACAACACGACATACAGAGAGACACCACAACACTACATACAGAGAGACACCACAACACTACATACAGAGAGACACCACAACACAACATAAAGAAACACCACAACACTACATACAGAGAGACACCACAACACTACATACAGAGAGACATCACAACACTACATACAGAGAGACACCACAACACTACATACAGAGAGACACCACAACACTACATACAGAGAGACACCACAACACTACATACAGAGAGACACCACAACACTACATACAGAGAGACACCACAACACTACATACAGAGAGACACCACAACACTACATACAGAGAGACACCACAACACTACATACAGAGAGACACCACAACACGACATAAAGAAACACCACAACACTACATACAGAGAGACAAGACTACATACAGAGAGACATCACAACACTACATACAGAGAGACACCACAACACGACATAAAGAAACACCACAACACTACATACAGAGAGACAAGACTACATACAGAGAGACATCACAACACTACATACAGAGAGACACCACAACACTACATACAGAGAGACACCACAACACTACATACAGAGAGACACCACAACACGACATAAAGAAACACCACAACACTACATACAGAGAGACACCACAACACGACATAAAGAAACACCACAGCACTACATACAGAGAGACACCACAACACTACATACAGAGAGACCACAACACTACATACAGAGAGACACCACAACACTACATACAGAGAGACAACACTACATACAGAGAGACACCACAACACTACATACAGAGAGACATCACAACACTACATACAGAGAGACCACAACACTACATACAGAGACACCACAACACTACATACAGAGAGACACCACAACACTACATACAGAGAGACACCACAACACTACATACAGAGAGACACCACAACACTACATACAGAGAGACACCACAACACTACATACAGAGAGACATCACAACACTACATACAGAGAGACACCACAACACTACATACAGAGAGACAAGACTACATACAGAGAGACACCACAACACTACATACAGAGAGACACCACAACACTACATACAGAGAGACACCACAACACTACATACAGAGAGACACCACAACACTACATACAGAGAGACATCACAACACTACATACAGAGAGACCACAACACTACATACAGAGACACCACAACACTACATACAGAGAGACCACAACACTACATACAGAGACACCACAACACTACATACAGAGAGACACCACAACACTACATACAGAGAGACACCACAACACTACATATAGAGAGACACCACAACACTACATACAGAGAGACACCACAACACTACATACAGAGAGACATCACAACACTACATACAGAGAGACACCACAACACTACATACAGAGAGACAAGACTACATACAGAGAGACACCACAACACTACATACAGAGAGACACCACAACACTACATACAGAGAGACACCACAACACGACATAAAGAAACACCACAACACTACATACAGAGAGACAAGACTACATACAGAGAGACATCACAACACTACATACAGAGAGACACCACAACACGACATAAAGAAACACCACAACACTACATACAGAGAGACAAGACTACATACAGAGAGACATCACAACACTACATACAGAGAGACACCACAACACTACATACAGAGAGACACCACAACAGGACATAAAGAAACACCACAACACTACATACAGAGAGACAAGACTACATACAGAGAGACATCACAACACTACATACAGAGAGACACCACAACACGACATAAAGAAACACCACAACACTACATACAGAGAGACAAGACTACATACAGAGAGACATCACAACACTACATACAGAGAGACACCACAACACTACATACAGAGAGACACCACAACACTACATACAGAGAGACACCACAACACTACATACAGAGAGACAACACTACACTACATACAGAGAGATCTAAGACAACAACATCAAATTGTATTTGTCACATACACATGTTTATCAGATGTTATTGCAGGTGTAGCGAAATGCTTGTGCTTCTAGTTCCGACAGTGCAGCAATATCTAACAAGTCATATCTTACAATTTCACAACAACTACCTAATGCTCACAAATCTAAGTAAAGGAATGGAATTACGAATATATGGATGAGCAATGTCAGAGCAGCATAGACTATGATACAGTAGATAGAATACAGTATATACATATGAGATGAGTAAACATTATTAAACATTAAACATTGTAAACATTATTAAAGTGACTAGTGTTCCATTTATTAAAGTGGCCAAAGATTTAAAGTCTGTATTTGTAGGCTGCAGCCTCTCTGTGTTCGTAATGGCTATTTAACAGTCTGAGGCCTTGAGACAGAAACTGGTTTTCAGTCTCTCAGTTCCAGCTTTGATGCACCTGTACTGACCTCACCTTCTGGATGATAGAGGGGTAAACAGGCAGTGGCTCGGGTGGTTGTTGTCCTTGATGATCTTTTTGGCCTTCCTGTGACATCGGGTGCTGTAGGTGTCCTGGAGGGCAGGTAGTTTGCCCTCGGTGATGCGTTGTGCAGACCGCACCACCCTCTGGAAAGCCCTGAGTTGTGGGCAGTGCAGTTGCCATACCAGGTGGTGATACATCTCGACATAGCAAGGCAGCAACACATGACAACACAGAATGGTAGCAACACATGACAACAACATGGTAGCAACACAACATGGCAGCAGCACAACATGGTACAAACATTATTGGGCACAGACAACAGCACAAAGGACAAGAAGGCAGAGACAACAATACATCACGCAAGTAGCCACAACTGTCAGTAAGAGTGTCCATGATTGAGTCTTTGAATGAAGAGATTGAGATAAAACTGCCCAGTTTAAGTGTTTGTTGCAGCTCTCCTAACTCTAGCCTAGCTAACGTTAGCCACCTAGCTAATTGGAATTTGAAACATATCATACATTTTACACATTTGTAACATATTGTACGAATTTCAATTGAATGATGAATGAATGATGGTCATCCACAAACGAATACATCCCATAGGAAACGTAACATATCTTACTAATTGGAGTGTCCCGGATTTACATTTACTAGGATGTATTAACATGGCATAAGTCATTGCAAAATGTGTAGAATTTGGGGAATTTTTATTTAAACGTCCTCACAAGAGGGCAATGCCACCCTTTTTTTGACGTTAGGTTCCACCTCCGAAGTATGATGCGGGATGCTAATACATATTCACAAATTGGGGGTGGGACTGGGAATGTTGTGGTGATTTCCACATGGATTGGAGAAATAACAAGTAGGGCACTGACTGCTGCTAGCTAGCATACTAACCTTATCTAGCTAATGTTATCTGTTGTTGCTACACCGTATTCAAAAGATTAGTCGGCTGACTAAGCTATGGCTGGTTCTGGAGCTGGATTTGTCATAAGCATTTGGGGGAAACTTCACCACAGATGGATAGGGGAAACCAGTATCTTTGACTTTGCCATCTATTGTTATCTCAACTTTGGCATGTTGCATAAATTGCAGCCACGAATCTGCCATAGAAATAGAAAGAATGAGATGAAGCTCCGGTAATATGGATAGTCTAACTATTGAACGGTTTGGACAAGAGATGCGTTTTTCTACATTGTGATGGACACGGCGCAACCTTTGGTAAAATGCTGGTAGGCTATTTGGCTATGCTACAGCAATTCCAATTGCACGGGATGTGTGTGCTCTGCCTCTGTTTCTCTCTCTGTCCACCACCTAAACAGCTGTCCCTGCTTTGCATTCTGTCTCTGGCAGGGCCGGCTCTAGCCCTTTTGGGGCCCTAAGTGAGATTTTGTTGGGGGGTCCCCCCATCTCCCGGCAAAACATTTAGTGGCCCCTCTTTTGAAGGCGGAGAGAACATTTTAGTTTTCAAGTTCATTTCCTGCAATTCTACACATTTTACCATGGGGAGGGGAGAACATTTTGACATTTTAAAACAAATGGAATGCAATTCTACACATTTTACCATGGGGCGGAGGGAACATTTTGACATTTTATAACAAATGGAATGCAATTCTACTCATTTTGCCATGGGGAGGGGAGAACATTTTGACATTTTATAACAAATGGAATGCAATTCTACTCATTTTGACATAAGGCAGAGATACAAAATTGCAGTCACCTGAGCCCTACGACCATGCCTCAGGACTACCCGGCCTGATGACTCCTTGCTGTCCCCGTCCCCAGTCCACCTGGTCGTGCTGCTGATGCAGTTTCTGCTGTTTTGCCTGTGGCTATGGAATCCTCACCTGTTCACCAGCCGTGCTACGTTGTTATGCTCCTGCTCCAGTTTAAACTGTTCTGCCTGCGGCGATGAAACCCTGACTAGTTCACCGGATGTGCTACCTTGTCCCAGACCTGCTGTTTTCGACCCTCTCTTAACATTTAGCTAATTGTCTGTTTATTTTGTTAGGAGTATTAGTGTGCAGGGTTTGTGCATTTACATTTTATTCCAACTCATAACTGTCTGGTTGGAGACAACTACACTGACTAAGTGCAAGTTTAAGTTGAGGGAAAGTGTTACCTTAAAGAAAGGACAATGAGGAAATGGAAGAGAGAAAGGCTGAGTAATGAAAGCATGGCAGGTTATACCACATAATCAATGCACAGTTCACCCATGCAGTGAGCATGTGTGTACAATACAGACCACTGTGCATAGTGTTTCACCACTGCAATGGGAGGAAATCCATTATAGGTACTGTATTAAGATCATGTTTGCGGTGATGGATTCCGTGATATTAGAGTAGGATGGTCATTCACTGTGTTAATAATTAATGGAACATTCTTCTGCAGAGGGAATGACTCCGTCTGGACTCTGGACTGCATCTTAAGCTGCCCTGGTTTTTGTAAGGGCCACAAGAACTTTATGGGAAAACAAGTTATGCACTCAAGCATGAGATAAGCAAACAGTTAGCAGGACAGATATGATTGTTAGTTGCTTCAAGATGTAGTTAGGCTAAATGTTTTGGATCAATGATGGAGCATTAAATTATTTCATATTTTTTTTCCAACGAGATAGGTCCCTAAAACCCGCTGTCCCCACTTTTACAGTGCTGGAAAAAGTGTCCAATTGCCATACTTGAGTAAAAGTACAGATACCTTACTAGAAAGTTACTCAAGTAAAAGTGAAAGTCTAAAAGTATTTGGTTCTAAATATTCTTAAGTATCAAACGTAAATGGAATTGGTAAAATATACTTAAGTACCAAATGTAAAAGTATAAATCATTTCAAATTCCTTATATTAAGCAAAGCGGATGGCACCATTTTCTTGTTTTTTAAATGTACAAATAGCCAGGGGTACACTCCAACACTCAGACATAATTTACATGTGTGTTTAGTGAGTCTGCCAGATCAGAGGCAGTAGGGATGACCATGTGTTCACTTGATAAGTGCTTGAATTGGACGATGTCCCGCTCCTGCTAAGCACTCAACATGCAAGGAGTACTTTTGGGTGTCAGGAAAAATATATGGAGTAAAAAGTACATGATTTTCTTTAGGAATGTAGTGAAGTAAAAGTTGTTAAAATATAAATAGTAAAGTAAAGTACAGCTACCACAAAAAAAACTACTTAAGTAGTACTTTAAAGTATTGTTACTTAGGTACTTTACCCAACTGCTGTACTGTCCACATTTGACTTGAGCACTACACTAAACTACACGAAAAATATAAGTATTGTTGTAGGAACTGTCTTTATTAGCATTTGTAGTATTGTGTTGTTCAAGGGGAGCGTGATATTTCAGTCATTTTTATGTCAGACCTGTCGGGACTCGCCTGTTTTTCACGAGAGAGCGCGCTCATCTTTTCTACCTCGCTCACAGCCTGGTCTCATAGACTAGACATAACATAGTAAATGTAAATCCGAGGCGCTAAAATTAGTATGATATGTTACGTTTGGTATGGTTCCAAAAGACAGATGGTTACTTAAAACCTCTTAAGGATCTGCCTCTTTTTTTTTCACCTGAAATGACATACTCAAATCTAACTGCCTGTAGCTCAGGCCCTGAAGCAAGGCTATACATATTCTTGGTGCCATTTGAAAGGAAACACTTTGAAGTTTGTACGTGAAAGGAATGTAGGAGAATATAACACAATAGATCTGGTAAAAGATAATACAAAGAAAAAAACAACCGTTCTTTTGTATTTTTTTTGCACCATCATCTTTGAAATGCAAGAGAAAGGCCATAATGTATTATTCCAGCCCATGTGCAATATACATTTTGGCCACTAGATGGCAGCAGTATATGTGCAAAGTTTTAGACTAATCCAATGAGCCATTGCATTTCTGTTCAAAATGTTGTATCAAGACAGCCCAAAAATGCCTAATTTGTTTATTAAAAACTATGTTCAAAATTGTGCACTCTCCTCAAACAATAGCATGGTATTATTTCACTGTAATAGCTACTGTAAATTAGAAAGTGCAGTTAGATTAACAAGAATTTAAGCTTTCTGACAATATCAGATATGTCTATGTCCTGGGACATTTTCTTGTTACTTACAGCCTTATGCTAATCGCATTAGCCTATGTTAGCTCAGCCGTCCTGTGGAAGGGACACCGATCCCGAAGTTAAGGCAAAAACATAAGTAGGTTGGTTGGTGGGTGGGCCTATAACCCAAAGGTTGAGAGTTCAAATCTCATCATGGACAACCTTAGCATTTTAGCTAATTAGCAACTTTAACTACTTACTACTTTCTTGATACTTTGCAACTACTTAACATGTTAGCTAACCCCTAACTTTAACCCTTAACCTAACTCCTGAACTTTACCCCAACCTTAACCCTAACCCCTAGCCAACATATCACATGTTTTGCACAGTGGAGGCTGGTGAGAGGAGCTATAGGAGGACGAGCTCATTGTAATGTTTCAAATGGAATAAATGGAACGGTATCTCAAACATCATACATATGGAATCCACCTTTGACTCCATTCAATGTCTTCTATTCCAGCCATTACAATGACCCCATCCTCCTATAGCTTCTCCCACCAGTTTTAAAGCATGTTTTACAAATTTGCTACATATTGTACACTTTGCAAATAGTAACATATAAACGAAATTGTAATTCATAGCATAATATACAAAATGGGTGATGGACATCCACAAATTAATACATACCATATGAAATGTAACATATTATACTAAAAGGAATTGCTCGGAATATATGTACAGAATAATACGAAATGTTCAGAGACCAGGTTGCTCAATCAGGGAGAATAATCTGGCATGCTGACGAAGCCATAGCAGCAGCGGTATCTATTCAGGTCCTTCACCGCGGGATCTGAGCGCCTTAACTTTTCCCAACAATATATCCGACAACAACAGTCCCTTTCAACGGATCCGACAGAGACAGAAGGGGGAACAAGGACAGCCGTTTAGCCACTGCCTCTTTGTGGAAAGCGCTTGGCTGTGGGTTTGTACTGTGTTTGAACCAAAGAGCAACCAGACCTGGGCAGTCTCTTGTACACACTCGAGAAAGAACACCTATCACCTTTAAAGGTAGGTTTAGTCTCTGATTAATATATTTTTTAAGGTATATTTTTGTTACATTTGTCATAAATGTATAGTGGGCATAATGAATTTGAGCCTTGATACGTGTGAACAAATTATAAACTCTCACAAATGCTAAACTACTGCGTGCATTTATTTCTGCCCATATGCACCAGACAGGTGACTGATAGGGGACAGAAGTAGAGTAGCTGTTTCCTGTTTTGAGTTACGCAAAAGTTTATTACTTTAACTTGTTTGCCAACAGTTGATGTATTAGGTATGACATTTTATAATAATTCGTTTTTTAAATGTGTTTTAAATGCAACTTTTATTTAACTAGGCAAGCCAGTAAGAACAAATTATTATTTACAATCACGGCCAAACCCGGACGACGCTCGGGCCATTTGTGCTCGGCCCTATGGGACTCCCAATCACGGCCGGATGTGACACAGTCCACAACGTTACACCCTTCACTGCTGAAGTTTGTCAATATGTCAGGGTATAAACTATTTGGACAAAGAAATGCATTAAACTACACAGGAAGGTTTTTTCTGCAGTTGCACCACTCACAGACATGCAAACAGACATGTCTCTTATTAGAGATGTGTCTAAATATGAATGCCATTGGTGTAGCCGCAGCATGTGCAGATGTGTTAACCAATGGAGCCTCTTGCCTCAGGGGTAGATATGTGAAACATCTGTGACATGCATTATGTGACATGCTGTGACTAATCTGCTACACAACCAGCACTCTGACTAATGACACTCCTGGACACACCCACCATAGTGGGGAAATCCGATCCTCAAAAGGATTGACTTGCAACATTGCAACATTTACAGAACAAGATTGTACAACTGCCAATGTTCTTGTGATGGTAGACCTGGGTTAGTTGTATTTGTGTGTGTGGACATGTTTAACTACACGTGTGGGGACCAGAAGTCCCCACAACAGTAGCACACAAACCAACATTTGACCAACGGTGGACATTTTTCCACCCCCTACAAGGAAAAAGGCTATTTCTAAGGGATTTAGGGTTAGAATTAGAGTTGAGGGTTAAAGATTATGTTCGGGTTAGGTTTAGAGGTTAGGGAAAATAGGATTTTGAATGGAATCAATTGTGTTAGTAAAACAAGACTGTTTGTGTGAACTGAACAATATGTGTTTTTCACAATTTGTACCGCTATTTCCCCTGTCCACACAGGATTTGGTATTCTGTGAGGATCTCTTTTTGTGTGGTTTTGTTAGGTCCAGACGAGCTGAAGTCGACACTCCTGCACCCCACTGAAAGCCTTTCATGCCCTCACATTACCATCACTATGGCTGTGACAGAGTTACTGCTGCGCAGACCGTAGCTCACATCACGCTCTTTAACCATACCTTTCTCTAGCTCTTCTCTTTCTTTCTCTCCCTCAAAATATGTCCCCTCTCTCCAGTGTTTCTCTCGCTTTCTCTCTTGCTCTCTCTCTCTCTCTCAGATGGGCCAAAGCAGTCAGCGGGCCAGTGCCTGCGCCTTTTCCCCATGCTATCCATCTTACCATAGACCCCCCCCGCCCCTCTCTCTCTCTCTCTCAGGTCCGTGCCATCCATCTTACCATAGACCCCCCTCCTCACTCTCTCTCGCTCTCTTTCTCTCTCCTCCCTCTTTCTCTCTCTCTCTCTCTCTCTCTCTCTCTCAGGTCCGTGCCATCCATCTTACCATGGACTCCCTGCTGACAGAGGCCTGTAGAGAGATCAGAAGCCTGTGCTGGAGACTGGCTCAATCACACAGCCATCTATCCTCTGAACACAAAGTAGGCCTAACACGTAGCCTGGGTCTATGAGTGCCTCCTGCCTTCTCTCTACCGGACTGGATTTAACACAAACTGGACTGGATTTAACACAGACTGGACTGGATTTCCTTTTAAGAGCCATTTAAGGAACTAAATTAAATTTTGACAAGGAATAAGCCATGTATCCTCTAGTGGTCGTAAGTTTCTTTTGGCTCCTCCCTCTCGCTCTGACGCTGGACGCCCATTCGCCACTGGACTGCGTTCCACGTAAAACTGTACCCTATCATAGTAAGTACTGCTCTTGCATTTAAGTGCGTCCATCAATATTTATTCACTGCTTCTGTCTATACTGTTTGTGAATATATCTACATATTATATTACTGCTACAGCTACAACCAGGTGTCATTTGGATTAGGGGAAGGTTTATGTAACTGTCATATGTGTCAAAAACTAGTTTACATAACTATCATCCGGTGTAACTGCAGGTGTCTTTGTGAGTAACTATTGGTGTCACTCCGTACGACTTCCTGTATCATTCAATGTCACTCATTCTGCTGTACTAGGAGAGAATGGTCGTATGTTCGGTGAAGAGGGTGTGTGGAACTACTCCACCATGCTGCTGAGAGAGGACCTGGGTCTGTTGCTGCTGGGAGCCAGGGAGAACATCTACGCCCTGGACATCAACAACATCTCCAACAAGAAGTCCTCCGTAAGAACACTGAAGTATTACAGTTTAACAGATTGCTTTGGCTCTTACACTGACAGCTATGAAACGATGTCCTGGAAGACTCATGTCTCATGTTCAACATGCCTTTGCAGCAGCGACTCTTCCTGGTGTTGGGTTCTAAATGAAGAGTAAAAACTCTTGGACGATTAGAAAATCTCAAACCAAGTTTATTCACCCAATGGGTCACACAGCTGCATAAGACCAAGACATTCACACGAGCATTGGTATTTATCCCTTCCTCCTATGCTGAGTCTCCTGATAAACATCTGAACAGCCAATGCATCTCTGTTGCTAGACAGAACTTTAGTGATATCTGTTCTTCCTCACTTCATCTGATCTGACCTCGACCCAAATTCCTCACTCCTCCCCAACTCACAGCTGTCCTTTTGACTTGTACCAGATTGTGGCCCTTCTCCTTTCCATAGGAGCCCCGGTGTCTAACAATAACATATTCTGACAGTTTAAACACTTTTAAAAACATTACAATACAGTCACAGATTTCACAACACACTGTGTGCCCTCAGGCCCCTACTCCGCCACTACCATATATCTACAGTACAAAATCTATGTGTGTGTGTGTATAAATCTGTGTCTGTGTCTGTGCCTATGTTTGTGTGGCTTCACAGTCACAGCTGTTCTATAAGGTGTATTTTTATCTGTTTTTTTAAATCTAATTTCACTGCTTGCGTCAGTTACTGGATGTGGAATAGAATTCCATGTAGTCATGGCTCTATGTAGTACTGTGCGCCTCTCATAGTCTGTTCTGGACTTGGGGACTGTGAAGAGACTTCTTGTGGGGTATGCATGGGTGGCCGAGCTATGCACCAGTAGTTCAAAGAGACAGCTCAGTGCATTCAACATGTCAATACCTCTCGTAAAGTGTTAATCTTCCCACTTTATCTTCCATGTCTTTTTCAGGTAAGTTGGAAAGTGACAGAGAAGCAGCAGAAGGAGTGCAGCTCCAAGGGGAAAAATCAGGTCGGTCCAGACCAGTCAGTGAACTGATGCTTTCTCTGCACATTTCATGGTGCTTTCCCGTTTCATTTGTATATACATATGTGCATTCTATGCAGATAGCTAAATAAGTAGATACTGTGTTGCAGATAGAGTGTCAGAATTACATCAGGGTCCTGCATACAATGGAGGATGGTAGGATGTATGTGTGTGGGACCAAGGCCTTCAACCCAGAGTGTGACTACATGGTGAGTCAATGGAAACACAACACTCCTTATGATCAACTCCGGTCATAACCTGTAATAGTAGATATCATTCGCAAGTGTACCGCTCATCTCTGTCGTTTCAGTCGTACAAAGACGGAGAGTTGACTCTGGAAAACAAGGCAGAGGATGGCAAAGGGAAGTGTCCCTTCGATCCATTCCAGAGATTCTCTTCCATCATGATCGGTGAGTAACTACTCTGGAATTCTGTCAGGAATCCGGGAATATCAATCTCCTTAAAGTCAGAAAAGGCTAGGTTAAGTGATGCAGGTCTGATATTCCTGATCTGATGGCTTGTTTGAGTTGAACCCTCTAGACCCACAATGCTCTCAGGTGAGGACCTGTGCTCAGGTCATGTCTAGATGGGATACAGCTTTTGTCAATTTGACGTTAAAAGTGTTCTCACTTTGTTAGCTAACCCAAACCCTTTTCCTAAACTTAACCTTCTCCTCAAACCTGCTATGTGAATTCTTCTTACCTGCTGCATAAGTTCTCCCAACCTGCTACAAAAAGTATGTTTTTGACAAAAGCAATATCTCTTCTAGACAAAACCCTCTATTCAGCCACATCAATGAACTTCCTGGGTTCTGAGCCTGTGGTGATGCGCAGCTCTCCCTCCTCCATACGCACTGAGTTCAAGAGCTCCTGGCTACACGGTAAGACAGTCTTCTTTCAACTCCCTTTTTTTGTTTTTCAACAAGAGGTTAAGTCTTTATAGCCTGGTCCCCGATCTGTCTGTGCCGTTTTGCCAACTCTTATAATGGAAACATAATGAGTTGGCAAGACAGCACAAACAGATCCTAGAACAGGTTGAAGTCTTTAGGTTGATGTCTACTACATTTGTCTTTGTCAGAGCCCAACTTCATCTCCATGGCCCAGATGCCAGAGAGTAGGAACAGCTTAACGGGTGACGATGACAAGGTCTACCTGTTCTTCACTGAGACCGCTGTGGAGTACGACTTCTACAGCAAACTGGTGGTGTCCCGCGTAGCACGTGTCTGCAAGGTGTGTGTCCCACGGTGGCATTGAGAATTACTTCTCTCCTTAAAGGGTCTTTGGGTGCTTGTATTCTATGAAGATATACCCTTATTGTCTAATGGCAGCTTCATGTAAATCTCTGTCTCTGTGTCTCAGGGGGACCTTGGGGGCCAGAGGACCCTGCAGAAGAAGTGGACGTCGTTTCTAAAGGCCCGTGTGGACTGTCCTGTTCTGGAATCCCAGCTACCCTACATCATACAGGACACCTACCGCTGGTGTGAGGAGGGAGACTGGAGAAGCTGTGTGTTCTATGCTGTATTCACATCACAGTCGTAAGTTGAACTCTGAAGTGTGTGTATGAGTGTGTGTGTTTTGCTTATGTTGAGCACCACCACGGATGGACCTGACTGTTTTAGTTTGTGTGTGTGGACCTCTCTGCAGTGTATGTCTCTAATGCTCTGTGTGGTTGTATTCCAGGGAAAGGGTGGACCTCTGCAGTGTGTGTCTCTAATGCTCTGTGTGGTTGTATTCCAGGGACAGGGTGGACTTCTCTGCAGTGTCTCTAATGCTCTGTGTGGTTGTATTCCAGGGACAAGGTGGACCTCTCTGCAGTGTGTGTCTCTAATGCTCTGTGTGGTTGTATTCCAGGGACAGGGTGGACCTCTCTGCAGTGTCTCTAATGCTCTGTGTGGTTGTATTCCAGGGACAGGGTGGACCTCTCTGCAGTGTCTCTAATGCTCTGTGTGGTTGTATTCCAGGGACAAGGTGGACCTCTCTGCAGTGTGTGTCTCTAATGCTCTGTGTGGTTGTATTCCAGGGACAAGGTGGACCTCTCTGCAGTGTGTGTCTCTAATGCTCTGTGTGGTTGTATTCCAGGGACAGGGTGGACCTCTCTGCAGTGTCTCTAATGCTCTGTGTGGTTGTATTCCAGGGACAGGGTGGACCTCTCTGCAGTGTGTGTCTCTAATGCTCTGTGTGGTTGTATTCCAGGGACAGGGTGGACTTCTCTGCAGTGTCTCTAATGCTCTGTGTGGTTGTATTCCAGGGACAGGGTGGACCTCTCTGCAGTGTGTGTCTCTAATGCTCTGTGTGGTTGTATTCCAGGGACAGGGTGGACCTCTCTGCAGTGTGTGTCTCTAATGCTCTGTGTGGTTGTATTCCAGGGACAGGGTGGACCTCTCTGCAGTGTGTGTCTCTAATGCTCTGTGTGGTTGTATTCCAGGGACAGGGTGGACCTCTCTGCAGTGTGTGTCTCTAATGCTCTGTGTGGTTGTATTCCAGGGACAGGGTGGACCTCTCTGCAGTGTGTGTCTCTAATGCTCTGTGTGGTTGTATTCCAGGGACAGGGTGGACCTCTCTGCAGTGTGTGCATACAGGGTGTTGGACATCGGCAGGGTGTTCTCCGAGGGGAAGTACAAGACCCCGGTAACCGTGGAAACGTCCTTTGTGAAGTGGGTGATGTACAGTGGTGCCGTGCCCTCCCCCAGACCTGGAGCTGTGAGTCAGATTGACTCTTCTTTTCCTTTTGTCTTCTCTCTCTCTCTCTTCCTGTAACATTTCTTTCATTATGATTTTTATTCACAGTCTATCCCTTCAGATTATCTATAGATTTTCAACAGACCAACCTAACCTTGAAAGTTTCCTGATTAAAGTTGTACGTTCTTCCAGGCTTGAATAAACCCTCCCTCCTCTCCCACTCCCCTTTCCAGTGTATAGATGACGAGGCTCGTAACCAGGGAATCAGTCAAACTCTGGACCTGCCAGACCGGACCCTGCAGTTCATTAGAGACCGGCCCCTCATGGACCAGGCTGTTCTGCCCATGGGAGAGCGCCCCTTGCTGGTCAGGAGAGGCACTGCCTTCACACGCATCATAGTACACAGAACACAGGCCCTGGACGGGAAGAAATACCATGTCATGTTCATAGGCACAGGTGTGTGTTTAATAACTCTGAACCGCTGTGTATGGCTTAGTTGCCCACATACAGTATCAGCACTGATGTGTGTTTCGTGTCTCAGAGGTTGGCAGCGTGTTGAAAGCGCTTAACTACGATAAGGAGATGTTCATCATCGAGGAAGTGCAGCTCTTCCAGCCCCGTGAGCCAATCAAAGTCCTCCGTTTCTCCAACACAACGGTAACGTAAAGCTCTATTTCTTGTCTGTCGGCAGCTGAAATCTGCTGTACAGTATGTATGGCAGTGTAAAGGGTGTGTGTAACGTGTGTGTGTGTGTGTGTGTAGGGTCAGCTGTACGCAGGCTCTGAGTACGGTGCTGTTCAGATGCCGTTTAGTAGCTGTGGTCGTTCTCGCACCTGTGTGGACTGTGTCCTGGCCAGAGACCCTTACTGTGTCTGGGACAGAACTACAGCCCAGTGTATCTCCCTGTCTACAGCTAACACAGACAGGTATGGTGCTGCATAAACCAATTGTACAGAGATCTGATGTACTGTTGGTTAACTCTGTCCCTGAACACCTTCCCGTTTCTGTCTCAGTGAACTGATCCAAAGTTTATGGGTTGGAGACTTTTCTCTCTGCCCCACCTCAGGTGAGTGCATGTGTGTCTATTCTATCTTTTCTGTGTGTGTCTGTCTGTGTGTTTTCTAACCAATACATTCTCTTCCAGACCCTGTGAAGACTGTTAATCAGACCATGTGGCTGGGTGGCAATGTGAAGCTCCAGTGCCCCCCCACTTCCAACCTGGCAGAGACCCACTGGGTGAAAGACTCCCTGCCCCTGCCCTCCTCGCATCGCAACCAGATCCTCCGAGACAGCCTCCTTATCCTCAACGCCTCTGCCTCTGACACTGGCCGCTACCGCTGTCTGTCCTTGGAGCGTTCCCACAGCGGGAAGTACACCACCACCGTGGCTGAGTACCAGCTTAGAGTAGGTCTAGAAGGGCTCTCACTCAGACCTGAAGCCAGGACCGAGGGCCCTTCCCTGGCAGTGCTGCAGGTGTCAGTGGCCTTCCTAGCGATTCTGCTGGCTGTCCTGCTGGGGTGGAACCTGTACAAGGGACACCTGCCCCTGCCTGGGCCCTGTGGGAGAGTGATAGGAGCAGGGAGAGGGCAGAACCAAGGTGCCCCAGAGGAGGGGGCTGCTCACATTGCCGTGGCCCACCTAGAGGTCTCAGAGCCTGGGGAGGCGGAGAGCAAGGCCCTGGTGTCTGGAGAAGGAAACTGCACCAGTAATAACAACCACTCTACTGGGGAGGTGGCATTAGGAGGGGATGAGGAGGGGGAGGGGGAAGCCAGAGTTACTTTCCCCTCATTGCAGTTCATTGATGATGAATCAGAGATATGATCTTACCGCCAATGGTATTTCAGTTTGCTTTATTTTTTGACTGTATGCAGTCAGTATTCAACGGGACTGAACAGTATGCAGCAGATAAACTGTGACTAGATCGGACCAACACACCTGTAATGTTTTGTACAAAGCGGTTGGAAGAGAACTGTATTGTTTGTGAAACTATGGTTGCGTTCTGCTGACGTGACATCATTGACTGTGTCATCGACTGACAGATTGCTATAACATATATGGTTAGCTGATATGTTAAATACCTATCCGAGCGTTGTAAGATCTGGCAGGCGTCAGCAACGCCTGAGCAGAGGAACACACCCTATGATTCTGTTACCAGCCAATCAGACCCAGCTTTTCCTGCTCTAGTGCTGGATTGGTCAAGTTGAACTGTGGTGGTGGGGACTGGTTATCAAACTTGTTTTAGATTTACGAGCACCTAAAGCGTTAGAAACTTGTGTGACCCACTCAAATGAACAACCATCTCTGCCGGGTATCCAGGACCCACCTCTAACAAGCACTGAGAGAGAACTACAAGGATAGGTAGGAATTCTCCTAATTAAATGAATAGGATTGATATGACAATGTTTTACTCTTATTTTTCTCTTCCACTTTACTCCAGAATGTTTTGTTATGTGGTCCCTCTCTCTCGTGCCATTTCTAACCTGTCGAAGTACGTGCCTTCTCAGGATCCTGTTAACTGTATCGTGTCAGTGTTGTCTTTATTAAAACTCTTTCTACTTTCATTGTTTTTGGTGTCACCAATGTGTGTATATAGAATAGCCAATAGGCTTGACAGGTTTCCACCAGGGGCAGGAGTGGACTTGCTAACATTGGGGGTTAATTAGTCTTAAATGGAACAGCTGTGGATAGGTCAACGTTACAGTTAGGGATGGATTCAATCTGTATCGCTGAAGTTCAGCGCTATAGTGGCCAAATCTTCGATTGAGAAAACATATGCAGAGTTTATGGTGAATGAGATTACAGATGGAATCCTGCCCGTAGCCAATGGTAAAGGAGATACTTTACTCAGTGATTTGTTGACATCCTGACTGAGGCATACTTAATGCCACTGAGGAAAATGTAAGTTAAGATGTTTCTTTGAGTGATTTATTAGACAGTTTTACCTCACAGCTCTGATTGCATCAAATGGAAGCCAGCTAGGAAAATAATCTTTAATGTCATTTCAGAGACAGGTACAGTTGAAGTCAGAAGTTTATATATACACTTAGGTTGGAGTCATTAAACCTCAACAAATTTCTTGTTAACAAACTACAGTTTTGGCAAGGCAGTTAGGACATTACTTTGTGCATGACAAGTAATTTTTCCAACAATTGTTTACAGACATTATTTCACTTATAATTCACTGTATCACAATTCCAGTGGGTCAGAAGTTTACATACACTAAGTTGAATGCCTTTAAACAGGTAGGAAAATTCCAGAAAACGATGTCATGGCCTTAGAAGCTTCTGATAGGCTAATTGACATAATTTGAGTCAATTGGAGGTGTACCTGTGGATGTATTTCAAGGCCTACCATCAAACTCAGTGCCTCTTTGCTTGACATCATGGGAAAATCAAAAGAAATCACAAAAAAATAATTATAATAATTATAGACCTCCACAAGTCTGATTCATCCTTGGGAGCAATTTCCAAACACCTGAAGGTACCACGTTCATCTGCACAAACAATAGTACGCAAGTATAAACACCATGGGACCACGCAGCCGTCATACCACTCAGGAAGGAGACGCATTCTGGCTCCTAGAGATGGACATACTCCGGTGCGAAAAGTGCAAATCAATCCCAGAACAACAGCAAAGGACCTTGTGAAGATGCTGGAGGAAACAGGTACAAAAGTATATATATCCTCAACCTGAAAGGCCGCTCAGCAAGGAAGAAGCCACTGCTCCAAAACCGCCATAAAAAAGCCAGACTACAGTTTGCAACTGCACATGGGGACAAAGATCGTACTTTTTGGAGGAATGTCCTCTGGTCTGATGAAACAAAAATAGAACTGTTTGGCCATAATGACCATCGTTATGTTTGGAGGGAAAAGGGGGAGGCTTGCAAGCCGAAGAACACCATCCCAACAGTGAAGCACGGGGGTGGCAGCATCATGTTGTGGGTGTGCTTGCTGCAGGAGGGACTGGTGCACTTCCCAAAATAGATGGCTTCATGAGGAAAGAAGGAAAATGATGTGGATATATTGAACATCTCTAGACATCAGTCAGGAAGTTAAGCTTGGTTGCAAAATCGCTTAAGGACAACAAAGTCAAGGTATTGTAGTGGCCATCACAAAGCCCTGACCTCAATCCCATAGAAAATGTGCGGGCAGAACTGAAAAAGCGTGTGCGAGCAAGGAGGCCTACAAACCTGACTCAGTTACACCAGCTCTGTCTGGAGGAATGGGCCAAAATTCACCCAACTTATTATAGGAAGCTTGTGGAAGGCTACCTGAAACGTTTGACCCAAGTTAAACAATTTAAAGTCAATGCTACCAAATACTAATTGGAGTGTGTGTAACCTTCTGACCCACTGGGAATGTGATGAAAGAAAGAAAATCTGAAATAAATTATTCTCTACTATTATTCTGACATTTCACATTCTTAAAATAAAGTGGTGATCCTAACTGACCGAAGACAGGGAATTTTTACTAGGATGATTAAATGTCAGGAATTGTGAAAAACTGAGTTTAAATGTATTTGGCTAAGGTGAATGTAAACTTCCAACTTCAACTGTACATTGAAAAGCAGTAGCTGATCAAACAAAAATGAAAACCATTCTTTGTGACAACGGAATGGTCTGGGTTGCCGTAGTGATAACAAAGAGAAAGGTTAACACTAAGACAACCAATAAAAACACAATAGATACAAAGTACATTAACATTGCATATCTATGGTTAAAACCGGGCAGTCAGAGGTTCCCAGTCTGGGTTGGTGTTGAACAGTTAGCCAGTTCTATCTCCTGTAGCGGTACCTCTTGAAGTGGAACCACAGCTGGAAAATCCCATTGGCGAACTGACAGCGGAACCCATGACGGTGAGAGTACTCCCACTCGCGGTTCACAATCTTAAAGGCAATGTCCTCGTACGGCGGGCCCGCGTGGAACCGCAGAACCCCAAAGTCCTTGTTGTCAGGACTGGGTTCTAGGAAGTACTGCGGCGTGGAACGTTTGTTGATCAGATCCGGGTAGAAGATGTTGAACTTGTAGCCCTGGACGATCTTAGGCGGAGGGTTGTCGAAGTCGTAATGCGTCTGGTTATATTTGTTCCACTCAAAGCCTGTGTGGACCCTGTTGAAGAAGCGTGGTTTCCGGGGACGGTATTTGTCGGCCCACAGGTACATCTTGCCCGTTAGGGGAAGCTCCACGCTAAACTGAGCCTCGTCCCCGCCCATGCCCTGTTTGGCACGACGCACAAACTCATCCTCCGCATTCTCATTGGCATCACCTGGAGAACAAGAGGAGAGAGAGAGATGAACATGACGATAGGTAGAGATGTCCGATTGTTTCTGTGTGTGCGTATATGGGTGTGTTGATGCAAAGCCACTTACCGGTGACGGCGAGCTGTCTGCGTGAGAGGTGTAGTTTTTGTGTGTCTTCGTCAGGTGTGATGGTGTGTGTGTCCAGCGGTAGCTCTGAGGGCAGCAGCAGGGTGGGACTGTAGCGGCCAGAGTCATACTCTGCCTGGCTCTGCTGGATCAAATCCTCCTCGGTCAGAACGGCCTCTACCACCTCACCCTTCTCCTCTCCCTCTTCTCCCTCCTTCTCACCGTCTCCCTCTGTGGATGGGCCTGCCACTTGGTCATCCTTCTCTGTAGCGCTCTTCTGATTGGCAGAAGGGGAGGAAGAGGCGGCGACAGGCTCCTTTGAGGGAAAGTCTTCTTTCTCGGTCCTGTGGAGAAGAAACAGAGGAGGCAAAGGTCAAACCTTGTGTACATGAGCATGTAAAGGAAGAGGTTGAAGGTGGAACCTCTGTGTGTGTGTGTGTGTGTGTGTGTGTGTGTGTGTGTGTGTGTGTGTGTGTGTGTGTGTGTGTGTGTGTGTGTGTTCGCCCATGTACTCACATATCCTCTTCCTCAGGCTCCTCTTTGATAATGGGGAAGAGAGGCACACTCTCCACTCCCTGCTCCTGTTTCAGCTTGAACAGCTTCTGACGCAACACATCCTGGTGCCTCTCTCTCAACCTATAACACAGATAGGGATGGTTAACACACACACACACACACACACACACACACACACACACACACACACACACACAGAAATGCCAGAGACCGGTAGGGTAAGCGTGCATACCCACACACACACCGGTCCTCACCGTGCTCGGCCCATGTAGACCCTGACTTGCTGCATCAGACTCTCCCAGTAGCCTATGTCCAGGTTGGATCCCCCAGCTCGGATCTTAGTCTCCATGTTGAGGTTCAGAGCCTGGAGCTGGCTGTACGTCTTTCCCTTAAACACTATCTGAACATCGGTGCTCACTGACGTGTTAATGCCATCACGACGGTCACCTGGGGACGAGGGAGACAACATCAGAGTGGGGCTGCGCAAGAAATGGCCCTATATTCCCCATAGAGTACACTACTTTTGACCAGGGGACCATTTTGGACACATCCTAGGAGAGGGACAAGGGGAGAAATGCCTAGGTGTAGGCACAGAGGATAGAGGTTGATGGTGGAATGCCAAGACAGAATATGGGCCAATGAGAGAGAGCGATACTGAGATGTGACTGTAGTTTGGCCTATCGGAGGTGGTGGTGCTGCTGTACCTGGGCCTTTTCCAGATGCCTCCAGTTTCCGGAGCTTGCTGATCTCGTCCTCTGTGATGGTGGTCATGTCCCTCCAGTAGTCCACATTCTTGCCCTGCTCCAGCTCCATGTACACCTACAGGGAAAAAGCACACACACACACGTCACACACAGACATGTCACACAGTCTCTCTCTTCCGCTACAAACCACAACTGATAGAAATAGTTCTAAGAACATTGAACAAAGCATCACACAAACACACACACCAGGGTTTCAGTTAGGAAAATGTGGTGCCGGACAACCTGACAGGCAAAACATGTACCGGTATTTACCAGACATCCTAATGCGTTGTCTGTGTGACGCATTAGAGCGTCCACCCAATTCATCTTAACAGAATAGAAATGAGCCTGTAAAGTTGTACAAAAATATATAACAAAAATATAAATGTTCTTATACCAAAATGACAAGCAAAACATTTCCCGTTGCATCTTTACCCCTTCTAGAAATCAGACGAAAAAGACATTTAGCCTAGAACAAGTCACCTACACAGTAATAAAACTTAAATATAATGTCATTTGCGAACGACCTGTCCTATAGGCTATTTGTATGAACATTTTTATTAATAAAGAAAAAAAAACAGCTGTTTTCAAATACAATCTAGGCCTCTCTAATTTAACTTTGAATTTGAAATAGGCCTAACAAATAACTGGGGAGAGGTGTTGGAGGAACACCAGGGCCAGTCAACACCACAGCAGGGGAAAGAGGCCTAATAAATAACAACTGGGGAGAGGTGTTGGAGGAACACCAGGGCCAGTCAACACCACAGCAGGGGAAAGAGGCCTAATAAATAACTGGGGAGAGGTGTTGGAGGAACACCAGGGCCGGTCTGCCCCAGTCCCACTGCCATTCAGCACCACAGCAGGGGAAAGAGGCCTAATAAATAACAACTGGGGAGAGGTGTTGGAGGAACACCAGGGCCAGTCTGCCCCAGTCCCACTGCCATTCAGCACCACAGCAGGGGAAAGAGGCCTAATAAATAACAACTGGGGAGAGGTGTTGGAGGAACACCAGGGCCGGTCTGCCCCAGTCCCACTGCCATTCAGCACCACAGCAGGGGAAAGAGGCCTAATAAATAACTGGGGAGAGGTGTTGGAGGAACACCAGGGCCGGTCTGCCCCAGTCCCACTGCCATTCAGCACCACAGCAGGGGAAATAGGCCTAATAAATAACAACTGGGGAGAGGTGTTGGAGGAACACCAGGGCCGGTCTGCCCCAGTCCCACTGCCATTCAGCACCACAGCAGGGGAAAGAGGCCTAATAAATAACAACTGGGGAGAGGTGTTGGAGGAACACCAGGGCCGGTCTGCCCCAGTCCCACTGCCATTCAGCACCACAGCAGGGGAAAGAGGCCTAATAAATAACAACTGGGGAGAGGTGTTGGAGGAACACCAGGGCCAGTCTGCCCCAGTCCCACTGCCATTCAGCACCACAGCAGGGGAAAGAGGCCTAATAAATAACTGGGGAGAGGTGTTGGAGGAACACCAGGGCCGGTCTGCACCAGTCCCACTGCCATTCAGCACCACAGCAGGGGAAAGAGGCCTAATAAATAATAACTGGGGAGAGGTGTTGGAGGAACACCAGGGCCGGTCTGCCCCAGTCCCACTGCCATTCAGCACCACAGCAGGGGAAAGAGGCCTAATAAATAACAACTGGGGAGAGGTGTTGGAGGAACACCAGGGCCGGTCTGCCCCAGTCCCACTGCCATTCAGCACCACAGCAGGGGAAAGAGGCCTAATAAATAATAACTGGGGAGAGGTGTTGGAGGAACACCAGGGCCAGTCTGCCCCAGTCCCACTGCCATTCAGCACCACAGCAGGGGAAAGAGGCCTAATAAATAACAACTGGGGAGAGGTGTTGGAGGAACACCAGGGCCAGTCTGCCCCAGTCCCACTGCCATTCAGCACCACAGCAGGGGAAAGAGGCCTAATAAATAACTGGGGAGAGGTGTTGGAGGAACACCAGGGCCAGTCTGCCCCAGTCCCACTGCCATTCAGCACCACAGCAGGGGAAAGAGGCCTAATAAATAACAACTGGGGAGAGGTGTTGGAGGAACACCAGGGCCGGTCTGCCCCAGTCCCACTGCCATTCAGCACCACAGCAGGGGAAAGAGGCCTAATAAATAACTGGGGAGAGGTGTTGGAGGAACACCAGGGCCGGTCTGCCCCAGTCCCACTGCCATTCAGCACCACAGCAGGGGAAAGAGGCCACAAAATAAAACAATTATCAACCTGATGTTGGATAAGTAAATAAATTCATTAAGGCTGGTTCATTGATAGAAATCTTATTTTACAACGCTCCAGTGAAACGAGGCCCACGCCATGCATTTATGAAAGTGCTTGATTCCAGAGATCAAATGATCTCTCTTTACAGTTCTACTGGATGATAATAAATTGTTTATCATGTGTGATATGCGTGGCTTATTGATAACTACTCTGTTTCCTACTATAGACAGTTGGCTGCCTAGTGATTGAAACATTTTAACTGATGTGAATAGTTGGCACACACCCTACACTAATGTCCCAGCAGCTTGAGGATTTATTATAAAGTATATTTGTTTGCCTTAGAAGTTGGAGAATATCCACCGGTATTTCCATCAATGAATAAATAAAAGCATTTTTTCACAATGGATGTTTTTTGTGTGCTTTTTTACAATTTGGCCAGTAACAATTTTATTTATCCGCTTTTCTTATTTTACCAAATGTCTGAATTGACCGTCTAACGGAAACCCTGACACACACACCTTGATGTCTTCAAGCAGGTCGTCCATGTCAGTGACGGTGAGTCCATTGAGGAAGGTGTAAGGTTCGTGCATCTCCACAGCCAGGTCGTCATCCTCAGCACTGATGTACTTAGCCAACAGGTCTATGGGCTTAGCACGGCCGTCACGGATACGGATCTTAGACCTAAACACACAAACATCTATTAGTTAGAGGTCTCCACACAAATCCACATCAGCAAACACCAGAGCAGTGAGATGTTGTTTATGTACCAGGCTGTTTTCAAGTGAGTATATGGAACCATGTGAGGTTGAGGGTTAGGGTTACAGTGGGACAGTAATGAAGGTATCACCACTCACCGTAGCTTGGCCTGGTGCAGGTGGAAGTTATCCTCTTGTTCTGCCCAGGTTTTGAAATGCTCTGCCTCTTTCTCTCTCTGCAGCATCTCTAGCTCCGTCTCTCTCATGGCCTTCTCTCTCTCCCTCTCCAGTCGCAGCTGCTTCACCTGAACACAGACAGACACACTTATACACAGTTCCTGCTCTTGCATTGCATTCTCCATAAGCACATACATTCCTGAACCTATTAAAACACACATCAGCTCGTTTTTGCATAGAAGCATACCTTCTGCAGTTCTCTACGATTCTCCTCCTGGATGTGTTTGTTTCTGTCTTTCAGGTCCTTCTCACCCAGATGGCCAATGCCCTTCCTGTCTAGAGCCTGACCACACCACCACCACCACAGAAACACAGATTATTCAGAGCCTGGTCAGATGTAACCACTGTACTTCTAAAAGGAGGGTGCTGATAGTCCCACATACATCCATTTCTCAAGTGCCCACTCTCCACTCCCTCTCGTACCTTCTGCCATTTGAAGGTGCCCAGCAGGTTGTTGTCTCCAAAGGGGTTGTCTGCATTGGTATAGCCCATGTACTCCTCACTCCAGCCCATCTTCTCCCTCTTCTTCCTCTCCTTGGCCTCCTTCTTGGCCAGTCGTCTGGCCCTCTTCTCCTCTGGGGTCTCCAGGGCCTTCAGCATCTCTCTCTGGTTCTTCTTCTCATCTCGGACCGAGGGTCCAGCCTCTCCAGACCCCGGGCTGCCTCCACGGGCCCCGCCCTCCGACCCAGAGCTCTTAGACGAGTCAGAGGAGCCAGAGCGACGTCTTTTCCTATCTTTGTCCCTACCTCTGCTTCCCTCTCTCCTCCCACGGTTTTCACTCCTCCGGCTGCTTCTCTCTCTGTCTTGACTACTCTCCTCACCTCGGCTTGGGTCCCTCTCTCTGCTTTTCATCCTCTCCCTGATCTGTCGTTCCCTCTCTCTGCTAGGGCTTCTGCTCCCTCTGTCTGCACTCCTCTGCCATCTCCTCTCCCGGTCAATGCTCCCCCCATCCCTCACTCTCTTCCGGTCTGCACTGGACCCTAAATCGGAATGGGACTGGCTCCAGCCCCTCCTCTTCTCTCCTTTGTCTTCTCTTCTGCCTTTCTTTTTCTCTCTTTCCTTCCTCTCCTTTGGATCATCTGAGTCAGAGCTGATGGATAGAAAAATGTAGTTGCAGACGTGATTTCTTGATTAATATTGTACTTGTTTGACATTTTGCTGCACTGTTATGCGCTAGTAAAACATGCAAAGTTGTAAGCACAGTATTGTATTAGCATTAAGATTTCCCTTCACTAGAAATAAGGGGCCTACCCCGAACCATGAAAAACAGCCCCAGACCATTATTCCTCCTCCATCAAACTTTATAGTTGGCACTATGCATCTGCCAAACCCAGATTCATTCGTCAGACTGCTAGATGGTGAAGCATGAGTCATTACTCAGGAGAACGCGTTTCCACTGCTCCAGAGTCCAATGGCAGCGAGCTTCACACCACTCCAGCCGAAGCTTGTCATTGCGCATGGTCTTAGGCTTGTGTGCGGCTGCTCGGCCATGTAAACCCATTTCATGAAGCTCCCAACGAAGAGTTATTGTGCTGACGTTGCTTCCAGAGGCAGTTTGGAACTCAGTAGTGAGTGTTGCAACCGAGGACAGACGATTTTTATGGGCTATGCGCTTCAGCGGTCCCATTCTGTGTGTTTGTGTGACCTACCACTTCGCAGATGACCCATTGTAGCGCCTAGAATTTTCCACGTCACAATAACAGCACTAACAGCTGACCGGGGCAGTTCTAGCAGGGCACACATTTGATGAACTAACTTGTTGGAAAGGTGGAATCCTTCCACGGTGCCACGTTGAAAGTCACTGAGTGTTTGTCTATGGAGATTGTATGGCTGTGTGTTCGATTTTATACGCCTGTCAACAACGCGTGTGGATAAAATAGCCGAATCCACTCATTTGAAGGGGAGTCCACATACCTTTGGCCATGTAGAATACATGCATTTTTACTTAATATAACTTAACCTGTCATGTTTACCTGGATCGGTCTTTTGACTTGCCCTTCAGTTTACGTCTCTTGTCGCTGTCTGAGTCGCTTCTCGACCCGGGATGGCCTCTGCTAGGCGGCCATTGTCGCCCCGCAGATCCACCACTGCTGTCCGAGCTTCCGCTCTCAGAACGCGCAAGTCTCCGGGGATTTTGGTTCCGACCCACGGACCGACTCCGGCATCTTTTCTCTTCGGGTGATCGTGATCTACTTATTTTGGATCTGTTTCGGTTCCGACTACGAGAGCCAGAACGGGACCGATGATACTTTTTCGGACCCATGGCAAATGGGTTTCCAAAACGTTGTGGTCCGTTCTACGTCGCGTAAATCGGAGCTGTATAATGATTTTTGTTCGCAGCACACAACTGTAATGTATTTGAGGTGAAGAATCGTTAGGACGATTACAAACATAAATATTAACTTAAAAAACACGAAGGGATCCCCTCTCATACTAACGTTTATAATGATTTTGTTCGCATTTGTTGTTTTAATTCTCAGGCATATTTAAAGCCAACCGCTGGGACTTGCATTGAGCCCCGGCGCAGTTTGCAAACGTCATATTATAATCTAATTGATCATTTGGAGAATGGTGGCATAGAACGTCAATGTGCCTTTCCCAAATATTTTATCATGATTAATTAAATCTGACCACTACACCCCATCTATAGGTATGTCGTCTAGGCATGTTTTAGTTTCCACGTAAATTGGCATCGAAAAGGCAAAACAAGGTCCGTGATGTTGTACGTGTCATACTATTGGCTATACTCCAGAAATGTCTTGTGTAGTTCTTAAAACCCACCCGAACAAAAACAAGTAATAAAAAACATGCTATTCTCAATTCATTGAAATAGTTTTACAATAAACATGGTGATTACAATGGATACTTTTTGCACCGCTGACATGAGAATTTTATGCTAATGGTTACATCGGAACTACATTTCCCAGAGGGTACTACAATCTTATTGACTGTTTTGAGAGGAGGGGAGACTGCTTTCAACTCTCATCATTTATAGCCAGCAGGAACACATCGTTGGGGATTTTTTTAAATTTATGTTTGTATCGTCTTTAGCTGGTCCATAACGATTTTTTGTATAACTATCAGTTTCAAAGTAACATTTAAAAAATATATATTCATTGTCACTGCACCAATAACTAGCAGCTTGTGCTAACTAGCTTGCTTCACGGTTTAGCTAGGTCGGTGAGCCTAGTTAGTTACTAAAATACCAACACATTGTTTTAGGTATGAGGTTTTTTTAATGAGTTATTTGATACTGATAACTAGCTAGATAACAGATATTGCGCGATTTCAAAACAAAACAAACTACTTGAATCAAAAGAGAGGTTAACTAACTAGCCATTGTGCGCATCGAGGAAATCGAAACAAAGAAAACGTTTTTAGTTTTGCTGGATCAGCTGGCTCGCTAGGTTGCTAGCTGTGTTGTAAACGACGACGTTCCCCGCCAAACGTTAGCAATATTAACTAGTTGGCTATCTTGCCATGGCGCAACATGGTCCTGTTCACGTAGCAAGCTCACAAAAAGCATTAATGCTAGAAATGAAGAGCCTTCAAGAGGAGCCAGTCGAGGGCTTCAAAATAACATTGGTCGATGAAGCAGATCTCTACAATTGGGAAGTGGCAATTTTTGGACCCCCTAACACTCACTATGAAGGGGGCTATTTCAAGGTAAGGCCGAGGTATAGCTAACTAAATTCACTTGTTTTGTTAGCTAACATGCGCTATGGTCAACTACATGGTTGGATTCCGTTAGTAGTAGGCCCGTAAACGTAACATCGCATCTGTTTTCTATTGCTGTACTTCCAGCCTACAGTGGCACTGTCAAACCTATTTCTGGGTCAGGCTGTTGTTGTTCTCGGATATGTTCTACTCAACATCAGGTTTACCATTGAATCGGGTTAGGTCCCACAGACGCATGTTAGGACATATTGCTGACATATGTTGATATATGACTTCTCTTCGTGTGTCCCACAGGCTCGTATCAAGTTCCCCGTTGACTACCCCTACTCGCCACCTGCCTTTCGTTTCCTCACCAAGATGTGGCACCCCAACATCTATGAGGTAAGGGATCACTGACCCAATTCTAGAAAAATAGTCAAACTTAAGGTAATTCATTTTCAAACAAATGTCATGGTCCTAATCGGAATTTGTATTGCTCTCTATAGGTGGCTTAATCCTAGTCACACCTGTCATTTGTGGGCATAAGTACAGTGTTTGTGTATGTTAATTTTAGCTTCTCCCTTGTGTTAGAATGGGGATGTATGTATATCCATTCTGCACCCTCCAGTTGATGACCCTCAGAGTGGGGAGCTGCCATCTGAGAGGTGGAACCCTACCCAGAACGTCAGGTACACGCCCTCTCAGTATGTTCTCTCGTCTCTCTCTCTCGTCTCGACGTGTCTCTCTCCTACAATCTCTCTCTCTCGTCTTTCTCTCCTCCCTTTCTCTCTCTCTTTCTCCTCCCCTATTCGCTCTCTCTTTCTCCTCCCCTTCTCGCTCTCTCTCTCCCCCCTTTGCTCGCGCTCATCTCCCCCTTCGCGCTCTCTCTCCTGTTGTGCTGTGTCACGCATACCCAGATAACATGACATGTTGAACCTCTCCATGACTTCCTGGAAGTGAATAGGAATCATACTAGCCAAACCCCAAGTCAACCTGTAAAACCTATGCAAATCAGAGAAATTAAATTTGTTATAAGCAGTGTGGTGACACGTCCACCTAGCCTATCAGAGGACAAGCACTCCTGTTACACTGTGGTTTACCCAGTTACAAGTTTACTATAAGTCAAGTTGACAAACAATTATTTATTTGAGTTCTTAAATTAGAAGTAGTAAATCAAATCCATATTTAATTTGACACATGCGCCGGTGTAGACCTTCCCGTGAAAGGCTTACTTACTAGCCATTAACCAACAATGCCGTTTTAAGAAAATATTTACTTTACAAATTATTTTTGACTTTAGTTTATTTAGTAACACAAAATGACAATGATGCGGCTATATACAGGGGGTACCGGTACTGAGTCAATGTGCGGGGGTACAGGTTAGTCGAGGTAATTTGTAGGTCTTATTTTTATCAGCACTGTTTTAGGTTTATATCGACGGGTTGACACATTTCAGAAGTCTTACTTTGCAGAAATATCCTAGCCTGCATCCCACAAAGCAGGATCTATGAGCCAACCAGCTAACTGATAGACAAAGCCTTGTGCTACTTTCTGAAACCCAACCCGGTTTGTGTATTCTGTAGGACCATCCTTCTGAGTGTGATCTCTCTGCTGAACGAGCCCAACACCTCCTCCCCGGCCAACGTGGACGCCTCCGTCATGTACCGCAAGTGGAGGGACAGCAAGGACAGAGAGTACAGCGAGATAATCAGGTCAGTAAACATATGCAGAAGGACAGAGTACGCAGAGATAATCGGGTCGGGAAACAAATGCACAAGGACAGAGTACGCCGAGATAATCAGGTCGGTAAACATATGCACAAGGACAGAGTACGCCGAGATAATCAAGTCGGTAAACATATGCACAAGGACAGAGTACAGCGAGATAGTCAGGTCGGTAAACATATGCAGAAGGACAGAGTACGCAGAGATAATCAGGTCGGTAAACATATGCACAAGGACAGAGTACGCCGAGATAATCAAGTCGGTAAACATATGCACAAGGACAGAGTACAGCGAGATAGTCAGGTCGGTAAACATGCACAAGGACAGAGAGTACAGCGAGATAATCAGGTCGGGAAACATATGCACAAGGACAGAGAGTACAGCGAGATAATCAGGTCGGTAAACATATGCACAAGGACAGAGTACACAGAGATAATCAGGTCGGTAAACATATGCACAAGGACAGAGAGTACACCAAGATAATCAGGTCGGTAAACATATGCACAAGGACAGAGAGTACAGCGAGATAATCAGGTCGGTAAACATATGCACAAGGACAGAGAGTACAGCGAGATAATCAGGTCGGTAAACATATGCACAAGGACAGAGAGTACAGCGAGATAATCAGGTCGGTAAACATATACACAAGGACAGAGAGTACAGCGAGATAATCAGGTCGGTAAACATATACACAAGGACAGAGAGTACAGCACACACACTTCTTCAGCCCCTCTATCTCTGTGTGTGTCTCAGGAAGCAGGTGTTGGCCACTAAGGCTGAAGCGGAGCGCGACGGGGTGAAGGTCCCCACAACACTGGCTGAATACTGTGTCCGCACACGCGCCCCGCCCCCCGACGAGGGCTCCGACCTCTTCTACGACGATTACTATGACGACGAGGATCTGGAGGACGAAGACGAGGACGACTGCTGCTATGATGAAGACGACTCTGGGACGGAGGAGTCGTGACACGTCCTACCTGGGAACCTGGATGGCTGACGCGTGCGTTCCCTGAATTCTCCTCCCGTAGGAGAGACTTTTCAGGAAGGACTACTTCACATATTTTAAACCTCTCACTTTTTCTATCCTCAGAATCCAAGCACACTGTCGTCTGTGCAAAGTCTGCACCTGTTATTTGCAGGAAGTATAGACTAAAATGTAACTAAACTCGACATGCTACCTTATGACCCTGTTTGACTATCTGGAAAAAGCAGGTGTAACCACTTGGTAAATCAGGCACATGAGTTGGCCGCCTCCTAGTTCACTCACACCTATAGTCAGAAAGTGTTTTGCCTGAACAGGTGACTGAAGGCTTCACCTGTCATGGTGTCTGTGTGAGCGCCACGCCACTGAACTTACATCAGAACTTATGTATCTCCAAGATGAGGTTCTGTCTGGCTTCACTCCTCCCTTACATTTTTGTGCGAGACTGTCAACATGGTGTTTCTGCATGTCAGACATCTTGTACACAATCATACATGCCGGAATACTGGTTTGATTAAATTTAGAAAAAAAATACTTTTCTGATCATGGAGACACCAATGACTCTCTGGTGGACCCCAGGATGCACTTGAGCTGCGGGCCAAACCCAGTTTGAATGTTTTAGCAGCGTTTCAACAACATTTTGCTGGCCTAGCCGTAACTGTCTGAGGTGTTTTTCTGTTTGAGAGTGGAGTGAGTGATTCTAAAGCACTCAATGTAACGTTGTCGTGGCAACTGGTTCTCCTGCATCTGGACAGAATTCTCTGAGACCCATACCTTTCTCCTCAAGGTTCTCCTCTGCAAAGGATGATGGAGCCAGAGACAAGTCTTTGGTGTAGCCCAGCAACTGTATGGAGAAGGGGGAAAAGTGCTTTATGGGTTTAGCGTAATGATTTGCTGTTTCCTGTTTTTATTCTCCTTTCATTGAGAATTATGCCAGTAGTCTTTGTTAGAGAATGATTTAAAATGTCCTTGGGTCATAGTCGATCTTTGTGGTTTTCTGTAGGAAGATTGTGTATCTCTGTTGAAAATATGTTATGGCACTATCAGTCAGCAAGCCTCGGGAATTGGGGAAAGAAAATGGCTGCCACTTTTGTTTTTACTTTTGTGTGTGCAAGTGGAGGGTGCTATCATGAATCTCCAAGTAGAGATGTGTTTGCGTGTGTTAATCAGCAATATTGGATGTTGCATTTATTCTAATTTGGCTTAATTTAACTTTAACTCTCAGGATATTTAAGAATGAGAAAAAATTGAGCGGTCTCTTTCCTGGTGGGCTTCAGAGATATACTATATATACAAAAGTATGTGGACACTCCTTCAAATGAGTGGATATGGCTATTTCAGCCACACCCGTTGCTGACAAGTGAATGAAATCGAGCACATAGCCATGCAATTTCCATAGACAAACACTGGCAGTAGAATGGCCTTACTGAAGAGCTCAGTAACGTTCAACGTGGCACCGTCATAGGATGCCACCTTTCCAACAAGTCAATTTGTCACATGTCTTCCCTGCTAGAGCTTCCCTGGTCAACTGTAAGTGCTGTTATTGTGAACTGGAACTGTCTAGGAGCAACAACGGCTCAGCCGCAAAGTCGTAGTCCACACAAGCTCACAGAACGGGACAGCCGAGTGCTGAAGCGCATAACAATCACCTGTCCTCGGTTACAACACTCACTACCGAGTTCCAAACTGCCTCTGCAAGCAACGTCAGCACAAGAACTCTTCGTTGGGAGCTTCATAAAATGGGTTTTCATGGCCGAGCAGCCACACACACGCCTAAGATTATGCGCAAAGCCAAGCTTCGGCTGGAGTGGTGTGAAGTTCGCCGCCATTGGACTCTGGAGCATTGAAAACGTGTTCTCTGGAGTGATGAATCGCGCTTCACCATCTGGCATTCCGACGGACGATTCTGGTTTGCAGATGCCAGGAGAACGCTACCTGCCCCAATGCATAGTGCCAACTGTAAAGTTTGGTGGATGAGGAATAGTGGTCTCGGGCTAAGTTTCATGGTTCGGGCTAGGACCCTTAGTTCCAGTGATGGGAAATCTAACGCTACATCATACAATGACATTCTAGATGATTCTGTGCTTCCAACTTTGTGGCAACAGTTTGGGGAACGCCCTTTCCTGTTTCAGCATGACAATGTCCCTGTGCACCAAGCAAGGTCCAAACAGAAATGGTTTGTCGAGATCGGTGTGGAAGAACTTGACTGGCCTGCACAGAGCTCTGACCTCAACCCCATCAAACACGTTTGGGATGAATTGGAACATTGACTGCGAGCCAGACCTAATCGGCCAAAATCAGTGTCTGACCTCAGTCATGGTCTTGTGGCTGAATGGAAGCAAGTACCCCGCAGCAATGATCGAACATCCAGTGGAACACCTTCCTGGAAGAGTGGAGGCTGTTTTAGCATCAAAGGGGGGGACCAACTCCATATTAATGCCCATGATTTTGGAATGAGATGTTCGACGAGCAGGTGTCCACATACTTCTGTAGTTTACAGTGACATGTACCTTTACTGATCTGCACCTGTGGCTATATGGACCATCACTTTTTCATTTTTTGTTGTTTTTGGCCAATTTAAAACTGGAAAAATAAAGCTCTTTATTGGAAACAAGTTTTATTTTGTCCCTTCTACCCCCATGTGGAATATACAGCATGCATCACAACAGTCCAAATCTCCTGTTGACCAAATTACACAAGTTTTTAATTATGCGTTAACCGAGACTAATTATAGTGTAACAATAGTGTGTACTATTCTATTGTGCATCAACCACAGATTGAAGTTCAGCTACTACTTTTTGAATAGGCCTACTGTTTAATTTGAATGCATTTTAGACATTCACAATTAAGGTCTTGTGCCTTTATCCAAAATAAATATGCAACGTAAGGAAAAGGTTTACTGTAAAGTAGGAACAGGATGGATTGACAACAGCCAAGGCAAAGGGAGACCATAGTCCATGTTGAATTTTGAGTGGAATTTCCCTTTAATATAGTCTTCATAGATTGCATTACTTTGTTGTTAGGGCCCACTGTTACTGTTGACATGTTCGGCCGTTCTCCAACCACTGAACCACACTTAAATAGAGGAGTCTAACCTGCCCTGTTCTCCCTTCTTTCATCCCATTTTCCCGCCTTCTCCTCCCCCATCTTCTCTGCCTTCCCCCCCATCCCTTCCCTCTCTTCACCACTCTCGCTCCTTCTCCCAGTCCTTTGACAGTAAAGGAGAGTTGAAGGGGAAAGTAGAGGCTCTGGCCCAGCTGATCAGAGTCCCAGTACCTGGTGGGCCACTCTGGGGCGGGCATCAACCTTTTCAGGCATACTTGACTTCAGGAAAGACCATAGCTAATTAAACTCAACTCCAGCTGCAACTAGTGGGTTGGACTGGAGCTCTGACGTAAGCACCCAATTGTGCTGTGTAATTACATACTCTTCAACGGGTACTGAAATCTGTAGTTTTTGATAAAAAATCTAATTTTATGTGACATCGGAGCTCCAGTCCACCCACACTAGTGAGTTTAGTTGGTTAGTAAGATCGTGACCCTGTACCGCTCCACCACTGAGTGCACCTCAACAGGCTAGAGAACACCCCCTCCTATCCTTGGAGTTTGCCTTTACAAGTATATTATTATACCAGTAAAGGGCCCCAGTCTGTTCAAATATCCTACTTGGAATTGGATCAGTGATTTTTACTTTATGTTTTCTAAATGGAAGATGGAAGGATGCATTTTCAAACTATTTAAGTAAGGAAATAAATGTGTCAACACCCTCTTATTCGACTGCAGTACCGCTGTTTCAGCAGAGGGCAGTATAGCTCTGTTAACAGAGCATTGACTACTATAGGCTGGAGCTCTGTGATGTTGACTTCCACACTAATGGTCCAACGTTTTCTTTCATATTACAGTTCATTACACTCTCATTCTTCTGCGCTCTTAGTCTGCTTGTATTCACTCGTTCTCCCAGTCTCGTGTGAGGAATGTGTTGTAAACCATAATATTTAAGTTGTAGAGCACATTTCCCACATTCAACATGAGGGCCAAGATGAGTCTCAGCGGCAGCTCTCAACTCTAGAGGATGTCACATTCATATTTCAACAAACTGCTTGCCTGCCTCTGTCATACTGGTCTGCAAGTCTGTCTGTGAGATATGGCCTGGAATTTAATTAATGGTCCATCACTGAAAAAGCTAGGTGAAAAAGGGACACGTTCCCCCACTAAAGTCAATTTGCAGACTTACATTGCTTTTCATGTTCCACAGCCCTTTTCTCCAAAAGATAAGTGTGTACTACCTGGCTGATGTACTCCTCTGCCCTAGTGCCTGTCTCTCCAAATGGGTGATTAGCTTTGATTTGGTCTTGGGTGAGCAGAGGATGAGTCACTGTGAGAGACAGGGCTGTGTAAATTGAGAGAATGGGAGAGGAGAATGCTAGGACTTCAGCAGTATTCTCAGTAATTCTCGCTCAGCCTTTTGCATAGAAATGAGTCTCTTTCCTTTTGAAGCCCAGATGCCGCTCCTAACTACAAAGATGTCAAGAGATGGCTTGACAGTCTGTCTTGTGTCTTGTCCTTCTATAACCTTGGACAGACTGTGTGCCTACAATACCCACTGTAATGTGCATAGTAAGTCAATAGGGCGAACTGGCTAACTACAACTGTTAGCTAGCGACCTGTTAGCTAGCGACCCACAAAGAATTAACATCTACCTTGCATAACATTCGTTTTTGGTCATTTTTGCCTGTTAAATGGTGTGGTAGTAAGATCATTACGATTCACTGATAATTATGAAGTAAAATGTTTGCTTTGTGTCTATATCTTGTTTCGTCTCTATTGTCATTGTCCTGGCTGGAAGAAGTTTCAGTGAATGGGGAGATGCAGCGTAAGGGAAAACAGTGGGGGGAGGAAATACAGTAGTGGGAGGTAATACAGTAGGGGGAGGTAATACAGTAGGGGGAGTGGGAGGTAATACAGGGGAGAGAGGTAATACAGTAGTGGGAGTGGGAGGTAATACAGTAGTGGGAGTGGGAGGTAATACAGTAGTGGGAGTGGGTGGTAATACAGTAGGGGTAGTGTGAGGTAATACAGTAGGGGGAGGTAATACAGTAGTGGGAGTGGGAGGTAATACAGGGGGGGGGGGTAATACAGTAGGGGGAGTCGGAGGTAATACAGTAGGGGGAGGTAAGAGTACGGGGAGTGGGAGGTAATACAGTGGAGGGAGGTAATACAGTAGGGGGAGGTAATACAGTGGGGGGAGGTAATACAGTAGGGTGAGTGGGAGGTAATACATTAGGGGGAGGTAATACAGTAGTGGGAGGTAATACAGTAGGGGGAGGTAAAACAGTGGGGGGAGGTAATACAGTAGGGGGAGTGGGAGGTAATGCAGTAGGGGGAGGTAATACAGTAGTGGGAGTGGGAGGTAATACAGTAGGGGGAGGTAATACAGTGGGGGGAGGTAATACAGGGGAGGGGGGTAATACAGTAGTGGGAGTGGGAGGTAATACAGTAGTGGGAGTGGGAGGTAATACAGTAGGGGGAGTGTGAGGTAATACAGTAGGGGGAGGTAATACAGGGGGGGGAGAGGTAATACAGTAGGGGGAGTGGGAGGTAATACAGTAGGGGGAGGTAATACAGTGGGGGGAGGTAATACAGTAGGGGGAGGTAAGAGTATGGGGAGTGGGAGGTAATACAGTGGAGGGAGGTAATACAGTAGGGGGAGGTAATACACTGGGGGGAGGTAATACAGTAGGGGGAGGTAATACAGTAGTGGGAGTGGGAGGTAATACGGGGGGGGGGGGGTAAGAGTACGGGGAGTGGGAGGTAATACAGTGGAGGGAGGTAATACAGTGGGGGGAGGTAATACAGTAGGGTGAGTGGGAGGTAATACATTAGGGGGAGGTAATACAGTAGTGGGAGGTAATACAGTAGGGGGAGGTAAAACAGTGGGGGGAGGTAATACAGTAGGGTGAGTGGGAGGTAATACAGTAGGGGGAGTGGGAGGTAATGCAGTAGGGGGAGGTAATACAGTAGTGGGAGTGGGAGGTAATACAGTAGGGGGAGGTAATACAGTGGGGGGAGGTAATACAGGGGAGGGGGGTAATACAGTAGTGGGAGTGGGGGGTAATACAGTAGTGGGAGTGGGAGGTAATACAGTAGTGGGAGTGGGAGGTAATACAGTAGGGGGAGTGTGAGGTAATACAGTAGGGGGAGGTAATACAGTAGTGGGAGTGGGAGGTAATACAGGGGGGGAGAGAAATACAGTAGGGGGAGTGGGAGGTAATACAGTAGGGGGAGGTAATACAGTGGGGGGAGGTAATACAGTAGGGGGAGGTAAGAGTACGGGGAGTGGGAGGTAATACAGTGGAGGGAGGTAATACAGTAGGGGGAGGTAATACAGTGGGGGGAGGTAATACAGTAGGGGGAGGTAATACAGTAGTGGGAGTGGGAGGTAATACAGGGGGGGGAGGTAATACAGTAGGGGGAGGTAAGAGTACGGGGAGTGGGAGGTAATACAGTGGAGGGAGGTAATACAGTAGGGGGAGGTAATACAGTAGGGGGAGGTAAAACAGTGGGGGGAGGTAATACAGTAGGGGGAGGTAAAACAGTGGGGGGAGGTAATACAGTAGGGTGAGTGGGAGGTAATGCAGTAGGGGGAGTGGGAGGTAATGCAGTAGGGGGAGGTAATACAGTAGTGGGAGTGGGAGGTAATACAGTAGGGGGAGGTAATACAGTGGGGGGAGGTAATACAGGGGAGGGGGGTAGTACAGTAGTGGGAGTGGGAGGTAATACAGTAGGGGGAGTGTGAGGTAATACAGTAGGGGGAGGTAATACAGTAGTGGGAGTGGGAGGTAATACAGGGGGGGAGAGTTAATACAGTAGGGGGAGTGGGAGGTAATACAGTAGGGGGAGGTAATACAGTGGGGGGAGGTAATACAGTAGGGGGAGGTAAGAGTACGGGGAGTGGGAGGTAATACAGTGGAGGGAGGTAATACAGTAGGGGGAGGTAATACAGTGGGGGGAGGTAATACAGTAGTGGGAGTGGGAGGTAATACAGGGGTGGGAGGTAATACAGTAGGGGGAGGTAAGAGTACGGGGAGTGGGAGGTAATACAGTGGAGGGAGGTAATACAGTAGGGGGAGGTAATACAGTGGGGGGAGGTAATACAGTAGGGTGAGTGGGAGGTAATACAGTAGGGGGAGTGGGAGGTAATGCAGTAGGGGGAGGTAATACAGTAGGGGGAGGTAATACAGTGGGGGGAGGTAATACAGGGGAGGGGGGTAATACAGTAGTGGGAGTGGGAGGTAATACAGTAGTGGGAGTGGGAGGTAATACAGTAGGGGGAGTGTGAGGTAATACAGTAGGGGGAGGTAATACAGTAGTGGGAGTGGGAGGTAATACAGGGGGGGAGAGGTAATACAGTAGGGGGAGTGGGAGGTAATACAGTAGGGGGAGGTAAAACAGTGGGGGGAGGTAATACAGTAGGGTGAGTGGGAGGTAATACAGTAGGGGGAGTGGGAGGTAATGCAGTAGGGGGAGGTAATGCAGTAGGGGGAGGTAATACAGTGGGGGGAGGTAATACAGGGGAGGGGGGTAATACAGTAGTGGGAGTGGGAGGTAATACAGTAGTGGGAGTGGGAGGTAATACAGTAGGGGGAGTGTGAGGTAATACAGTAGGGGGAGGTAATACAGTAGTGGGAGTGGGAGGTAATACAGGGGGGAGAGGTAATACAGTAGGGGGAGTGGGAGGTAATACAGTAGGGGGAGGTAATACAGTGGGGGGAGGTAATACAGTAGGGGGAGGTAAGAGTACGGGGAGTGGGAGGTAATACAGTGGAGGGAGGTAATACAGTAGGGGGAGGTAATACAGTGGGGGGAGGTAATACAGTAGGGGGAGGTAATACAGTAGGGGGAGTGGGGGGTGATACAGTGGGGGGAGGTAATACAGTGGGGCGAGGTAATACAGTAGGGGGAGGTAATACAGTTGGGGGAGGTAATACAGTAGGGGGAGTGGGGGGTGATACAGTGGGGGGAGGTAATACAGTAGGGGGAGGTAATACAGTGGGGGGAGGTAATACAGTAGCGGGAGGTAATACAGTAGGGGGAGTGGGGGGTGATACAGTGGGGGGAGGTAGGGGAGTGGGGGGTAATACAGTAGGGGGAGTGGGGGGTAATACAGTAGGGGGAGTGGGAGGTAATACAGTAGGGGGAGTGGGAGGTAATACAGTAGGGGGAGTGGGAGGTAATACATTAGGGGGAGTGGGAGGTAATACAGTAGGGGGTGTGGGAGGTAATACAGTGGGGGGAGGTAATACAGTAGGGGGAGGTAATACAGTAGGGGGAGTGGGAGGTAATACAGTAGGGGGAGGTAATACAGTAGGGGGAGTGGGAGGTAATACATTAGGGGAAGTGGGAGGTAATACAGTAGGGGGAGGTAATACAGTAGGGGAGTGGAAGGTAATACAGTAGGGGGATTGGGAGGTAATACAGTAGGGGAAGTGGGAGGTAATACAGTAGGGGGAGGTAATATAGTAGGGGGAGTGGGAGGTAATACAGTGGGGGGAGTGGGGGGTGATACAGTGGGGGGGGGGTAATACAGTAGGGGGAGGTAATACAGTAGGGGGAGGTAATACAGTAGGGGGAGTGGGGGGTGATACAGTGGGGGGAGGTAATACAGTGGGGGGAGGTAATACAGTAGGGGGAGGTAATACAGTTGGGGGAGGTAATACAGTAGGGGGAGTGGGGGGTGATACAGTGGGGGGAGGTAATACAGTAGGGGGAGGTAATACAGTGGGGGGAGGTAATACAGTAGCGGGAGGTAATACAGTAGGGGGAGTGGGGGGTGATACAGTGGGGGGAGGTAGGGGAGTGGGGGGTAATACAGTAGGGGGAGTGGGGGGTAATACAGTAGGGGGAGTGGGAGGTAATACAGTAGGGGGAGTGGGAGGTAATACAGTAGGGGGAGTGGGAGGTAATACATTAGGGGGAGTGGGAGGTAATACAGTAGGGGGTGTGGGAGGTAATACAGTGGGGGGAGGTAATACAGTAGGGGGAGGTAATACAGTAGGGGGAGTGGGAGGTAATACATTAGGGGGAGTGGGAGGTAATACAGTAGGGGGTGTGGGAGGTAATACAGTGGGGGGAGGTAATACAGTAGGGGGAGGTAATACAGTAGGGGGAGTGGGAGGTAATACAGTAGGGGGAGGTAATACAGTAGGGGGAGTGGGAGGTAATACATTAGGGGAAGTGGGAGGTAATACAGTAGGGGGAGGTAATACAGTAGGGGAGTGGAAGGTAATACAGTAGGGGGATTGGGAGGTAATACAGTAGGGGAAGTGGGAGGTAATACAGTAGGGGGAGGTAATATAGTAGGGGGAGTGGGAGGTAATACAGTGGGGGGAGTGGGGGGTGATACAGTGGGGGGAGGTAATACAGTAGGGGGAGGTAATACAGTAGGGGGAGGTAATACAGTAGGGGGAGTGGGGGGTGATACAGTGGGGGGAGGTAATACAGTGGGGGGAGGTAATACAGTAGGGGGAGGTAATACAGTTGGGGGAGGTAATACAGTAGGGGGAGTGGGGGGTGATACAGTGGGGGGAGGTAATACAGTAGGGGGAGGTAATACAGTGGGGGGAGGTAATACAGTAGCGGGAGGTAATACAGTAGGGGGAGTGGGGGGTGATACAGTGGGGGGAGGTAGGGGAGTGGGGGGTAATACAGTAGGGGGAGCGGGGGGTAATACAGTAGGGGGAGTGGGAGGTAATACAGTAGGGGGAGTGGGAGGTAATACAGTAGGGGGAGTGGGAGGTAATACATTAGGGGGAGTGGGAGGTAATACAGTAGGGGGTGTGGGAGGTAATACAGTGGGGGGAGGTAATACAGTAGGGGGAGGTAATACAGTAGGGGGAGTGGGAGGTAATACAGTAGGGGGAGGTAATACAGTAGGGGGAGTGGGAGGTAATACATTAGGGGAAGTGGGAGGTAATACAGTAGGGGGAGGTAATACAGTAGGGGAGTGGAAGGTAATACAGTAGGGGGATTGGGAGGTAATACAGTAGGGGAAGTGGGAGGTAATACAGTAGGGGGAGGTAATATAGTAGGGGGAGTGGGAGGTAATACAGTGGGGGGAGTGGGAGGTAATACAGTAGGGGAGTGGGAGGTAATACAGTGGGGGGAGGTAATACAGTAGGGGGAGGTAATACAGTAGGGGGAGTGGGAGGTAATACAGTAGGGGGTGTGGGAGGTAATACAGTGGGGGGAGGTAATACAGTAGGGGGAGGTAATACAGTAGGGGGAGTGGGAGGTAATACATTAGGGGAAGTGGGAGGTAATACAGTAGGGGGAGGTAATACAGTAGGGGGAGTGGGAGGTAATACAGTAGAGGGAGTGGGTGGTAATACAGTAGGGGGAGGTAATACAGTGGGAGGAGTTTGCAGTAATACAGTGGGGGGAGGTAATACAGTAGGGGGAGTGGGAGGTAATATACTAGGGGTTGGGAGGTAATACAGTAGGGGGTGGGAGGTAATACAGTAGGGGGTGGGAGGTAATACAGTAGGGGGAGTGGGAGGTAATACAGTGGTGGGAGGTAATACAGTAGGGGGAGTGGGAGGTAATATACTAGGGGTTGGGAGGTAATACAGTAGGGGGTGGGAGGTAATACAGTGGTGGGAGGTAATACAGTAGGGGGAGTGGGAGGTAATACAGTAGGGGGAGTGGGAGGTAATACAGTAGGGGGTGGGAGGTAATACAGTAGGGGGAGTGGGAGGTAATACAGTAGGGGGTGGGAGGTAATACAGTAGGGGGAGTGGGAGGTAATACAGTAGGGGGTGGGAGGTAATACAGTAGGGGGAGTGGGAGGTAATACAGTAGGGGGTGGGAGGTAATACAGTAGGGGGAGTGGGAGGTAATACAGTAGGGGGTGGGAGGTAATACAGTAGGGGGAGTGGGAGGTAATACAGTAGGGGGTGGGAGGTAATACAGTAGGGGAATGGGAGGTAATACAGTAGGGGGTGGGAGGTAATACAGTAGGGGGAGTGGGAGGTAATACAGTAGGGGGTGGGAGGTAATACAGTAGGGGGTGGGAGGTAATACAGTAGGGGGAATGGGAGGTAATACAGTAGGGGGTGGGAGGTAATACAGTAGGGGGAGTGGGAGGTAATACAGTAGGGGGTGGGAGGTAATACAGTAGGGGGAGTGGGAGGTAATACAGTGGTGGGAGGTAATACAGTAGGGGGAATGGGAGGTAATACAGTAGGGGGTGGGAGGTAATACAGTAGGGGGAGTGGGAGGTAATACAGTAGGGGGTGGGAGGTAATACAGTAGGGGGAGTGGGAGGTAATACAGTGGTGGGAGGTAATACAGTAGGGGGAATGGGAGGTAATACAGTAGGGGGAATGGGAGGTAATACAGTAGGGGGAGTGGGAGGTAATACAGTAGGGGGTGGGAGGTAATACAGTAGGGGGAGTGGGAGGTAATACAGTAGGGGGAGTGGGAGGTAATACAGTAGGGGGGGGGTGGGAGGTAATACAGTAGGGAGAGTATGAGTGCTTCTCAAATGTAATGTTTTATGCGTTCTCCACACTCTCATCCTCATTAGAATGGACTCAAGAGATTGCCCTCTGAGAATGCCCTCTGCGATTGCCCTCTGAGTATGAGTTTGTGGCACATCTCTAGGCTTTTCCTGGTTTTCTAAAGGAAGAAAAAAAATGTCCATAAAATGCATGATAACTAGTCTGCATCCTGGGGCGCAGAAGCACCTCCTCTTCTTGATACTGGAACACCATCACTGGAGCTAGGTCTGAATCCATCTCGAAGGACCATGAATACAAGCAGGTAGCTGGAGTGGTTGGCTTCTGAGCCCTCACCCGTTGACCGACTGCTGATATACTTGGTTCTGATTCGCTATCGGCTCTCCGGCTACAACAGTACGGATGCTTCTCAGTCCAGGACTTTTATCTTCATCACCACCACACACTATAGTATTCACAAACAAACACAGAAATCTTCAGTTTACACAGAATGGACTTGTGGTTCTTTTGGGAAAAGGAGACATGTATACATATTAACTATAGTAAAGCAGCAATACAACAGGATCTGTACATAGCCTAGTAGAATGACAGTACATACACACATCTCGCCATAGAGAGAGAGGGAGAGTCAAGATTGACAGCCCTCTCTCTCCAGCCTATTGTAGATGTATCTGATCTGTCTCTGGTGACAAAGAGTCATAAATCAGACTTGCTTGAGCTTCAGGACCGTCTCTGAAACTACTATCAGGTTCTAAAAACTTGCCATGGCATAGCACTAACGCCAACTATGAATGTGCAGTTGGATACACTACAGGATATACATTAGCCATTTCTAAACTAACATATTCAGCAGAAATAATCACACATTAATGGTATACACAATATGCACCAGCAGTAGGCCATCCAAAATATACAAAGGAATTAGAAGCAGGATAACAGTAGTACTACAATACAGTTACAAAATGTAGGAAAGGACCTAGTTAAGCATCGCTAAGCACCATAGAACCCCCCCACAGGCATGGCCTTTTCTTTCTTTTTTTACACTAGCCCAATGTAACACTACAATCATTCTCTGAACAGGACCTGTATTTATCAAGCGACTCAGAGTAGAAGTGCAGATCTAGGATCATTTTTTGCCTTTTAGATCATGGATAATAGGATTCTAATGACAGGAGGGACCTGATTCTAGTTGATCTCTCCTACACTGAGAGACTGCATTTACACAGGCATCCCAATTCTTATCTTTTGCCGCTAATTGGCCATTTGACCAATCACCTCACATCTTACCAATATTTGAGTAAAATCTCAGTATTTGGCTGCCTGTGTAAACACAGCCTTCATGAATAGTGGCCTTGGTCTCTATTGTCAAAAGTATTTACAAAGTTAATGCTCAAGCAGGAGTCTTCAGGTTTCAGAGCAAAAAAATGTACTTATATAAAAATAAAAATATAAGCACAATATGCAACAATTTCAAAGATTTTACTTAGTTACAGTTCATATTAAGAAATTGGTCAATTGAAATAAATTAGGCACTAATCTTTGGATTTCACATGACTGAGAATACAGAAATACATCTGTTGGTCACAGATGCCTTAAAAAAGTAAAATGTAGGGGCGTGGATCAGAAAACCAGTCAGTATCTGGTGTGACCACCATTTGCCTCATGCACAGTGACACGTCCCCTTCGCCTAGAGTTGATTGTGGCCTGTGGAATGTTGTCCCACTCCTCTTCAATGGCTGTGCGAAGTTGCTCGATATTGGTGGGAACTGGAACACGCTGTCGTACACATCGATCCAGAGAATCCCAAAAATGCTTAATTGGTGACTGGTGAGTATGCAGGTCATAGAAGAACTGGGGCATTTTCAACTTCCAGGAAGTGTACAGATCCTTGAGACATGGAGCCGTGTTTTATCATGCTGAAACATGAGGTCATGGCGGCAGATTAATGACACGACAATGGGCCTCAGGATCTTGTCACGGCACCTCTGTGCATTCAAGTTGCCATTGATAAAATGCAATTGTATTCGTTGTCCGTAGCTTATGCCTTATGCCATAACATAACCCCATCGCCACCATGGGGCACTCTGGTCAAAATGTTGACATCAGCAAACCGCTGGCCCACACAACGCCATTTGCCCGGTACAGTTGAAACCGGGATTAATCTGTGAAGAGCCCACTTTGAATGTGAACATTTGCCTCCTGAAGTCGGTTACGACGCCGAACTGCGGTCAGCTAGAGAGAAGACATGTCAATTCCCACGTTGTATGGATCCATTCCAAATTTTGTTCCTGGAAGATGTTACTGAGCAGTGGGGACCATTCAATACACGAGCAGAAGAATATCATATTCCAATCCATATGGTAATGAGTTGAGAAGGAAATGCTAAACTAAAGTACTCCACTCCTTCTACACCCTCATTTACATTCATATGAATTGTCTTTCAGTACCATACTCATGAAATAATCTCTCTCTCTCTCTCTCTCTCTCTCTCTCTCTCAGGGATCTTGTGTCTGAGTTGCATGGGAACATGTTTGTGATGGAGTGTGGGAAGTGTAACGGGTGCGTCAGTTCAAACCACTTTGTGTGAATGATATCACACATGACGCACTCAACCAGTAGCACAGAAATGTTAATGAAAGTGTACCGAAACACACTTCAGCCTATCTTCATCAAATCAAACCAAGCTTTATTTAAACAGCACATTTCAGACATGGAATGCAACACAATGTGCTTCACGCAAATATTTACTACACAACAGAAGAGAATAAAAAAATGAAAAGTACCTGAAGGAAAAGCAAAGCTACAAAAATTGTGTTTTTAAGAGCTCTTTTAAATATGTCCACAGTTAATTGAACAAAAATGAATATTTTGTGTGCTCTCTCATGGTAAATTCATTCATAACCCTCTGTCTTTTAATTTATGCTAATTCTCCCAACACGGTTTGCCAAACTCATCTGTCAATCTGATAAAAAGAAAGAACTTCTGTCTTTCCATATGTTAACAACCTGAGGCAACTCGGGCAACGACGGCTGACTTGAAAGAGGGGCCGCCATTCCAGCAGCATACTAATAAAGTAGTAGGGATGACTTATCTAGCCTTCAGAAACCACCTGTTAATAGGGATGATTTATCTAGCCTTCAGAAACCATCTGTTAATAGGGATGACTTATCTAGCCTTCAGAAACCATCTGTTAATAGGGATGACTTATCTAGCCTTCAGAAACCATCTGTTAATAGGGATGACTTATCTAGCCTTCAGAAACCACCTGTTAATAGGGATGACTTATCTAGCCTTCAGAAACCACCTGTTAATAGGGATGACTTATCTAGCCTTCAGAAACCATCTGTTAATAGGGATGACTTATCTAGCCTTCAGAAACCACCTGTTAATAGGGATGACTTATCTAGCCTTCAGAAACCATCTGTTAATAGGGATGACTTATCTAGCCTTCAGAAACCACCTGTTAATAGGGATGACTTATCTAGCCTTCAGAAACCACCTGTTAATAGGGATGACTTATCTAGCCTTCAGAAACCATCTGTTAATAGGGATGACTTATCTAGTGGGCATAACAACATCAGCGGAGCACCATCCAACATTTACAGCAACCATCTCACACACCCTTTAAACTCTCTGAAATGTTTGTTCAGAGATCTGTTTTAATAAGTCACCTGTTAGGTGACTCCACCCATCAGAGTTCGAATATTGAATTCTGTGGCACTGCCTCACTGAATGTCCTTGATCAGTAGCTTGAAGTGAAAGGCATCACAGGTTCTGATGGGTTCAGGCCGTATCTGCGGGGAAAAAAGTGACTGGTGTGGTGGGGCTGAAACCAACTGTAAAATACTGAGAGGTCTGCTCAAGAGGACTCGTGACCTGCAGGTAACACACACACACAGAAATACTATCATGCATATGGGCTGGTTGGTTGCAGGTAATGATTATGGGTAATGACGTTTTGTGTTTCTCTGTCTGTGAAGGCGGGCAGACCTGCCGCTGTCTCTGGCTACCTCTCTGCCGATTTTATGTTTTAAATTGAACCTTTATTTAACCTGGCAAGTCAGTTAAGAACAAATTCTTATTTACAATGACGGCCTACCCTGGCCAAACCCTATCCCGGGTGATACATGGCCAATTGTGCGCTGCCCTATGGTACTCCCAATCATGGCCGGTTGTGATACAGGTCAAGCCCAGAGGGGACCTACCCCTCCTCACCAAACGCAAGGGGGGGAAGGTGGTCATCGTCAACCTGCAGCCCACCAAACAAGTGAGTCACAGACACATGCGCTTGCTCACACACACACACACACACACACACACACACACACACACATACACACACACACACACACACACACACACACACACACACACACACACACACACACACACACACACACACACACACACACACACACACACACACACACACACATACACACACACACACACACACACACACACACACACACACACACACACACACACACACACACACACACACACACACACACACACACACACACACACACACACACTCCTTCACAAAACCTCCAACTTACAAAACACGCGTCACACACTCATATACTGAATACTTAATCATACGTGATTAACACAAACACACAAAACATGAGCTGTAAACATGAACACAATAGCTTCCATTTTATGCGAATGTGGTTGAAGGAGAATGAGATGTAAATTGTTTCCACAGTTCGACCCAATTAACCCCCAGATGTTTCTAATCAAATCAAATTTGTCACATGAGCCGAATACAACCGGTATAGACCTTACAGTGAAACGCTTACTTACAAGCCCCTAACCAACCATGCTTTAAGGAGTTAAATAGAAAATAAAAGTATCAAATAATTAAACAGCAGCAGTATAACAATAGTGAGGCTATATACAAGGGGTACCAGGGAACAGAGTCAATGTGGAGACCATATACAGGGGGTACCGGGACAGAGTCAATGTGAAGGCTATATACAGGGGGTACCAGTACAGAGTCAATGTGGAGGCTATATACAGGGGGTACCAGGGAACAGAGTCAATGTGGAGGCTATATACAGGGGGTACCGGGACAGAGTCAATGTGGAGGCTATATACAGGGGGTACCAGGGAACAGAGTCAATGTGGAGGCTATATACAGGGGGTACCGGGACAGAGTCAATGTGGAGGCTATATACAGGGTGTACCAGGGAACAGAGTCAATGTGGAGGCTATATACAGGGGGTACCAGGGAACAGGGGTAATGTGGAGGCTATATACAGGTGTTACCGGAACAGAGTCAATGTGAAGGCTATATACAGGGGGTACCAGGGAACAGAGTCAATGTGGAGGCTATATACAGGGGGTACCAGGGAACAGAGTCAATGTGGAGGCTATATACAGGGGGTACCAGGACAGAGTCAATGTGGAGACTATATACAGGGGGTACCAGGACAGAGTCAATGTGGAGGCTATATACAGGGGGTACCAGGACAGAGTCAATGTGGAGGCTATATACAGGGGGTACCAGGGAACAGAGTCAATGTGGAGGCTATATACAGGGGGTACCAGGGAACAGAGTCAATGTGGAGGCTATATACAGGGGGTACCAGGGAACAGAGTCAATGTGGAGGCTATATACAGGGGGTACCAGGACAGAGTCAATGTGGAGACTATATACAGGGGGTACCAGGACAGAGTCAATGTGGAGGCTATATACAGGGGGTACCAGGACAGAGTCAATGTGGAGACCATATACAGGGGGTACCGGGACAGAGTCAATGTGAAGGCTATATACAGGGAGTACCAGTACAGAGTCAATGTGGAGGCTATATACAGGGGGTACCAGGGAACAGAGTCAATGTGGAGGCTATATACAGGGGGTACCAGGGAACAGAGTCAATGTGGAGGCTATATACAGGGGGTACCGGGACAGAGTCAATGTGGAGGCTATATACAGGGTGTACCAGGGAACAGAGTCAATGTGGAGGCTATATACAGGGGGTACCAGGGAACAGGGGTAATGTGGAGGCTATATACAGGTGTTACCGGAACAGAGTCAATGTGAAGGCTATATACAGGGGGTACCAGGGAACAGAGTCAATGTGGAGGCTATATACAGGGGGTACCAGGACAGAGTCAATGTGGAGACTATATACAGGGGGTACCAGGACAGAGTCAATGTGGAGGCTATATACAGGGGGTACCGGGGAACAGAGTCAATGTGGAGGCTATATACAGGGGGTACCGGGGAACAGAGTCAATGTGGAGGCTATATACAGGGGGTACCAGGACAGAGTCAATGTGGAGGCTATATACAGGGGGTACCAGGGAACAGAGTCAATGTGGAGGCTATATACAGGGGGTACCAGGGAACAGAGTCAATGTGGAGGCTATATACAGGGGGTACCAGGGAACAGAGTCAATGTGGAGGCTATATACAGGGGGTACCAGGACAGAGTCAATGTGGAGACTATATACAGGGGGTACCAGGACAGAGTCAATGTGGAGGCTATATACAGGGGGTACCAGGACAGAGTCAATATGGAGACTATATACAGGGGGTACCAGGACAGAGTCAATGTGGAGGCTATATACAGGGGGTACCAGGACAGAGTCAATGTGGAGACTATATACAGGGGGTACCAGGACAGAGTCAATGTGGAGGCTATATACAGGGGGTACCAGGACAGAGTCAATGTGGAGGCTATATACAGGGGGTACCAGGGAACAGAGTCAATGTGGAGGCTATATACAGGGGGTACCAGGACAGAGTCAATGTGGAGACTATATACAGGTGGTACCGGTACAGAGTCAATGTGGAGACTATATACAGGGGGTACCAGGGAACAGAGTCAATGTGGAGGCTATATACAGGGGGTACCAGGGAACAGAGTCAATGTGAAGGCTATATACAGGGTATTACGGTACAGAGTCAATGTGGAGGCTATATACAGGTGGTACCGGTACAGAGTCAATGTGAAGGCTATATACAGGGGGTACCAGGGAACAGAGTCAATGTGGAGGCTATATACAGGGGGTACCAGGACAGAGTCAATGTGGAGACTATATACCAGGGAACAGAGTTAATGTGCGGGGGCACTGGTTAGTTGAGGTAATTGAGGTAATATGTACATGTGGGTGGAGTTAAAGTGACTATGCATAGATTATAAACAGAGAGTAGCAGCAGTGTGAAAGATGGGTCTGGGTAGCCCTTTGATTAGCTGTTCAGGAGTCTTATGGCTTGGCGGTAGAAGCTGTTAAGAAGAGTTTTGGACCTAGACTTGGCGCTCCGTAACGCTTGCCATGCGGTAGCAGAGAGAACCGTCTATGACTGGGGTGGCAGGAGTCTTTAACAATTTTTAGGGCCTTCCTCTGACACCGCCTGGTATAGAGGTCCTGGATGGCAGGAAGCTTGGCCCCACTGATGTACTGGGCCGTACCCACTACTCTCTGTATTGCGTTGCAATCGGTCAGGATGCTCTCGATGGTGCAGCTGTAGAACCTTTTGAGGATCTGAGGACACATGCCAAATCTTTTCAGTCTCCTGAGGGGGAATAGGCTTTGTCGTGCCCTCTTCATGACTGTCTTGGTGGGTTTGGACCATGATAGTTTAGAGCCTATTATCTTCAGAACTCTCCTATTGTCACATAGAACTGTGTAATTCTAGGGTCTGGTGTTCAAGAGAAGGGCTGTAGGGACCGTGATAGAATTAGAAACCAGCTGCATGAATAATTCAGCCACAGTGGTCAGTGACTCACTGAGAGATGGATAGACCTGCACATGATTAATGACTTTACACATTCTCACAGCTAATCCCATGGCAGGTTTGAAGGCGATTCATCCATAAGGAATACAAAGGCCTAAGTAAGTAGTACGTTTAGAATGTTTACATACTCTTTAGAATGTTTACATACTCTTTAGAATGTTTACATACTGAACGTCTGCAGAGACACTATCGTCTTGATGTCTAATCCTGCCCATGTCTGGGTGGTTTCACCTTTGAAGGTGGACAAGTTACAGTTTCACAGGTGAAAGGTGAATGATCTTATTTTGAAGCCAGTAGTTTTTCTGGGTTTACATGGTAAGTATAAACTCCTGGCTTTTCTATCATTTGTGATGCCAGTCCAATCAGTCTGGGGAGGCTTCAGCCATATTGCTCACATCTAGCCTGTTCTTTCAGTTCTGCAAACTCTGAGGTGGTAGGAACTAGTTTGCTGTTTCTGTTCGAGGTCTCATTCTCATGTTTGTTTCTGTCTGGCAGGACAAGCACGCGCACCTGAGTATTAATGGTTACATGGACGAGGTACTGAATCAGCTGATCGAGCTGCTGGGAATGGACATTCCAAAAGGGGAGGGCCCACCTTCTGCGAGAACTTCACCTCTGACCAGAAACCACTTCCTTCCATCGCTGCACAGAAGGAAGTGAAGGGCGGGGGGGGGGGGGGCGGGGGGGGGGGGGGGGGGGGTGAAGAAAGAGGGTTAAAAGGGAGGGGAGGAAAAGACTGGCAGAACCAAAGAAGAAGGAGGATGAGAATGACCTCCAGGCCTGTAATAAACCCTGGTCCAGTCTCAACACAGAACCAGGATCCACCCAGAGGGGGAGGAGACCAGAGTGAGAGGGCCAGCTCCCCATCCCTCTGCCTCTAACAGTGCAGACAGCCCCCTATAGCAAAGATACAACCATTAGTATCTCACTAGTGTCCCACAACCCCTCAGTTGTTATACATACTGATCCAGAACAGTGGTTGCAGTAGCCGGCTGCCTGGGACCAATGCAAAGACCTCTGTTTAGGTGAGAATGTTTACCTCTGACAGAACATACAGTAGGGATGGACGATTAAGTACCAGGAAGAGACTAGAACCAGCACAACCATGGCTCTCTAGTTGACATTTCTCAGAAATACAGATCTAGGAAAGGGAAAGAAGCACCTTTAATATAATAGGAATCTGACCAGGAAAGACCAGTTCACGAGCCAGAGCAAGGCAACCCAACACCACACATCAACAATACTGAAAACATTTACATGCATGACTGTAAGTCTCTATAGACAAAAGTGTCTACTAAATGACAAATATAATATTATTGAGAGTAATGACACTTCATTGGGGTGACGGTCATAACACTGGGATTTCTAATGCAGCCTCATTTTGCAGACATTCTATAATTTTCCTTTGCCTTGCAAATGGGTAACTCCTTTCTTTGCCAGTAAGTAAATCAAAATGTTCTGTCATCATTGTATATTCTCTGCTCCCTGTCAAGCCCACAGTCCTAGTTTACTTTCTCTTGAACTTCTTATTTATTTTTAAGAATGATGTTTGTTTTAACCTGTACATTTTTTAAATTAACACTAAATCTGACAGTGCCCATGGTTGTTGCAAGTTTCTTTATCTCTGCCAGTTTTTTGGGGGCATAAGTGGTAGTGTCTGTGCTTGGTCCATCATGTTCAAGTGTTCTACAAGCCCAGTACGCTTGTGGTAAATGCATGTTCAGATTTACATTTTAGTGTTTTAGCAGACACTCTTATCCAGAGCCACTTACAGGAGCAATTAGGGTCAAGTGCCTTGCTCAAGGGCACAACGACTGGTTTTTCACCTAGTCATCTAGGAGATTTGAACCAGCGACCTTTCTCAGTTGCAAAAGCAGCAATGACTTTTCACAAAACTGCATTCAGCAAACGACGGAATTGTGAGAGCTAGCTATGTACTGTCCCACAAAATTGCTAAACATAGCAAGCCATTCGCTGAGGGCGAATTCATTGAAGAATGTTTAATTGACTCTGCAGCAATACTTTGCCCCGACAAGGAAGAGCTGTTTGAAAATGTTTCCCTGTCAAGACGAACAGTGACACGGCGTGTTGAGGACATCACAGAGAATATGGAACAACAGTTGAAAGACAAGGTAAAGGATTTCACCTATTTCTCCTTGGCCCTGGATGAGATCAGTGATGCATGTGACACAGCACAGTTGTTGATATTCTTACGAGGCATAACCCCAGACTTTTAAATTACAGAGGAGCTTGCTTCAGTGCAGTCAATGAAGAACACAACCACAGGGAAATATTTATTATAGGAGGTTAATAAGTGTGTGGCAAAGCTGGGACTGTGTTTTGAAAAGTTATCCAGTGTGACCACTGATGGGTGACCAAACATGACAGAAAAAACCTTGGCCTTTTGAAAAGGATACAAGATCAAGTAGCTGAGCTGAACCCAGATCCGAAAAGTATTTTCCTGCATTGCATTATTCATCAGGAGGTGCTCTGTAAATGTGTTTCTGAAAATGAGCCATGTTGTGGATACAGTTACTAAAGTGGTAAACGTCATAAGAGCAAAAATCTTTAAAGCACAGGCAGTTTGTCTCACTGCTGGAAGAGACGGAGTTGGGTCATGCAGATCTCCCCCACCACACAGATGGCTGAGTTTGGGGAAGGTGCTTAAAAGTGTGTGAGACCTGAAGTCAGAGATTGCTGAGTTTTTTTAAATGAAAGGAAAATATGTGGATTTCCCTGAACTGCAAGATAAAGAATGGTTGGCTGATTTTGCCTTCACAGTGGACATCATGGCCCTCATGAATGAACTGAATTCCAAACTACAAGGGAAGGTTATCCAGACTGAAGATGGACCTTTTTGCACATCAGATGTACAACCTTGTTAAAGCCTTCAACGGAAATTATTCCTCCTGACCCACCAAGTAGAAGCCAAAAATCTCACCCACCTTCCAACACTACTAGTCTGTTCCCTATCAGATGACCTTCCAACACTACTAGTCTGTTCCCTATCAGATGACCTTCCAACACTACTAGTCTGTTCCCTATCAGATGACCTTCCAACACTACTAGTCTGTTCCCTATCAGATGACCTTCCAACACTACTAGTCTGTTCCCTATCAGATGACCTTCCAACACTACTAGTCTGTTCCCTATCAGATGACCTTCCGACACTACTAGTCTGTTCCCTATCAGATGACCTTCCAACACTACTAGTCTGTTCCCTATCAGATGACCTTCCAACACTACTAGTCTGTTCCCTATCAGATGACCTTCCAACACTACTAGTCTGTTCCCTATCAGATGACCTTCCAACACTACTAGTCTGTTCCCTATCAGATGACCTTCCAACACTACTAGTCTGTTCCCTATCAGATGACCTTCCAACACTACTAGTCTGTTCCCTATCAGATGACCTTCCAACACTACTAGTCTGTTCCCTATCAGATGACCAGCGGGAGAAGTATACATCACTGCTGCTTTGAATGGTGGGTTTTCTCGTCGTTTTGAGGATTTCAAAGTTTTGGAAAATGACATGCTGTTGGTTTCCTCTCCGTTCACCTTCAATGTAGATAGCACTCTCACTGACCTGCAACTTATCGATCTTCAGTCTGATGCAGTGATTGGAGAACGATTCAAAACAATGTCACTGAAGAGGTTCCGTGCATCTCTCAATGATCAAAACTTTCCAAAGATTAGGAGTCCTGCTCAGAAGATGTTTGTACTGTTTGGGTCAACCTATGTATGTGAACAGACATTTTCAGTGATGAAATATTACAAGTCAAGGCACAGATCATCTCTTACTGACTCTCAGCAATCGTGTGCATAGCGATGCCAGTAACTATATCTGACTTCACTGCTCTAGTCAAAGCCCATTAGACTTCACTCCTCACACTGATTGAGTAGTTTAAATGTAATGTTGAGCTCTCTCTCTTTCTTGTGTTTTTGTGCATAACTACCCATTAACCAGAGTTCTGTCCGTGGTGCTGAATGCACAGTGTACCTTTCCCTCCGTGCATGTTTAATAATGAAATTACCTACCAAAAGGAGAATATGGATGTGGTTTATTTCTGTGCATGTTAAAAAGTAAAATAAGTAGCATATCTGGACATGATTTACAGTAGATATATATGTCAACACATGATACACATACACATGATGTATAATCCTGTAATATGATTCTGGCCCATGATGGCAAAAATATATTCTAATGTGGCCCTCCATGGAAAAGAATTGACCAGGCCTGGTCTAGGGGGTAGGGGTTGGGGACTAGATACACCATATTGGGTAGGGAGTCGGGGCTCCCCCAGGGAGCTCCAAAGCAATCATCTATTAAAAATGCTATGATTTCACTGTGTTCACACACACACACACACACCAATTTTCACTGTACTTGTGCACATGATAATAACTTGAAACTTTAAGGGATGAAAGACTAATTATAAGCAGCTCTCTGTCCATCTCTCAAGACAATTGTATAAGCAGGTACATTGATGGGAAGCGTGTGCTCTGACTCCTCAACTCATTTAGTGGGTGGAGGAGAGATGAGATGCCTCTCCACACTTGTGTCCTTTCCAGAGCTCCTCTTGCAGTTCTTGCTGTTGTTTAGATGACTAATGGCATATATCGGTTTCCCAGACTGCTTCCCAGAGATACTCTAACCAGTTTAAAGAGACATCTGTGAAGGAACAGTTTCTGTGTAACTGTAGGAGAGAAAGGGTGAGCAGCTGAAGGCACCCTGATCCAACTATCCTGCTGTGCAGAGACGAGTGCTAGACTCGCTGGCAAACTAAAGCCTGGGCCTCAGTGTGTTGATTATTCTGTTGTGGTTAGTACTCATGCAGGTGTATTCATGCACAGAGAATGGTAGAGATGGAGGACAGGGGAGTGGGAGAGAGGTAGAGAGACTTACATGTTAAATAGATTTCCTCTACAGGTGTACTTAAATTACAATTACGTATTTTTTTCTGTATAATTTCGTAAGGAAGGGAACAAAGGACCTATAATTGAGCTACAGTTGTAGGATCTTTATTTGAGCCAGTTTTTCACAGCAGGAAAATAATCATGCCGCAACAGGAAATGTGAATCATGTGGATTATAATTAATGGCATTTTTTTGTAGGGGTTGAGACATTTTCAGTTAGGGCAAATCAAGTCTGACATTTTAAAGTGTAAATTGCTAACTTTAGAAGCCTTCTTAATCCTCAAATACACTACAAGTTTGCATTTCCTGAAAAATAGTGATCAAATGAAGATCCTACACCTGTTTCTTTGTAGTGCATTGCTCCTGCCATATTCTAAGTACTCAACTTGGAAGTGATTGACATCTCACTATAGGTAATTGTAATCTGAATCAGAACAGTTTTTTATTAGACTACTTTGGAAGTTTCTGTCTTTGAGTGATGATAATCAATGATAGTTAGCAGAACTGGTAGCTTGTGAAAGCAGGTCAACCCCACTTACCGTTCACTAGGGTACATTGTAAAGATCACCTGTAAACCATTTTTGTCCTAACTTTCACAGGCCTCTTCATTCCTATGTGGAACATAAGGCTTCTATGAGAGCTGAGGTGATTAGAGTATGTGCGGTACTCAAGTTAAAGTACCGTTAGTCAAAGGACATTCTACTACAATAACTGCTGCCATGTCTTTTGGCCGTAAGATTTCCGGATACTGTTTTCATTCAAACTCAAATGGATGTACAATTGTCACTGCATGGGCCATTGTTTCTGTTGTTCTTACATGACAATTTATTAATGAGACACAAACATTAATTTCAATGAATTTTGTTTTTGTCCATGCATTGAAATGGTAACATCTCGTCCAAAACAATGTTTAATAACAATGGAATATCAATCACTACTGTCATGAAGTTGGCCTGGGGGGTAAGTTTATGACAGTCATAAATACCTCTTCCCCCCTTTTTCCTCTCTCTACCATACTGAGGTTACATTTGCAAAACCCTTGGTTAACATAGAGATTCTGGGAACATCAGAAGGTGGGGGGAAATGAACTATATTCTGGTAATCTGACCAATTGAACATATGCGGTGGTACTTAATTAATATGATGTCAGTTCTTTTGTCATCTGAGACATTCTCATCAATGATAAGATGACATAAACTCTACAGTTTAAACCCAATTTTGTATTGCTGATTCAACTTGTTAGCCAGGGTTCGTGCAGATAACCAAGAATTTACAATTTTCAGATGAGACTGAATTAAGATGACGATTAATATTGACTGCTATTGATGTAAAATATTACTAGGTCTTTAAGAGTTTATTCGGAAGATAACAGCTCTATAAATATTATTTTGTGGTGCCCCGACTCTCTAGTTAATTACATTTACATGATTAGCTCAATCAGGTAATATTAATTACGGGGAAATTATTTTATAGAATAGCATGTCATATCACTTAATCCGGCATAGCCAAAGACACGACACTACTATGATTGAGTGATTGTTTTCTGTGCATCTCCACACCCCTGGTTCACTAAAAAGCTAAGGGATGGGGCTGAAAATAATAGACAGAGCTATGGATGCAAGACACAGACCATCCATAATATCAAATGTATAGTTATAACCATGTTTTGATGCTATACCATGTTTGTTTACATTTATGTTGTTTACAAACATTGGAGTAAAACAAGCTGATATTTGGGGTTCTATTGGGGTAGGAGAGTTGAACTAAGATCATGAGGCATTTATAAATTATATTCTTCAAGAATCAATGGGTCCACCGTGTCAGTCAAACGTTTGGACACATGCCAAGAGTGTGCAAAGCTGTCATCAAGGCAAAGGACGGCTACTTTGAAGAATCTCAAATATAAAATGTATTTTGATTTGTTTAACCTTTTTTGTTTACTACATGATTCCATATGTGTTATTTCATAGTTTTGATGTATTCACTATTATACTACAATGTAGAAAATAGTCAAAATAAAGACAAACCCTTGCAGTAGTAGGAGTCAACTTTTGACTGGTACTGTATATCATTCATTTATTAGTCAAGTAAAATTGATGTAGCGTCCATAGTTGCTATCTTAAAACGATAATAATCACCTGTTTATAATTCATGTGCACGGATCTGTAAGATTACCTCTCTGAGCATGGCATTGTTTTTTAAAATCTTTATACAGTGTCATCAACATAATTGTTTTCCTCTAAAGGAAATGCATTATCTGTCTATGGATGTGTGTCTAATGGGGTTTTCACAACAAAGAGAACAATTAGAAAATCCTGAATAAGCCTTAGCCACCACAGGTCCATATCCTGTCCCCTTTAATACGTCCGCTGGTGCTCATACAAATGTCATTCACATCCGACCCCATTAATGAACGTAAGCCCAGACTCAAATCTGCCAGACTTACAATGGAGAGAACAGTGCAGAGACGTAGAGTGGCTGTCTGTTAGATATCCAAGGTTGCTTTTAGGGAGACATTTTGGGGATTTCAGACACAAATCAATTTACGGTCTGACTGAGATGTGGTGAAAGCACTGACATGTAATCATCACACAAACACTACCAGTCAAATCATGTTTTAATTATCTTCTTTTGAATTGAGCTTTCTCATGCATGAAATACCAGCGAAGGTGTGACTCTCCCACTACCGCTCTGCTTCCATTGTGTGTTATTATGTATGATTCATCGTTGATAAACATTAGTCACAGGTGGCAGCACTACACAATGAGGCCCAAGTCAATACTGGCCCTCCCTGCTAGCGTCACGGTAACCTCAAGATGAGATGTGTTGTGGAATTAGAGTTTAGAGTAGTGTTTACTTGACTGCACATCATCACAATACAAGAGTCCTCTGTGCATGCATCTTCAGAGGACATAATAGATATATCATACGGTTTCCGTTTATCCTTTGTCTTGGAAGTATTGCCCCAAACCTGATTCAACTTATCTTGTTGTCTCAGCTTATTTATAAATACCAAGTTATGTCAGGTGTGTTTGTGCTGGGCTGGAACAAAAGTCTGCCCTCTGTAGTTCTTCAGGGCAGTGATAACCAGTGGAGTGCTCTCTGCAGGCATTAGGGAGAAGGAGCTGTCCATGGTGCTGAATGGACAGCTCCGCTCTCCATTACTTGTAAATAGCATTCACATTACATAAATATTTATATTGCATAACATTTACATTACATGAATAATTGACTTGTACATTTACATATACTGTACATAATACATTTAGAATTTTCATTGCATTCAAATGGCTTTTGAATGGCCTTTGAATGCCAACCATTTTACACCAACAACAGCCTCTTTAATGACTTTTTGTTAGGCTACTAAACAGTGGGGAGAACAAGTATTTGATACACTGCCGATGTTGCAGGTTTTCCTACTTACAAAGCATGTAGAGGCCTGTAATTTTTATCATAGGTACACTTCAACTGTGAGAGACGGAATCTAAAACAAAAATCCAGAAAATCACATTGTATGATTTTTAAGTAATTAATTTGCAATTTATTGCATGACATAAGTATTTGATACATCAGAAAAGCAGAACTTAATATTTGGTACAGAAACCTTTGTTTGCAATTACAGAGATCATACGTTTCCTGTAGTTCTTGACCAGATTTGCACACACTGCAGCAGGGATTTTGGCCCACTCCTCCATACAGACCTTCTCCAGATCCTTCAGGTTTCGGGGCTGTCGCTGGGCAATACGGACTTTCAGCTCCATCCAAAGATTTTCTATTGGGTTCAGGTCTGGAGACTGGCTAGGCCACTCCAGGACCTTGAGATGCTTCTTACGGAGCCACTCCTTAGTTGCCCTGGCTGTGTGTCTCGGGTTGTTGTCATGCTGGAAGACCCAGCCACGACCCATCTTCAATGCTCTTACTGAGGGAAGGAGGTTGTTGGCCAAGATCTCGCGATACATGGCCCCATCCATCCTCCCCTCAATACGGTGCAGTCGTCCTGTCCCCTTTGCAGAAAAGCATCCCCAAAGAATGAGGTTCCCACCTCCATGCTTCACGGTGGGGATGGTGTTCTTGGGGTTGTACTCTTCCTTCTTCTTCCTCCAAACACGGCGAGTGGAGTTTAGACCAAAAAGCTCTATTTTTGTCTCATCAGACCACATGACCTTCTCCCATTCCTCCTCTGGATCATCCAGATGGTCATTGGCAAACTTCAGACGGGCCTGGACATGCGCTGGCTTGAGCAGGGGGACCTTGTGTGCGCTGCAGGATTTTAATCCATGTGTGTTACCAATGGTTTTCTTTGAGACTGTGGTCCCAGCTCTCTTCAGGTCATTGACCAGGTAGTTCTGGGCTGATCCCTCACCTTCCTCATGTTCATTGATGCCCCACGAGGTGAGATCTTGCATGGAGCCCCAGACCGAGGGTGATTGACCGTCATCTTGAACTTCTTCCATTTTCTAATAATTGCGCCAACAGTTGTTGCCTACTCACCAAGCTGCTTGCCTATTGTCCTGTAGCCCGTCCCAGCTTGTGCAGTTCTACAATTTTATTCCTGATGTCCTTACACAGCTCTCTGGTCTTGGCTATTGTGGAGAGGTTGGAGTCTGTTTGATTGAGTGTGAGGACAGGTGTCTTTTATACAGGTAACGAGTTCAAACAGGTGCAGTTAATACAGGTAATGAGTGGAGAACAGGAGGGTTCTTAAAGAAAAACTAACAGGTCTGTGAGAGCCGGAATTCTGAATGGTTGGTAGGTGATCAAATACTTATGTCATGCAATAAACTGCAAATGAATTACTTAAAAATCATACAATGTGATTTTCTGGATTTTTGTTTGAGATTCCGTCTCTCACAGTTAAAGTGTACCTATGATAAAAATTACAGACCTCTACATGCTTTGTAAGTTGGAAAACCTGCAAAATCGGCAGTGTATCAAATACTTGTTCTCCTCACTGTATATGTACATGCAGCCCATGGATGATATTCAGCTAATGTCCTATTATTTTCTCTAAAACATGTTTTCCTTAGGGTCCTGAAACCCTCATTTCCATTGTTAAGTACACTGAACAAACACACAGACACACAGTTTAGGGATAGAGCGTGCTTCACAATCCTGTATATATAAACATATTATATGAACATATTTATATTAACATATTTTACATTGTTAAATACAATGAATAATCAAAAGAAGAGTTGAAGAACAGAGCATGAACACGGAAGTGAACACACACACACACACACACACTAGTGGTTAGTCATACAGCTTCACCACCTTGTTATTGGCCTAGGTGCTCAACCTGAGATAAGGTGGGGGAAATAGGATAGCCTGTTACCATCCAACATAATACAGTCTTGTTGTGTCTGAATGCTCAGCAGGTAGCAAAGTGGTAAGTAAGAAAGTAGGGCCACACAGGCAGTAATGATACACACAGGCAGTAATGATACACACAGGTAGTAATGATACACACAGGTAGCAATGATACACACAGGTAGTAATGATACACACAAGCAGTAATGATACACACAGGCAGTAATGATACACACAGTCAGTAATGATACACATAGGCAGTAATGATACACGCAGGCAGTAATGATACACACAGGCAGTAATGATACACACAGGTAGTAATGATACACACAGGCAGTAATGATACACACAGGCAGAAATGATACACACAGGCAGTAATGATACACACAGGCAGAAATGATACATGGATAATAGTAATAATGGAATAGAAAATATGGGTTATGTGACTTGGCAAGCAGATAACCTGTTTAGAATCAAATCACAGCTTTTTCACCACTTTCTTTCGATTGTTACAACTAAAGTCTTGTGAAAGCCTGAACAGTAAATAGAGTATCTGTTTTTGTTCTGGTCCCGAGATAATAATATAATATATTATAATATTACATTGACACTATCTTAGATTTTTGACCTAGTCTCTGGCAGCAGGTGTGGACTCTGACAGACACAGGGGTTATGTGGAAATGTAATCTAGCTGGAGCTGGGCTGATGTTATCGGACTGTTAATTAGCCCTAGAGCCATGAGCTTGCCGATACAGAGCCTGGATGTGTGTGGTGTTGGGTATTCAGACCCTGGCCATGTTGTTATTGTGAATAAAAGGTCATAGAGGAACTATGGAGGCAAACGTCTGTCAAGACCGGGTCTCAATTTCCTACTCTTTGTCATTTCCATGTACAGAGCCTTGACTCGGAGAAAGGGTCCCCAAGGAGTCAGCCATTTTAAGTTCCTCCTCGTCCACACCACGAGGACTTGGCATGGACCAACAACACCACCACTCGTGTCAAGAGGACGCAACAGCTTCTTTTCTTCCTAAGATGGCTGAAGAAATTCAGCATGCCACCCCGGGTCCCCTCCAAATTCTCCCGTCGCACCATCGAGAGCGATCTGACCAGTTGCATCACGGCCTGGTACAGGAATTGCTCCATCCACGACCGCAAATCCCTCCAGCGACTGGTGAAGACGGCTCAGTACATCACTGGGACCGTGCTCCCATACATCCATGATATCTACTGGAAACGTTGCCTGAGGAAGGCCTGCAGCATCATCAAGGACCCCAAACACCGCAGCCACGAGCTGTTCACCCCGTTACCGTCAGGCAGATGGTATCGGAGCATGAGGTCTGATACCAACAGGCTCAGAGACTGTTTCTATCTACAAAGCATCAGACTTCTTAACACTTGAACTGGACTGACCAGGTGCACTGACTCACCTACCCAGATATATACACACAAATACACACACACACATTCATGCTACACACACTTCACAACTTATGCTACCAGACTCTTATTATGATTACTAAATACTGCACAATTTAAACACTTGCCCCCCCCAATCCCCAAAACGTGTAAATATTGGACTATAAATTGTGCCTTCCTGTATTATGGTTACGCTAAAATGTTTATTTTCTACTGATCCATTTACTTTGTGTTCCTATTCTTATCTTTTATTATTTCTTATTGCTGTTGCATTGTCCAGAAGGAACCTGCAAGTAAGAATTTCATTGGATGGTGTATAGATTATGTATGATGTATGCATGGTGTATGGATTGTGTATGGTGTATAGATAGATGGTGTATGGTGTATAGATTGTGTATGGTGTATAGATAGATGGTGCATGGTGTATAGATTGTGTATGGTGTATAGATAGATGGTGTATAGATAGATGGTGCATGGTGTATAGATTGTGTATGGTGTATAGATAGATGGTGTATGGTGTATAGATTGTCTATGGTGTATAGATAAATGGTGTATGGTGTATAGATTGTGTATGGTGTATAGATTGTGTATGGTGTATAGATAGATGGTGCATGGTGTATAGATTGTGTATGGTGTATAGATAAATGGTGCATGGTGTATAGATTGTGTATGGTGTATAGATTGTGTATGGTGTATAGATAGATGGTGTATGGTGTATAGATTGTGTATGGTGTATAGATAGATGGTGTATGGTGTATAGATTGTGTATGGTGTATAGATTGTGTATGGTGTATAGATTGTGTATGGTGTATAGATAGATGGTGTATGGTGTATAGATTGTGTATGGTGTATAGATTGTGTATGGTGTATAGATAGATGGTGTATAGAAAGACTATTCTAGCATGTGAAAATCAGTTTGCCACTCTTTATTTACATTCACAGTCCTTAACATACATCAAACCATTGTATGTACAGCAAAACAGATGACCAACATCAACTGATGCCCCTTCATTAAGATGTCAATGGGTTATTTTGCAAGCCTGATGGCAATTTAGTAGGTGAATAGTTGTTTAACTGTATAGTTTACTTTATACTTTAAAAATAGTTTTCAAATAATTGTTTCACATTCATAGTTACTGGAGGTATTTTAGCATTTTTGGCTAAGATGACCTGACAACCCACAACAATCTCATCAATATGTTTGTGATTTGCTGCTATTCCTGGAGCAGAAAAATAACCAAATAAGGTTCATTTTAAAAGATAAAAATGTACATTGAAAATGATGTGATGAGAATTGATTGAATCAAACAAGCACAATGAGGATGTATTGATGATGAACCATCTGTGGTTATATGATTATTTATAGTGTTTTTCTAAAACTGAAAGCGCTTTACATTGCATGGGGGTAACTCACTCATCACATACCTTTTCATCTCTGCCCCCTTCCCCTGACCCACTTCAAAATATCACAGACTATGCCAGCTCAGTTACCGCAGATGACAAACTTTGATCCTGAATATACAGTGGGGTCTGAAATGATCGACACCCTTGATAAATACGAGCAAAAATTACTGTATAAAATATGTCTTTTTTTTGTTGAAATTATTTGTTAAACTAAATATTTTTCTCTGAGCTATTGTATTAGTATAAAATAATATAATACATTCTTTTCTCAAAAAGGTAGGGGTCAAAATTATTGGCACCCTTGTTTTCAATACCTGACATTGGGAGAATAATGGCACTGAGACTTTTTCTAAAATGTTTTAGAACACATTGGGAGGGATCTTAGACTATTCCTCCACACAGAATCCTTCCAAATCCTTGATATCCTTAATCTGCACTTATGGACTTCCCTTTGAAATTCAAACCCCAGGTTTTCAATGGGTTTCAAGTCCGGAGACGGAGATACCCGTTGAATTAACCATTTGATTGTGGGTTTTCGTGTGTGCTTGGGGTTATTGTCTTGCTGGAAGATACACTTGCAGCCAAGTTTCAACCTCCTGGCAGAGGCAATCAGGTTTTTGGCTAAAATGTCCTGGTACTGGGTAAAGTTCATGATGCCGTTGACCTTAACACGGGCCCCAGGACCAGTGGAAGCAAAATAGCCCCATAACATCAAAGATCCACCACCATATTTTACAGTAGGTATGGGGTTCCTTTCTGCGTTCTCATTTCGATGACAAACCCGCCACTGGTGTGCGTGGGCAAAGAGTTTTATTTTCATGACATGTGACCAAAGCACTGGTTCCAATCCAAGTGCCAAGCCCTTTAGCAGACTCATCTTGGAATCAGTGCTTTGGTCAGAGGACATGAAAAGCTCTTTGGCCACACGCAGAAAATAACCCCATACAATGGCTTGTATTCACCTCCTTTGGCATTTTTCCTATTTTGTTGCCTTACAACCTGGAATTAAAATGCATTTTTGGGAGGTTTGTATCATTTGATTTACACAACATGCCTACCACTTTGAAGATGCAAAATGTTTTTTCTTGTGAAACAAACAAGAGATTAGACAAAAAAAACAGAACTTGAGCGTGCATAACTATTCACCCCCCCAAAGTCAATACTTTGTAGAGTCACCTTTTGCAGCAATTACAGCTACAAGTCTCTTAGGGTATGTCTCTATAAGCTTGGCAGGTCTAGCCACTGGGATTTTTGCCCATTCTTCAAGGCAAAACTGCTCCAGCTCCTTCAAGTTGGATGGGTTCCACTGATGTACAGCAATCTTTAAGTCATACCACAGATTCTCAATTTGATTGAGGTCTGGGCTTTGACTAGGCCATTCCAAGACATTTACAGGTTTCCCCTTAAACCACCCAAGTGTTGCTTTAGCAGAATGCTTAGGGTCATGGTCCTGCTGGAAGGTGAACCTCCGTTCCAGTCTCAAATCTCTGGAAAACTGAAACAGGTTTCCTTCAAGAATTTCCCTGTATTTAGCGCCATCCATCATTCCTTCAATTCTGACCAGTTTCCCAATCCCTGCCGATGAAAAATATCCCCACAGCATGGGGATGTTGTTCTCGGGGGGATGAGAGGTGTTGGGTTTGTGCCAGACATAGCGTTTTCCTTGATGGCCAAAAAGCTCAATTTTAGTCTCATCTGACCAGAGTACCTTCTTCCAGGTTTGGGGAGTCTCTCACATGCCTTTTGGTGAACACCAAACATGTTTGCTTATTTTTTCTTGACACTCTTTCGTAAAACTCAGCTCTGTGGAGTGTACAGCTTAAAGTGGTCCTATGGAGATACACCAATCTCTGCTGTGGAGCTTTGCAGCTCCTTCAGGGTTTGGGGAGTCTCCCACATGCCTTTTGGTGAACACCAAACATGTTTGCTTATTTTTTCTGGCCACACTTTCGTAAAGCTCAGCTCTTGGGAGTGTACAGTTTAAAGTGGTCCTATGGAGATACACCAATCTCTGCTGTGGAGCTTTGCAGCTCCTTCAGGGTTTGGGGAGTCTCCCACATGCCTTTTGGTGAACACCAAACATGTTTGCTTATTTTTTCTGGCCACACTTTCGTAAAGCTCAGCTCTTGGGAGTGTACAGTTTAAAGTAGTCTTATGGAGATACTCCAATCTCCTCTGTGGAGCTTTGCAGCTCCTTCAGGGTTATCTTTGGTCTCTTTGTTGCCTCTCTGATTACTGCCCTCCATGCCTGGTAAGTGAGTTTTGGTTACTGGCCCTCTCTTGGCAGGTTTGTTGTGGTGCCATATTCTTTTCATTTTTTAATAATGGATTTAATGGTGCTCCATGGGATGTTCAAAGTTTCTGATATTTCTTTATAACCTAACCCCGGTCTGTACTTTTCCACAACTTTGTCCCTGAGCTGTTTGGAGAGTTCCCTGGTCTTCATAGAGCTGGCTGCTTGGTGGTGCCCCTTGCTTAGTGGTGTTGCAGACTCTGGGGCCTTTCAGAACAGATATACTGAGAGCATGTGACAGATCATGTGACACTTAGATTTCACACAAGTGGACTTTATTTAACTAATTATGTGACTTCTGAAGGTAATTGGTTGCACCAGATCTTATTTGGGGGTTCATAGCAAAGAGGGTGAATACATATGCACGCACCACTTTTCCCTTTTTGATTTTTTAAATTAGTCCAATAGTCCAATTTGGACTATTTTGTGCATATCCATTTCATGAACTCTAAATAAAAATACATTTAAATTACAGGTTGTAATGCAACAAAATAGGATAAACGCCAAGGGGGTGAATACTTTTGCAAGGCACTGTAAATACTGTAAAATATACTGGTGGATCTTTGATGTTATGGGGTTATTTTGCTTCCACTGGTTATCACTGTATGTCTAATAAATCACTGTATGTGTTCATTTAAGGAAAATAACTCCAAAATAAATATTTTTTAGATTCATTTACCTGAGCCTTCTTTGGCCCTTAAAATGCTCAGTCTGATCATGTGGGCGTTAGGAAACAAATGTGAAAATATTGACATACACAGCCCTGATTAGCTGATAGGATGTTCTTGAGCCCACCCCCTTGCCCAGATGAACAGTTATTGGTCTATTATAGTCAGATCTTATTGTGAAGTCATGATGTGGGGCCCAAAGTCCCATCCCACCTGAACAGGATGACATTTCAGGATTATTTTCAAACAGCTCTTACACAAAAAACAAGGAAATCACATTTTAACTGCACTGCCCATTTAGTAGTCTCACACTGATATCTCCACTCCATTCCAACAATACCTCACTAATGTGTGTGTCCAATGAATCAAGAAAATGCATATGTCAGTATATTAATTGATTGGGGTTTCTTAAACTATCGGTCAGGACCCAAAGTGGGCCCTGGGCATGTGGGTCGCTAGTTAAGAGAATATATCTATATTCACACACTGTTTCTTCTTAATTTGAGTCGCCGGAGGACGGTATATTTCTCATTTGGGTCTCGAGCTGAAAACATTTCATCAATTACTCATGTAGGCTACTTTCCAACTTGACTGTTCCTGACCTGTACAGCAGCCTCCACTATGAGAAACTTGTAAATGAAATGCATCCTTAACATCCTTATGGCCCTCCAGTCAGTCACACGTTGACATCCCTGTGTGTAACCACCATGCTAGGCGGTGCCTCCTCCACTCTCTTCCCCCTCAGAGCCAGGGTGAGAAAGTTCCTGATGGACAGCGAGACTCGGAGCAGCAGCTCCTTGAGTCCGGCCCTGTACTCCTGTCGCATCAGGCAGTACAGCACGGGGTTCAGGCAGCTGTTGGTGTGAGCCAAGCAAACAGTCAGAGGGAAAGCATAGGCCTGGGCATTGTAGAAGGCCTTACTAAAGGGCACCAGGTCAAATTTTATCAGCACTCCCCACAGTGTCAGAGCCTGGTTGGGCAGCCAGCAGAGGAAGAAGGAGAGCACCAAGATGGTCACCGAGCGGGTCACTTTGGAGCGACGCCGTTGATGGGACCTCTCTGAACTCTCCATGACCCCAACGCTGCCAACTACGCCACTGACTCGCCGGCTCAGGAGGAGGTAACACACGCTGATCACTACCAAGGGAACCACAAATCCCAGCAGTACCTTCTGTGTCTGGTAGAGGCCCAGTAGAACCTGAGAGTCCCAGTGACCCGAGGCAGATCCAGAAAACCGGACGAGACACAGCTCATCATCCGCAGACACCTAGAAACATCAAAAACACCACAATGGAATTAAGTGTTTGACATCAATTGATGCGTTTTGTTTCGATGTACACACAAACAGCCTTACATGCATTTTTAAATTGGCAAATAAAATCAGTCAAACAAACCTGGACTGTGGTGGAGTAGATGGCGTGGGGCATCGTGACCGCCAGTGACACCACCCAGATGGCAAAACTGGCCCACTTGGCACGAGCCGCAGCCATTTTGGGGCTGCTTATCCTCAGTGAGGCGAGGGAGCAGTAGCGAGCCACGCTCATGGCCGTCAAGAAGAAGACGCTAGCGTACATGTTCATGGTGGTCACAGAGCTGACAATCTTACACATGACCCTGCCGAAGGGCCAGCGGAAGTCCAGGGCAGTGTCCACAGCCCAGAAGGGCAGGGTGAGGACGAACTGGAGGTCTGTTACAGCCAGGCTCCTCACAAAGAAGTCAATAGACGAGTGGTGCAACTGGTGCCGGGAGTGGAGAAGGAACAGCGCCAGGAGGTTTCCCACCAGCCCCAGAGCACACACCACCAGGTAGACCAGAGCAATGACCACTCGCATCTGGAAGAAGGAAACACAGTCAAGAGTCAAATCCTGATACATAATGGTTTGGTACGGTCATTAATTAATAATAATCAAAAATAAAAATAATAAAGTTAATCTTAAATTGATTTATCCTAACCCACAACAACAAAAATATATTTTATATCAAGATAATCTACCTTTAGGACTTTAAAGCTGAGATCTTTAAACTTAAAATATGTAACTTTTTGGGTGACCCCGCCAAATTAAAATAGATATGTGAGTTATAGTCTGTCATTCTCATTGAAAGTGAGTTCAGTCTGTCATTCTCATTGAAAGTGAGTTCAGTCTGTCATTCTCATTGAAAGTGAGTTCAGTCTGTCATTCTCATTGAAACTGAGTTCAGTCTGTCATTCTCATTGAAAGTGAGTTCAATCTGTCATTCTCATTGAAAGAAAGCAAGTCTAAGAAGCGGTAGATCTGTTGTAGGTGTGCTATTTATATGCTTCCAGTTCTTAAATTTCGTTTTTGCATCTTTTATTTCCAGTTTTGTACACGATTCTCTACACTATACTTGCGTGATTTGTCACAAACAAAACTTAAGCGAACTATTCGAATTTTAGCAACCAGGAAATTGAGCAATTTATGCAGAGTGCATCATTAATGGGGAAACTGACATGTCCATTCGCGATATTACAACAACAAATAAGTCACTGAAAACAACTAACATGCTGAGCTACACTCCTCAGTTCGGTGGGGCGGCCAGTGGCACCATTTCCCCATGCCAATTAGGTAAAATAATGTGTCTTGGTCAGACTTCTTGCAAAAGATTAGTTAGTGCTAGTCTGGAACAAAAGCCTGCACAACCAGTAGTAGCTCTCTAGGTCCAGAGTTGCAGATCCCTGAGCATCACTCCTCTATGGGCTAGCAGGGCTACTATGAAGTAGGATGAAGTTACACCTGATCTAAACTTAGTTTTGCGTTTGTCACTCTAATGGTTAGGACTTTTGGAGGTATTCAGAACACACACCCACCGTCATGTTCGCGCTGTCCCCATACAGCTCCGGAGCAGAGTCTCTGGAGAGGAGATGGAGCCAGCAGTCCAGCGAGAGGTTGTGGAGCGATTCTCCGGACAGGTTAGCCTGCTCTGGGCTCTCCACGTCCTCCTGACCCCCTACACGCCCACTCAGACCCAGGTGGAGCAAACTGCTGTTACTCTGATGCATGGTTCTTCTCTATCATTCAGCAGAACACGCCGCATGAAAACAGGGTCTCACATCACCCAAAGTGTGAAGTAATGGTACAAAGATTTCGAGTTAAGAGTAAACTCAACATATCCAAATTCCAACCGCACCGTTTTTGTAAGAAGACACAGTTTGTGTTTTAGGAAACAGTCATTGTTAGTAAATATTCACCGTTTTTTCGTTTCATTTGAATGTGCTTGTTCAAGTCCGACTTGTTTCTGAAAGAGTTGCATCACTCGTCTAGTCTGCGCTTTTTATACGGATTGAGATGCCATGCGCGAGTAAAGTCTCCGAGAATTCGCGCTGTGCGGTTGCTATCACTCCATCACGTGCATAAAATGGGGGGAGAGTAGGGGTGAGAATGTGGAGGGCTGCAACCTGCTCTCAAAGCATTTCGTATTATTCTGTACATAAGGCCGAGGCACTACAAGTAGTATAATATGTTATGTTTCGTATGGTATGTATTCATTTGTGGATATCCATCACCCATTTAGTATGCTATGTTCCGAATTACATTTAGTATTAAATGTTGCCTATTTGCTAAACATACAATATGTTACGAATTGTGTCCAGCGATACTGGTCCAAAATAGAGGTTAACAATACAGTCGTGGCCAAAAGATTTGAGAATGACACAAATATTAATTTTCACAACGTTTGCTGCTTCAGTGTCTTTAGATATTTTTTGTCAGATGTTACTATGGAATCCTGAAGTATAATTACAAGCATTTCATAAGTGTCAAAGGCTTTTATTGACAATTACATGAAGTTGATGCAAATAGTCAATATTTGCAGTGTTGACCCTTCTTTTTCAAGACCTCTGCAATCTGCCCTGGCATGCTGTCAATTAACTTCTGAGCCACATCCTGACTGATGGCAGCCCATTCTTGCATAATCGATGCTTGGAGTTTGTCAGAATATGTGGGGTTTTGTTTTTACACCCGCCTCTTGAGGATTGACCACACGTTCTCAATGGGATTAAGGTCTGGGGAGTTTCCTGGCCATGGACCCAAAATATCGATGTGTTGTTCCCCACTTGGTTATCACTTTTGCCTTATGGCAAGGTGCTCCATCATGCTGGAAAAGGCATTGTTCGTCACCAAACTGTTCCTGGATGGGGGAGAGGTTGCTCTCGGAGGATGTGTTGGTACCATTCTTTATTCGTTGCTGTGTTCTTAAGCAAAATTGTGAGTGAGCCCACTCCCTTGGCTGAGAAGCAACCCCACACATGAATGGTCTCAGGATGCTTTACTGTTGGCATGACACAGGACTGATGGTAGCGCTCACCTTGTCTTCTCCGAACAAGCTTTTTTCCGGATGCCCCAAACAATCGGAAAGGGGATTCATCAGAGAAAATGACTTTACCCCAGTCCGCAGCAGTCCAAACCCTGTACCTTTTGTAGAATATCAGTCTGTCCCTGATGTTTTTCCTGGAGAGAAGTGGCTTCTTTGCTGCCCTTCTTGAGACCAGGCCATCCTCCAAAAGTATTTGCCTCACTGTTTGTGCAGATGCACTCACACCTGCCTGCTGCCATTCCTGAGCAAGCTCTGTTCTGGTGGGCCCCGATCCTGCAGCTGAATCAACTTTTGGAGACGGTCCTGGCGCTTTCTGGACTTTCTTGGGTGCCCTGAAGCCTTCTTCACAACAATTGAACCGCTCTCCTTGAAGTTCTTGATGACCCTCCTGTTGAAGCTTCCAGTCTGTTATCCGAACTCAATCAGCATGACAAAGTGATCTCCAGCCTTGTCCTCGTCAACACTCACACCTGTGTTAACGAGAGAATCACTGACATGATGTCAGCTGGTCCTTTTGTGGCAGGGCTGAAATGCAGTGGAAATGTTTTTTAGGGATTCAGTTCATTTGCATGGCAAATAGGGATTTTGCAATCAATTGCAATTCATCTGATCACTCTTCATAACATTCTGGAGTATATGCAAATTGCCATCATACATACTGAGGCAGCAGACTTTGTAAAAATGTATATTTGTGTTATTCTCAAAACCTTTGGCCACGACTGTACATACTGCTCAAAGATGTATGGCAGATGTGGTGTGTGGGATGTGATTGTTCTGTTGTACTTGGGGACTTTGGTGGGGTAGTACCTCTGCTCCTCAACTCTGTGTTTGAGGGGCAATCATCATCACAACATCCCAGACTCATTGTGACCGGTGTTCTTTTATCTTGGAGTGTGTTCCGGACATAGATTTTTCTGACTGATTCTTAATAACGTAGTAGGCCTATGGGGCGCTAAAAGTCCTCATGAATATTCACTATTTGTCATATACAGATGAGGTCATTTAAAGTGTTACCAAAACAAACATCTATTGCAGCTCTGTGTTCACTGCTGGATTAAACCTAGAGAAAAACATCAATCAGAAGATTATAGTATCCCTGCAGCAGCAGAGAGAGAGGCAAAGACCCTCGTTACCACCTAGTGGCTAGGGATCCACTGGGCACAGATGTCTAGTCAACATCTATTCCACATTGGTTCAATGTAATTTAATTGAAATGATGTGGAAACAATGTTGATTCATCCAATGTGAACCCAGGGGGGGGGGGTCTCTGAACAGCCTCGAACATTCAAGTCTTTATTCAAAAATATACATTGACTACATGGAAAACAATCATTTCCCTATTCTGCCTAGTACAGACTGAAGCAGTGCAACGGAAAGCTTTTAAAATGATCATTTGTATTGAGCTCGGACACATCAATGAAACTTAAATAACAAGTTATATCAAAGTACAGTAAGTGAAGTATGTCCAAAAAAAGGAAGTAGGTAAATGAATATCTGCTGCCATTGTTCAGTAGCCACATTATTCAGTAAATCTCTATATTACGGATCTCTATAATACATAACACCATATATTGGGGTTCAGCAACCTGGCCTCAGGGCAATTCATATTATTTGGGACGTTTCTTTTTTCCCTCCATTTAAAAAATCAAATAACATTGTATTGGTCACATACACATGGTTAGCAGATGTTAATACAAGTGTAGCGAAATGCTTGTGCTTCTAGTTCTGACAGTGCAGTAATATCTAACAAGTAATCTAACAATTCCCCCAACAACTACCTAATACACACAAATCTAAGGGGGTGAATGAGAATATGTACATATAAGCATATGGATGAGTGATGGCCAAGCGGCACAGGCAAGGTGCAATAGATGGTATAAAATACAGTATATACATGTGATATGAGTAATGTAAGATATGTAAACATTATTAAAGTGGCATTATTTAAAGTGGCATTATTTAAAGTGGCATTGATTAAAGTGACTAGTGATCCATTTATTAAAGTGTCCAGTGATTGTGTCTCAATGTAGGCAGCATCACTGAGTTAGTGATTTCTGTTTAGCAGCCTGATGGCCTTGAGATATAAACTGTTTTTCAATCTCTCGGTCCCAGCTTTAATGCAGCTGTACTGACCTCGCCTTCTGGATGATAGCGGGATGAACAGGCAGTGGCTCGGGTGGTTTGTTGTCCTTGATTATCTTTTTGGCCTTCCTGTGACATCGGGTACTGTAGGTGTCATGGAGGGCAGGTAGTTTAACCCCGGTAATGCGTTGTGCAGACCGCACCACCCTCTGGAGAGCCTTACGGTTATGGGCGGAGCAGTTGCCGTACCAGGCTGTGATACAGCCCGACAGGATGCTCTCGATTGTGCATCTGTAAAAGTTAGTCAGGGTTTTGGCGGACAAGCCAAATTTCTTCAGCCTCCTGAGGTTGAAGAGGCGCTGTTGCACCTTCTTCACCACACTGTCTGTGTGGGTGGACCAATTCAGTTTGTCTGTGATGTGTACGCCCAGGAACGTAAAACTTTACACTTTCTCCAATGCTGTCCCTTCGATGTGGATAGGGGGGTGCTCCCTCTGCTATTTCCTGAAGTCCACGATCATCTCCTTTGTTTTGTTGATGTTGAGTGAGAGGTTGTTTTCCTGACACCACACTCCAAGTGCCCTCACCTCCTCCCTGTAGGCTGTCTCATCGTTGTTGGTGATCAAGCCCACTGCAAACTTGATGATTGAGTTGGAGGCGTTCATGGCCACGCAGTCGTGGGTGAACAGGGAGTACAGGAAAGGGCTGAGCACACACCCTTATGGGGCCCCAGGGTTGAGGATCAGCGAAGTGGAGATGTTGTTTCCTACCTTCACCACCTGGGGGCGGCCTGTCAGAAAGTCCAGCACCCAGTTGCACGGGACGGGGTTGAGACCCAGGGCCTCCAGCTTGATGATGAGCTTGGAGGGTACCATGGTGTTGAATGCTGAGCTGTAGTCAATGAACAGCATTCTTACATACATTTGAAGTCGGAAGTTTACATACACCTTGGCCAAATACATTTAAACTCAGTTTTTCACTATTCCTGACATTTAATCCTAGTAAAAAATCCCTGTTTTAGGTCAGTTAGGATCACCACTTTATTTTATGAATGTGAAATGTCAGAATAATAGGAGAGAGAGTGATTTTATTTCAGCTTTTATTTCTTTCATCACGTTCCCAGTGGGTCAGAAGTTTACATACACTCAATTAGTATTTGGTGGCATTGCCTATAAATTGTTTAACTTGGGTCAAACGTTTCAGGTAGCCTTCCACAAGCATCCCATATGTATGGGCTATGCTTGGGGTCATTGTCCGTTTGGAAGACCCATTTGTGACCAAGCTTTAGCTTCCTGACTGATGTCTTGAGATGTTGCTTCAATATATCCACATAATTTTCCTGACATCTATTTTGTGAAGTGTATCAGTCCCTCCTGCAGCAAAGCACCCCCACAACATGATGCTGCCATTTTATGGCGGTTTTGTTGCAGTGGCTTTTTCCTTGTTGAGCAGCCATTCAGGTTATGTCGATATAGGACTCGTTTTACTGTAGGTATCGATACTTTTGTACCTGTTTCCTTCAGCATCTTCACAAGGTGCTTTGCTGTTGTTCTGGGATTGATTTGCACTTTTCGCACCAAAGAACGAGTCTCCTTCCTGAGCGATATGCGGCTGCGTGGTCCCATGGTGTTTGTACTTCCATACTACCTCCTCTCTCACTGTTTAATACATCATCTCACTGTTTAATACCTCCTCTCTCACTGTTTAATACCTCCTCTCTCACTATTTAATACGTTATTTCACTGTTTAATACGTCCTCTCTCACTGTTTAATACGTTATCTCACTGTTTAATACCTCCTCTCTCACTGTTTAATACGTTATCTCACTGTTTAATACGTCCTCTCTCACTGTTTAATACGTTATCTCACTGTTTAATACGTCCTCTCTCACTGTTTAATACGTTATCTCACTGTTTAATACGTCCTCTCTCACTGTTTAATACGTTATCTCACTGTTTAATACGTCCTCTCTCACTGTTTAATACGTCCTCTCTCACTGTTTAATACGTTATCTCACTGTTTAATACGTCCTCTCTCACTGTTTAATACGTCCTCTCTCACTGTTTAATACGTTATCTCACTGTTTAATACGTCCTCTCTCACTGTTTAATACGTTATCTCACTGTTTAATACGTCCTCTCTCACTGTTTAATACGTCCTCTCTCACTGTTTAATACGTTATCTCACTGTTTAATACGTCCTCTCTCACTGTTTAATACGTTATCTCACTGTTTAATATGTCCTCTCTCACTGTTTAATACGTCCTCTCTCACTGTTTAATACGTCCTCTCACTGTTTAATACGTCCTCTCTCACTGTTTAATACCTCCTCTCTCACTGTTTAATACGTTATCTCACTGTTTAATACGTCCTCTCTCACTGTTTAATACGTCCTCTCTCACTGTTTAATACGTTATCTCACTGTTTAATACCTCCTCTCTCACTGTTTAATACGTCCTCTCTCACTGTTTAATACGTCCTCTCTCACTGTTTAATACGTCCTCTCTCACTGTTTAATACATCATCTCACTGTTTAATACGTCCTCTCACTGTTTAAGACGTCCTCTCTCTCACTGCTTAATACATCCTCTCTCACTGTTTAATACATCATCTCACTGTTTAATACGTCCTCTCACTGTTTAAGACGTCCTCTCTCACTGTTTAATACGTCCTCTCTCACTGTTTAATACGTCCTCTCTCTCACTGTTTAATATGTCCTCCCTCACTGTTTAATACCTCCTCTCTCACTGTTTAATACGTCCTCTCACTGTTTAATACATCCTCTCACTGTTTAATACGTCCTCTCTCACTATTTAATACGTTATCTCACTGTTTAATATGTCCTCTCACTGTTTAATACGTCCTCTCTCACTGTTTAATACGTCCTCTCACTGTTTAATACGTTATCTCACTGTTTAATATGTCCTCTCACTGTTTAATACGTCCTCTCTCACTGTTTAATACGTCCTCTCTCACTGTTTAATACATCCTCTCTCACTGTTTAATACATCCTCTCACTGTTTAATAAGTCCTCTCTCTCACTGCTTAATACATCCTCTCTCACTGTTTAATACATCATCTCACTGTTTAAGACGTCCTCTCACTGTTTAAGACGTCCTCTCTCACTGTTTAATACGTCCTCTCTCTCACTGTTTAATATGTCCTCTCTCACTGTTTAATACCTCCTCTCTCACTGTTTAATACATCCTCTCACTGTTTAATACATCCTCTCACTGTTTAATACGTCCTCTCTCACTGTTTAATACGTCCTCTCTCACTGTTTAATACGTCCTCTCACTGTTTAATACGTCCTCTCTCACTGTTTAATACCTCCTCTCTCACTGTTTAATACGTCCTCTCACTGTTTAATACATCCTCTCACTGTTTAATACGTCCTCTCTCACTGTTTAATACGTCCTCTCTCACTATTTAATACGTTATCTCACTGTTTAATATGTCCTCTCACTGTTTAATACGTCCTCTCTCACTGTTTAATACGTCCTCTCTCACTGTTTAATACGTCCTCTCTCACTGTTTAATACGTCCTCTCACTGTTTAATACGTCCTCTCTCACTGTTTAATACCTCCTCTCTCACTGTTTAATACGTCCTCTCACTGTTTAATACATCCTCTCACTGTTTAATACGTCCTCTCTCACTGTTTAATACGTCCTCTCTCACTATTTAATACGTTATCTCACTGTTTAATATGTCCTCTCACTGTTTAATACATCCTCTCTCACTGTTTAATACATCCTCTCACTGTTTAATACGTCCTCTCTCTCACTGCTTAATACATCCTCTCTCACTGTTTAATACATCATCTCACTGTTTAAGACGTCCTCTCTCACTGTTTAATACGTTATCTCACTATTTATTATCTCCTCTCTCACTGTTTAATACATCATCTCTCACTGTTTAATACGTCCTCTCTCACTGTTTAATACATCATCTCACTGTTTAATACATCATCTCACTGTTTAATACCTCCTCTCTCACTGTTTAATATGTCCTCTCTCACTGTTTAATATGTCCTCTCTCACTGTTTAATACCTCCTCTCTCACTGTTTAATACGTCCTCTCTCACTGTTTAATACGTCCTCTCTCTCACTGTTTAATACGTCCTCTCACTGTTTAATACATCATCTCACTGTTTAATACCTCCTCTCTCACTGTTTAATATGTCCTCTCTCACTGTTTAATACATCCTCTCTCACTGTTTAATACCTCCTCTCTCACTGTTTAATACCTCCTCTCTCACTGTTTAATACATCATCTCACTGTTTAATACCTCCTCTCACTGTTTAATACGTCCTCTCTTACTGTTCTGATTCGAAGCTGTCCATTGGTCCTTAACTGCTCTCCAGACTGTCCATTGGTCCTTAACTGCTCTCCAGACTGTCCACGTACTCCCTATTCTTCTTAATAGCCTACCTTAGTAAGGGGCAGTTGGCTGGGCAGGTGGACATTAGGGCCAGTAATAGCCTACCTTAGTAAGGGGCAGTTGGCTAGGCAGGTGAACCCCCTCTTTATCCAACAACTTCTTCTCATCCTCGTTAAGGACCATCTCCTGCAGGGAATGCTGGGAGCCCCACTGAGCCTGCCAATCTCCGGAGAGAGGAAAGACAGTCATAACTGCAAGGCTTTAGACAGTCACACACTGTGTTTATGTCCTATTGTCTCCTCATCTCTCTCTGTGTCTGACTGTCTCCATCTGGAACACATTGTATCTTCTCCTTTCTCTCTCTCTCTCTCTCTCTCTCTCTCTCTCTCTCTCTCTCTCTCTCTCTCTCCCTGTCTTTCTCCTCTCTATCTATCTGTTTATCTATCTGTATCTCTCTCTGTCTCTCTTTCGCTCGCTCTGTCTCAGTCTGTCTCTCTCTCTGTGTCTCTTGCCTCCTCCCCTAGAACCTAGACCTACAGATGAAGGCAATATGTTGGAGCCTCAACTCCCCTGCCCCTCTGACTCACCTTCTATCTTATTCCAGACAGCAGCAAGTCCATTACAGTGTGAGGGTAACCAGAGAGCAGCCGGGGGTTGTGGGTATTCCCATTGCTCTCTTGGAAGAGACTCCCATCTAGCTCAGACAAACAGGAATAAGAGAGACGGTGAGTCCATTTAATTGATATAGTGTAGAATTCCTTTCATTCCTATGGAGGACTACTTCTTCTTGGGAGTGGCAATACTGCTGACAGGTGGCTTCAAACCCACTAATTGGCCAGTACATAGCATCAGCAATCCAGGCTTTATACAGATGAAGTTTACATAAACTTAGGTTGGACTCGTTTTTCAACCACTCCACAAATGTCTTGTTAACAAACTGTAGTTTTGGCAAGTTGGTTAGGACATCTACTTTGTGCATGACACAAGTAATTTTTCCAACAATTGTTTACAGACAGATTATTTCACTTATAATTCACTATATCACAATTTCAGTGGGTTAGAAGTTTACATACACTAAGTTGACTGTGCCTTTAAACAGCTTGCAAAATTCCAGAAAATGATGTCATGGCTTTAGAAGCTTCTGATAGGATAATTGACATAATTTGAGTCAATTGGAGGTGTACCTGTGGATATATTTCAAGGCCTACCTTCAAACTCAGTGCCTCTTTGCTTGACATCATGGGAGAATCAAGAGAAATCACCCCCAAAAAACTTCAAGCATTTGGAAATTACCACGTTCATCTGTACAAATAATAGTTTGCAAGTATAAACACCATGGGTCCACGCAGCTGTCGTACCACTCAGGAAGGAGACGCGTTCTGTCTCCTAGAGATGAATGTACTTTGGTGCGAAAAGTGCAAATCAATCCCAGAACAACAGCAAAGGACCTTGTGAAGATGCTGGAAGAAACAGGTACAAAGGTATCTATGTCCACAGTAAAACGAGTCCTATATCGACATAACCTGAAAGGCCGCTCAGCAAGGAAGAAGCCACTGCTCCAAAACCGCCATAAAAAAGCCAGACTACGGTTTGCAACTGCACATGGGGAAAAATATAGTACTTTTTGGAGAAATGTCCTCTGGTCTGATGAAACAAAAATGGTTATAATGACCATCGTTATGTTTGGAGGAAAAAGGGGGAGGCTTGCAAGCCGAAGAACACCATCCCAACCATGAAGCACGGGGGTGGCAGCATCATGTTGTGGGGGTGCTTTGCTGCAGGAGGGACTGGTGCACTTCACAAAATAGATGGCATCATGAGGTAGGAAAATGATGTGGATATATTGAAGCAACATCTGAAGACATCAGTCAGGAAGTTAAAGCTTGGTCGCAAATGGGTCTTCCAAATGGACAAGGACCCCAAGCATACTTTGAAAGTTGTGACAAAATGGCTTAAGGATAACAAAGTCAAGGTATTGGAGTGGCCAAAAATTTGTGGGCAGAACTGAAAAAGCGTGTGTGAGCAAGGAGGCCTACAAACCTGACTCAGTTACACCAGCTCTGTCAGGAGGAATAGACCAAAATTCACCCAACTTATTGTGGGAAGCTTGTGGAAGGCTACCTGAAAGGTTTGACCCAAGTTAAACAATTTAAAGGCAATGCTACCAAATACTAATTGAGTGTATGTAAACTGAGAATGTGATGAAAGAAATAAAAGCTGAAATAAATCATTCTCTCTCCTATTATTCTGACATTTCACATTCTTAAAATAAAGTGGTGATCCTAACTGACCTAAGATAGGGATTTTTTACTATAATTAAATGTCAAGAATTGTGAAAAACTGAGTTTAAATGTATTTGGACAAGGTGTGTGTAAACTTCCGACTTCAACTGTATCATCATTGGCTGTGTCCTGCTTGGTTCCTGCACTGGGTCAAATTCATCACGTGCACTACTTGTCAACAAACCCCTTTGTGACAGAGATGTTTATGAAGTATTTTCATACTACACATGGCACACCTTTCAAGAAATAGTTTTTATGGATGGAATCCTTCATTTAGGAATTCAGTCTCTAAAAAGCACCGTAGTTGTTAGTTTTTTTTACGTGTCAGTCTTTTTCCTTGACCTGTGATATAGAAATGGTCACTTGATGGGTCAAAGTGGCCTGTTAACTTGGAAGTTTAGCACTGTATTGTACAGTAAGTGTCCTATTATTATGAAAGCAGGATGACTGTAGTGTATTGTAATCTCCTACTGCCTGTGAATTGTCCTAGTTCAGACTAAAAGGGCTTTGGCTTTATTTACATGAAAAATAAACAGTCCCACACGCACACAAAACAGTATAGTGCACTTGGATCTCTTTTTGAGTGTGGGGCTTATACGCTTTGCATCTATTTTGCATCAGGTATTGCCGAGGGATTAGAGCCTGCTGTTATGTTATGCACCAACAAAAAGAGTTCATCAACAAAGCTAGAAGAGTGTGATGGTCTCTCGGGGATCTCTTTGGCTGTATGCTTTTGTGTGGCTAGAATTAGAAAAGGGGAATGAAATAGAATGAGTTGGGTAGACTGGGGATTTCCATTCAAAGCAACATTCGGTGGTCCTGACTGCCCGTTGATGGTGCTCCATGTGGAGTGTTTAATGGATTCATCACAGAGCAGGGGTATTCAAATCCAGAAATCAAGGCCCGCAGCTCTGCTGCAGGTTGTCTTTTATCCCTGGTAGTCAATTGAAAATGCTATGATTGGTAGACTCAATGTAGAGTCAATTCCCCTAGTGTCCCCACCGGGACGAATCAGATTATAGGGAGGGATGAAAACCTCACTGATGCCGCTGTCACTGGGCGAGGAGGGGAAGGAGGGCCACAGGGGGAAGGCAGGGGCAGACGATGAGTCACTGCCACCTAACAGGGGATCCAGGAAATCATCACTGCCACCTACTGGCCTCAGAGACTGCAGGGGGTTGTGTGTGTGTGTGTGTGTGTGTGTGTGTGTGTGTGTGTGTGTGTGTGTGTGTGTGTGTGTGTGTGTGTGTGTGTGTGTGGAGGGTGATATACATGCAGTATACAAACAGGTTACAGGTTATGTTACTATATACATTAATACTACTGTATACTATACTATACTATTGTGAATAATGCAGCCACACACACACGAACACACACACACACCGGCCAGAGATAATAACATTGTCTGGGGCCTGAGATGAAGGAGTTAAAGTGTTATGATTGAGGTCTGACAGTTGTAGTGAAGGTCCCATCGTCCATGACTCCTGACCCCACAAAGTGCCAGTCAGAGCAATATATTTACAATTGTAAGTATATGGCTCTGCTGTCAATCAATCACTGGCATGATTGAAACCATTGACAAGACATAATTTATCATCAATCAATCAAATGTATTTATAAAACCCTTCTTAGATCAGATGATGTCACAAAATGTTATACAGAAACGCAGCCTAAAACCCCAAACAGCAAGCAATGCAGGTGTAGAAGCACGGTGGCTAGGAAAAACTCCTTAGAAAGGCCAGAACCTAGGAAGAAACCTAGAGAGGAACCAGGCATTGAGGGGTGGCCAGTCCTCTTCTGGCTGTGCTTGTTGGAGATTATGGCCAAGATGTTCAAATGTTCATAGATGACCAGCTGTGTCAAATAGTGGTTGTCGAAGGGTGCAACAGGTCAGCACCTCAGGAGTAAATGTCAGTTTGCTTTTCATAGCCGATCATTCAGAGTATCTCTACCGTTCCTGCTGTCTCTAGTGAGGTGAAAACAGCAGGTCCGGGACAGGTAGCACTTACGGTGAACAGGTCAGGGTTCCATAGCCGCAGACAGAACAGTTGAAACTGGAGCAGCAGCACGGCCACGTGGACTAGGTACAGCAAGGAGTCATCAGGCCAGGTAGTCCTGAGGCATGGTCCTAGGGCTCAGGTCCTCCGAGAGAGAGAGAGAAAGAAAGAATTAGAGAGAAAAAGAGAGAGAGAATTAGATAGAGCATAGCGCACTATGCTTTATTATGAGCGTCAGGTCCAGTACACATCACTGCATTCTGTATCAGACAGTGGGCTGGCCCTCTTTGAAGTCGTGTAGATTGATTGATTCATTGCTCTCTATGGTATTTATAAAGCCCTCCTACATAAACGTCTGCTGTACCTTACTTCATTGTTAACTTAAAGACGTATGAGATACCAGACCCGGTCTCAGGGATGGCTAACTCTGAAGATCCCTTCGGTCTCCACTGAGTTAGGTAAATGATCTTGTAGTTTCTTTATACCCTATACATGGAACAATCTACAGAGTTTGCTGCAACTTCATGTTCTGGTGCCTCTAGGGACGTTTAAATAGTTGATTAGGGCCCTCTTTGCTGAGGAATGTGATTGTTTCTCTTGAGTATGTTTTGTAATCTTGTTTATTTGTATTATGTTGTATTTATAAATTGTGTATATACAGGGCTCCCTTGTTAAAAAAAGCAATATCTCAATGGGAACCCCTGCTAAAAATTTTAAAAACTATTTTAAAAAATGGGGCTATGGGAAAATATGATTGGCAGGTGGACGGGGTCAACATGGACAGATCATAATCATATTGGTGACAGTTGTGACTGTGTCTTTCCATAGGTATGACTGTAGAATCCCTAGGGTGCTTTCACTGCTGGTAAGGGCCGGAGGAGAGAGTGGAATGGTCATGTCACTCACACGGGGTGATATGATTTGCCAGGGCTGTTTACAGCTGAGGGTTCCATCTGTCTGGTTGAGCAAGAGATCAATAAGTTACATTCCTACGTATCGAGGAGAAACACACTGATTGGTTATTACTCAGGCCAGGAGTTTTTCCTTTTCCCGTGAACTTACCAGGAAAATATATGGGTAGTAACATCAGGCAAGTGTATCACAATTGATGGCTCAGGAGCCACTAATGGGTAGATAGGTAGAAAAACGTTTAGTTTACTCTGAATAGTTATCTCCTAAATTCCTTTCCATGTTTCATATTTTAGATATTCTATCAACGCAATCGACACAGGGGTGGGTACCTGCTATATCAATCATACAAGGTACCATCTTGAATTGAATCCAACAGAGGTTACCAATGTTTTTTTTGTTCCAATATTACATAACAATTCTGCTGGTATAATATATGACTCATAGATAAGCTATGTATATGACTCATAGATAAGCTATGTATATGACTCATAGATAAGCTATGTATATGACTCATAGATAAGCTATGCATATGACTCATAGATAAGCTATGTATATGACTCATAGATAAGCTATGTATATGACTCATAGATAAGCTATGTATATGACTCATAGATAAGCTATGTATATGACTCATAGATAAGCTATGCATATGACTCATAGATAAGCTATGTATATGACTCATAGATAAGCTATGCATATGACTCATAGATAAGCTATGCATATGACTCATAGATAAGCTATGCATATGACTCATAGATAAGCTATGTATATGACTCATAGATAAGCTATGCATATGACTCATAGATAAGCTATGTATATGACGCATAGATAAGCTATGTATATGACTCATAGATAAGCTATGTATATGACTCATAGATAAGCTATGTATATGACTCATAGATAAGCTATGCATATGACTCATAGATAAGCTATGCATATGACTCATAGATAAGCTATGCATATGACTCATAGATAAGCTATGTATATGACTCATAGATAAGCTATGTATATGACTCATAGATAAGCTATGTATATAAATCAACACATTGATGTCTGAATATCTTTTGTTGTGTTTAGTGAATAATAACAGCCATTTCTCAGTTACCCAATGCCTGATGCCTTATCAATGTGCGTTAGTCTTCTTATCGGTTTTGTATGAGGGTGTCTGCCTGCCAATGTGTGTGTGTGTCAGAATTAAACCTACCATAAAGAACACATTCTCATGTAAAAACATCAGCAGAGGTGCATCTTTCAGAATCTGTTTTTTTCCATGCAGATGTATTACATAAATGATGTGTGTGTACAAAACCCATCTACCCAAGCAACTCACAGTTAGAAATGCACAGTGTGTTTAGATTGGGTCTCTCTGTTTTCAAGCTTCAATCTCAAACACCCACTGAGACTCAGTTCAAAACAAATCTGACCCCAGAGATACAATTTTTAAGACTACATCCAATGCAATACATTCACTCCCAGAACCCCCTGGTTGAGAGTTGCTGCTCTGGGCCCATATCCATAGAGTGTCTCAGAGTACTGATCTAGGATCAGTTCCCACTGTCTGTTTATTAATAATCTAAAAGGCAAAAGGGATCCTTACTCTGAGATGCTTTATGAATACGGGCCCTGGTGTAAGTGTAACCACACCCACAGGCACAGTGTGGAGAGCTTTGGGTCCCATTCAATCATTATGACTGTCCTGTAATGACTGCATGTAATAAACAACATGCAACACCTATCTATAACTTCTCCCTCCCTCATCCTCCCTATCTCTGTCTAAGTGTATTTATTGCTCCATTGAAGCACTTTTATCTATGAAATGGGACACAGAATGATCTGTATTTGTAATAACAGTATGCTAGCTGAATTCTCTCATATGTATGGTTGTTCTATGGGGAATTGAGAGCGCCAAAGTGCACATAGATATTACACAACAGCAATAAATAGTACACAGCAAATTGGCCAGTGTTGATTTTTCAGTGTTACATTTCTAGTGTTGACTCTGGAGTTAAATTCACTCTGCAAGGGTGAATTTAACACTCAAAGGTGTCAAATAACCCCTAGCATTGGTGGTAATAACATAGTTATTGTTTTACACTGTGGAGAGAAACAGTCCAATCAAAACCACAGCCATCATTATCATTTTTACGCAAGTAGATTTTTTTTAGGATTGTTTTTAAATGTCTGTGTCTTTGCATATATATATTGAAGTAATAATCTTATGCTGCACAAAATAAATAACATATATATTTCTAAACTAGTGCAATCAGTTAGTTAGATGTATTGCATCCGTAACCGAAATGGATTGTTCCAGTTTAAATGGTTTAGGTAGTCTCCTTTACCAATTCCTATTATCTTAAAAGTAATTCTGAATGTGGGTTGTGGGTGAATACAAATTCCAACTATTGAATATCCTATCTCAGTCTGGATTCCAATAGGAATTACACATATTTTGTAAACCAGCATAATTTCACTTGCACGCCTGATGTGGCCTGTAAACCAGGAGTTTCCTAACACCACTAAGTTTGGATAAAACTAGGCCATCAAAGTAAGGCCTGATGGTATACATATATTTTAAACATATATTTTTATAGAGATTTACTTTAATGATAACATTCACCTAGGAACTCACTTCAATAACCATGTCTGTATCACTAACATACAATATACACTCATGGGTGGCAACTCTACAATTCACTCAAAAATAAAAGGCACTCTGGGAAATATGCAAATTAGGCTTTACACCATACACCATTTCATTATATTTCACTCCATTGTAGAGGGAAATACTAATTAGTTCACTCCAGTTTATAGTCAAATCCTTAATATTTCACTCCAGTTATTGTGAATTTCACACAGCCAGTGTTAATTTTCTACTCTGTATAGTTACAGAAACACTGTCTAAATGTTAACATTTTAACACATTTGAAAGTGTTAAAGTCACCTTGTTGAGAGTGTATGCATATACACACCTCAAAATTGTTAATACTACAGCGAGTTAGTTTAACACTTCTGATTTTTCTGTGCAGCTATATACATATATTTCCACCCTCGTCATTCATGTTAGAAGTTACAACACATTGCCCATGTACAAATACAAGATCCAGTCCAGAATTACTTTACAGTAAGATTTTTAATGTGGACACTACAGGAATCGAACCCACAACCTTACCATTACTTTTTTGTGCTGTATTGTTGTAACCAACTGAACTAAGCTGTGACATCACAGGTTCTCTTCCTATCATTTAGTAGTGCTGTTGTTACAGATATAGGAATCCTGTGTGTGTATTTGTTTTCTCTCCTGCTGCCCTAGTCACAGGTGTCGCCAATCAGTCGCCAATCAGTCGCCACTGAAGACACCTGCTCCTTTCCCTTACCCAATCACATCCCCTTTCCATTGGTTTAAAAACCCAGTCAGTTGTTTTCCCAAACTCTCTTTTCTCTCTCTCTCTTAATCTTTTTGGAAGAGTTGCTTACCCGAACACATTGTAGTTTACCTAAACGAACAGAAACTATCCTCCCTGTCAGAAGCGTCTGTGTTGGCAGTCGAGTTTGTGTTGACGCACAAGAGAGTGTTTTCGGCTCATACTGAGAGTAGAGCCACTGAATTGCCTACTTTTAGTTCTAGTCAGCCAGCAGTATATCAAGCACGCCGGAAAAATGAGGGTCCCTGTTTCTATTGTCATAAGATGGGACATATGATTAATGATTGCTTCCTGCTAAAACGCAAAGAAAGGGATGCCTCTACGTGCCAAGCCGCCAACAGGTGTTGGTCTAATTCGTATTGTTGGGAGGTCTGAAATGAAACCGGTGCCTCAGAGTAAATGTAGTTTGAAAGGCCCAGTCCCTGACCGCAGTTATGAACCATTCATTTTCGAGGGGTTTGTGTCAATAACGAATGACGAAGCGTCTCAGCGTCCGGTTAAAATCCTTAGAGATACTGGTGCGGCGCAGTCGTTTATATTGTCTGATGTGTTGCCCTTATCTGACGATACATACTGTGGTTCCAGTGTGTTAGTGCAGGGTATTGAAATGGGTTTTGTCCCCGTGCCATTGCACTTTGTGAATGTACACTGAGTTAATCAGTGGAATATTCAGAGTGGGGGTACGTCCTATGTTGCCAGTAAAAGGTGTGACCTTTATAATGGGTAATGATATTGCCGGAGGAAAGGTAGTACCCGTATTGGATAAAAGTTAACTCTCTCCAATGAGCTGGCAGAGTTATCCACATGTGTTCCCTGCTTGTGCTGTCACTCGTGCTCAGGCACGACAAGTGGGTGACGTGATAGATTTGTCAAACACTGTTCTGTTCAAAGAGGTTGATCAAGAGGATGGGTTGTGTGCCACCTCTGGGAAGCTGATCACCTCTGACAAACAGCCCAGGGAAGAATCGAAGTATATTGAACTTATTGCTGAGCAGCTGATAGCTAACCAAAAGGTTGACAACAGGCTTGCTAAATGTTTTTCTAGGGTTGTCTCATTGGAAGAGGTAAAGAAGAAGAATGTGGCGTACTTCATTGATGGTAATCTCCTCATGAGTAAATGGACATCCCATGTTGACGCGGGTAGAGATTGGAATGCTGTTTACCAAATAGTGATTCCTACAGCCTTTCGACACAATGTGTTATCCCTTGCCCATGATCACCAGTGGTCCGGTCATTTAGGAATCACCAAGACTTATGATCGGATCCTTCAACATTTATTTTGGCCAGGTTTAAAACAAGATGTGGCTCAGTTCTGTTGGACATGCCACATGTCAGATAAAGAGAAAACCAAAACAGGTTATTCCTCCAGCTCCTCTTTGTCCAATACCTGTCATAGGTAAACCACTCGAACATGTGGTGGTTGATTGTGTTGGACCGTTACCAAAGACAAAATCAGGTAACCAGTTTCTGTTAACGGTTATGTGTATGGCAACAAGATACCCCGAGGCCATTCCTCTGAGAAAGATTACAGCCCCGGTAGTGAGTAAAGCCTTAATTAAATTCTTCACGACATTCGGGGTAACTAAGGTGGTACACACTGATCAGGGTACCAATTTCCTATCAAAGCTCTTCAAGCAGGTGTTAAAATCCTTGTCAATTATGCACCGTGTGGCAAGTGCATATCACCCAGAGTCTCAGGGTGCGCTTGAACGTTGGCATCAGACACTGAAGTCTATGCTACGTAAATATTGTTTGGAATCTGAGAAAGATTGGGATGAGGGAGTTCCTCTAGTTTTGTTTGCTGCTCGTGAAACTGTACAGGAGTCCCTAGGGTTCAGCCCGGCTGAACTAGTGTTTGGTCACACAGGGAGAGGACCAATGAAAGTCCTTAAAGAACAGTATTTGTCCCAAGAGTTGTGTGCGGGTGATGAGAATGTGTTGGACTACATTAGTCGCTTTCGTGAGCTCCAACACCAAGCCTGTGCTTTCGCAAAGGAAGCTCTGTCTTCCTCACAGAGGAGTATGAAAAGACACTATGATAAAGAGGCTGTTTCTCGTCCACTACAGCCAGGTGACCAAGTACTGGTTTTATTGCCTGTTCCAGGATCTTCACTGTCAGCTCGATTCTCTGGTCCTTATTTAATTGAAAATAAATTAAGTGAAACTGATTATGTGCTTCAAACTCCTGATAGAAAACGCTAATCTCGTGTGTGTACCACGTTAACATGTTGAAGGCATACTACACCCGACCCAGTTAGATGGTTCAAAAATAGCGGAAGGTACTGCTGTCTCCTCAGCTTCTACTGCTATGATAGTGGGCTGTCATATTAATGATGTTGATGGAGATGGATTAGAGTTGTGCAATACTCAACTTGTTTTTCAACCACTCCACAAATGTCTTGTTAACAAACTATAGTTTTGGCAGGTCGGTTAGGACACAAGTAATTTTTCAAACAGTTGTTTAAAGACAGATTATTTCACTTGTAACGCACTGTACCAGTATTCCAGTGGGTCTGAGTTTACATACACTAAGTTGACTGTGCCTTTAAAAAGCTTGGAAAATTGCTGGCTTTAGAAGCTTCTGATAGGCTAATTGACATCATTTGAGTCAATTGGAGGTGTACCTGTGGATGTATTTCAAGGCCTACCTTCAAACTCAGTGCCTCTTTGCTCAACATCATGGGAAAATCCAAATAAATCAGCCAAGACCTCAGAAAAAAATTGTAGACCTCCACAAGTCTGGTTCATCCTTGGGAACAATATCCAAACACCTGAAGGTACCACGTTCATCTGTACAAACAATAGTATGCAAGTATAAACACCATGGGACCACGCAGCTGTCATACCGCTCAGGAAGGAAACACCTGTTTCCTAGAGATGAACATAATTTTATGCGAAAAGTGCAACTCAATCCCATAAGAACAGCAAAGGACCTTGTGAAGATGCTGGAGGAAACAGGTACAAAAGTATCTATATCCACAGTAAAACTAATCCAATATCGACATAACCTGAAAGGCCGCTCAGCAAGGAAGAAGCCACTGCTCTAAAACCGCCATAAAAGCCAGACTACAGTTTGCAACTGCACATGGGGACAAAGATCATACTTTTTGGAGAAATGTCCTCTGGTCTGATGAATCAAAAATACAACTGTTTGGCCATGATGACCATTGTTATGTTTGGAGGAAAAAGGGGGAGGCTTGCAAACCAAAGAACACCATCCCAACTGTGAAGCACGGGGGTGGCAGCATCATGTTGTGGGGGTGCTTTTCTGAAGGAGGGACTGGTGCACTTCACAAAATAGATGGCATCATGAGGTAGGAAAATGAATTGGATATATTGAAGCAACATCAGTCAGGAAGTTAAAGCTTGGTCGCAAATGGTCGTCTAAATGGACAGTGACCGCAAGCATGCTTCCATAATTGTGGCAAAATGGTTTAAGGACAACAAAGTCAAGGTATTGGAGTGGCCATCACAAAGCCCTGACCTCGGTACTATAGAAAATGTGTGGGCATAACTGAAAAAGCATGTGCGCGCAAGGAGGCCTACAAACCTGACTCAGTTACACCAGCCCTGTCAGGAGGAATGGGCCAAAATTCCCCCAACTTATTGTGGGAAGCTTGTGCAAGGCTATCTGAAAAGTTTGACCCAAGTTAAACAATTGAAAGGCAATGCGACCTAATACTAATTGAGTGTATGTAAACTTCTGACCCACTGTGAATGTGGTGAAAGAAATCAAAGCTGAAAAAATTCTCTCCACTATTATTTTGACATTCGTCGTCTCCAATAAAACTGTGAAGGCCCTTGGCGTTACTCTGGACCCTGATCTCTCTTTTGAAGAACATATCAAGACTGTTTCAAGGACGTATTTTTTCCATCTACGTAATATTGCAAAAATCAGAAACTTTCTGTCCAAAAATGATGCAGAAAAATGTATCCATGCTTTTGTCACTTCTAGGTTAGACTACTGCAAGGCTCTACTTTTCGGCTGCCCGGATAAAGCACTAAACAAACTTCAGTTAGTGCTAAACATGGCTGCCAGAATCTTGACTAGAACCAAAACATTTGATCATATTACTCCAGTGCTAGCCTCTCTACTTTGGCTTCCTGTTAAGGCAATGGCTGATTTCAAGGTTTTACTGCTAACCTACAAGCATTACATGGGCTTACACCTACTTATCTTTCTCATTTGGTCCTGCCTTACATACCTACACGTACGCTGTGGTCACAAGATGCAGGCCTCCTTACTGTCCCTAGAATGTCCAAGCAAACAGCTGGAGGCAGGGCTTTCTCCTATAGAGCTCCACTTTTATGGAATGGTCTGCCTACCCATGTGAGAGATGCAGACTCGGTCTCAACCTTTAAGTCTTTATTGAAAACTCATATCTTCAGTAGGTCCTATGATTGAGTGCAGTCTAGCCCAGGAGTATGAAGGTGAACAGAAAGGCAATGGAGCAACGAACCTCCCTTGCTGTCTCTGCCTGGTTGGTTCCCCTCTCTCCACTGGGATTCTCTGCATCTAACCCTATTACAGGGGCTGAGTCACTGGCTTACTGGTGCTCTTCCATGCTGTACCTAGGAGTGGTGCGTCACTTGAGTGGGTTGAGTCACTGACGTGATCTTTCTGTCCGGGTTGGCGCCCTCCCTTGGGTTGTGCTGTGGCGGAGATCTTTGTGGGCTATACCCGGCCTTGTCTCAGGATGATAAGTTGGTGGTTGAAGGTATCCCTCTAGTGGTGTGGGGGATACTTATGCTTTGGCAAAGTGGGTGGGGTTATATCCTGTCTGTTTGGCCCTGTCCGGGGGTATCGTCGGACGAGGCCACAGTGTCTCCCGACCCCTCCTGTCTCAGCCTCCAGTATTTTTGCTGCAGTAGTGTGTGTCGGGAGGGCTAGGGTCAGTCTGTTATATCTGGAGTATTTCTCCTGTCTTATCTGGTGTCCTGTGTGAATTTAAGTATGCTCTCTCTTTTTCTTTCTCTTTCTTTCTCTCTCTCTCAGAGGACCTGAGCCCTTGGACCATACCTCAGGACTACCTGGCCTGATGACGCCTTGCTGTCCATGTGGATGTGCTGCTGCTCCAGTTTCATATGCTCTGCCTGCGGCTATGGAACCTTGACCTGCTCACCGGACGTGCTACTTGTCCCAGACCTGCTGTTTTCAACTCTCTAGAGACCGCAGGAGTGGTAGGGATACTCTGAATGATCGACTATGATAAGCCAACTGACATTTACTCCTGAGGTGCTGACCTGTTGCACCCTCGACAACCACTGTGATTATTATTTGACCCTGCTGTTCGTCTATGAACATTTGAACATCTTGGCCATGTTCTGTTATAATCTCCACCCGGAGATCTCCACCAGGCTATGTTATAATCTTCACCAGGCTATGAGGACTGGCCACCCCTCTTGGCCTGGTTCCTCTCTAGGTTTCTTCCTAGGTTTTGGCCTTTCTAGGGAGTTTTTCCTAGCCACTGTTTCTACACCTGCATTGCTTGCTGTTTGAGGTTTTAGGCTGAGTTTCTGTACAGCATTTTGTGACATCAGCTGATGTAAGAAGGGCTTTATAAATAAAGTGGTGATCCTAACTGACCTATGACAGGGAATTTTTACTGTGAAAAAATGTTAGGAATTGTGAAAAACTGAGTTTAAATGTATTTGGCTAAGGTGTATATAAACTTCCGACTTCAACTGTACCTCTCAAATACTTTCAGGTTTCAGTCGGTACCGATCTTTAAAGATCGGAGGGTTGACCATTTTTACAATCTACAACGCAATCAATACTTTATATTGTGCTCCATTCAATAATATGAGATTCTGTGGCTTGATAAAATATTTCTGGACTAATACTGCCTGCCTCCTTGTGGATTCGTGCTTGCATTGCATGCCATACCTATGTCACAGCACGTCGCACGCGTTTATCAACTACAACCTGGTCTCATAGACCAAACGTAACATAGTAAACACAGCCAATGTTTGCTTTAGCCACCTAGCATTAGCGACGACAAATTAGAGTTCATAACATATCAAACGTTTCGGGAAATTCCAAACATATTGTACAAATCTTAATTCGTAACATATCATGCGAAATCGATTAATACATATCATACGAAACATAACATATTCACAATAATGGTAAGATTTTTCCAGATTTTAATTTACTATGTTACGTCTTCCCCTGAGTCCACATTGCAGCCGAACGTGAAGTGATATAAAGCAGCGTAAGGTGTCATAAGCGTTCTCTTTCCTGCCTATCCTTGGACGAGGAAGGCGGTGTATTCGCAGTGTTAATTTTACCAAAAGTTTATCTACGAACATCAGGCAAAATGGTGAGTTGATTTTGAATTGTTTTGCTATGATTCGGTGGACCGGAGGTTCAGTGTTGTCCATGGGTAAAGAGTTGGCGACCTCCTTCCACATTGCCGGTGACCAGTTGAAAGGAACCGGGCCGGGTGAAGCAGCCTCCGGGGCACCCAAGATGGATGCTCCCTGTTTGAACTGCATGACGATGTTTAGAAAACCGCGACGGACATAGCTAAATTAAGCCCCATATGAGATTATAATGCATTTAGGTACCAATTTTCTCCTTACAATTTCGTTTAAGGAATATGGTGGCTGTTTGAATTTACGCAGACGTCTGTTGGTTTTTACTATCAAACTAACCATCTTTGGGGGTTTCAAGTCTGTTTTATAACTGGGCCCGCCCAGTTAACTCTAGGCCAGGGTTTCCAAAAATCAGTCATCGGGACCCTAAGGGGTGCACGTTTTGGGTTTTGCGAGATGGTACTAGAACCGCAGACTACCTAACCGTCAAGCGTTTTTACATTTTAATCAGCTGTATAGTGTTAGGGCAAAAACCAAGACACACACACCTTCGGGTCCCGATGTCGACGACCGAGTTTGGGAAACGCTGCTCTAGGTATCACCCGCTCTAATTTTTTTGTGGGTAATACTTTGTTTTTGACCACAAACGTTATAGCTAGTCACTGTTTGACAAGGGTAATTGGCAAAATCGATATTCAAAACCGTTGGTAATGGTAGCAAACTGGCCCATATGTCAATTCTAGTGTAACGTTAGATGGCTAACGCGCAATTTGGTTGTATACATTGGCCAGCTGGCAGTAAAACGTCAGTTATTGGGTCTAAGGTGGCGTGACTTCTAGTTAGGTCGTTATGTGTCGGATTGCTCAGATGTAGGCCAGCAAGTACAGCGTGATGCAGTTGTGCAAAATGGGCAGTTCCCAAATAGCGTGCGTCACCGTTTATATCATAAAGGCCTCTACTCGGGTCTAGGGCGGCATATGCGCCAACGCTGACTCGTTCAAGTCAAGGATCATCTCTTCGCCTTTATCAACAGAAAAGGACTGCCACGAATACATGAGTCATCAAGCCAGCTGCCAATAGAGCTAGATTTAAAAACAGATTATTCTTTATTGGTCAAATAAGTGGCATATCGGCTGCTGGTGGTCCCTCCCTTTTTAAATTGGCTATGTGTTGAATTCCAGTCAGACTACTGCAGGCTACTGTCATGTCACCAGCCAAGATGGATAACATATTACCTCACCCCATTTGAACAGAAGACTAGGCCTAATGCAAAAATCAGCATCCCTTTTCTGATGTGCCTTATAAAAGAGCTAGGTCATCAATGCATTGTATCCCTTTTTCATCTAGCTAGATGGGGTTATCAAATATGTTTGTTTCTATAGGACAGTGAGTCCATCATAGCAAATTTCTTTCTGTGTTGCATTTCATTGCTCTTAGGGGTTTGACCAGGGTTGCTGCTGTTAAGAAATGTCAAATGCATTTAATCACGTACATGTAAAGTGAATCGATTTGATTTTTCACTTAGTTGTGCACTGATGTTAATTGGAGACTTAAGTGGGAGTTGGGGTAAGCCCCCAAATTTAATTTTAGTTATCAAGACTGGGAACAAATTCTCTTTTACCATTTTCTGATTATGTGGATCTTTGTCTCAGGTGAACTTTACAGTGGACCAGATCCGTGCCATCATGGACAAGAAATCCAACATCCGTAACATGTCTGTGATCGCTCACGTGGACCACGGCAAGTCCACGCTGACCGACTCCCTGGTGTCTAAAGCCGGGATCATCGCGGGGTCCCGAGCCGGAGAGACACGCTTCACAGACACTCGCAAAGACGAGCAGGAGCGCTGTATTACCATCAAGTCCACGTAAGTAGTACAGGGTCGTGTTCCTTCTGGTGCTTAATGTTTTACAACAAAAAAAACAGCTTTCTTATTGGAAAAGCTTTGGTAGTCCCTCTTTCAGTCTGGTTGCCTCCATTTAATTGTGAGTGAATACAACCCAGGAGTGCCTGTTTAAATCTCGAGTATGTGTTGCTTGGGGGGTGAAGCTCTTGAAGTTAAAATTGTTGGCCTTCCCCAGAATAAATGTAAAATAACAAAGTAAATGTATATATTTTACTTGAAGAGTGGGCGCTGCCCCTCCGTGTGATCTATTGACTCCCATCGCTGTATGATCGGTTGTCATACGCTCTCACGTTCATTAGTCTGCTGCCCTGTGTACATAGTCATGAAACACTGATCACTTTCATAATGTTAACGTACTGGTTTACCCACTTCATAGGTATATACGGTATTCCATTCCAGGCCTATCCTATTGCTGTACATGTACTATTCAGATAAACTACAGTACCAGTCAAAAGTTGGGACACCTACTTAGGGGTTTGTCTTTGTTTTACTACATTGTAGAATAATAGTGGAGGCATTAAAGATGACATTACACATGGCCTCGTGTAACCAAAAAGTGATAGTTTTTTACTATCCCTGTCTGCATCTCACAGCTGACTGGGATGCTTGGTTTCAGACAAACAACCACATTAAAATATATAATTAACCTGTTCTCTACCCTCCCTTGCTCCTCTCAGGGCCATCTCGATGTACTACGAGCTGGGGGAAAACGACATGGCTTTCATCAAGCAGTCCAAGGATGGGCTTGGCTTCCTCATCAACCTGATTGACTCACCGGGCCATGTGGACTTCTCCTCTGAGGTCACAGCTGCCCTTAGGGTCACCGACGGCGCACTGGTGGTGGTCGACTGCGTCTCAGGTACTCACGGTCTTGTTTCTGTACTTCGGTCTCTTGTTGTTTCTTTCTCCCAGTCGCCTCTCCCACTCTTGATTGTCATGTTAATTTTAGTCATTTAGCGTATGCTCTTATTCAGAAGGACTTACAGGAGTAATTATGGTTGAGTACCTTGCTCCGGGATATGTCAGCAGATTTTTCGCTGAGTCTGCCTCGGGATTCGAACAGCAATCTGTTACTTGCCCAATGCTCGTAACTCTTAAGTTAACTTGTTCATCTAACAGCTTCTCGTTCTCCCATGGTCAGGTGTGTGTGTGCAGACAGAGACTGTGTTGAGGCAGGCCATTGCTGAGCGCATCAAGCCAGTGCTGATGATGAACAAGATGGACCGGGCCCTGCTGGAGCTGCAGCTGGAGCCTGAGGACCTGTTCCAGACCTTCCAGCGCATCGTGGAGAACGTCAACGTAATCATCGCCACCTACGGAGAGGATGAAGCGGGACCAATGGGTGCCATCATGGTGAGACCGGCACGGGTTGTGTCAAAAGTTCTGTGGTTTAAATGGACGTCTAACATGCTTGTTACACCGCAATGGAGAAACCCATGTCCAGTTAAACTTACAGATGTAAATGGGACTAGTCCCCTAAACTCTCCTCATAGGGAGACATGTTTGACATAACAGACCTGGCCCTATTGTCTTCCCTCAGATTGACCCTGTGATTGGTACCGTGGGGTTTGGGTCCGGCCTCCACGGCTGGGCCTTCACTCTAAAGCAGTTTGCTGAGATGTACGTAACAAAGTTTTCTGCTGGCAAAGACACCCAGCTGGGATCAGCGGAGAGGTGTAAGAAGGTGGAGGACATGATGAAGAAGCTGTGGGGAGAGAGGTACATGCACACCCACTGTACACGATGACCTACTACTGTACATAGAAACATTCTGTAAGAAGATGTGAGGACATGATGAATATTCATCCGGACAGTACTGGAACAAGATGAGCGTTTAGATGGACAGACCGAAAGATGCGCGCACAAGTGAGACTATGTTGAAATTACAGGTAGACACTTACTCTGGGTGTGTTCCAGATAGACATTCTCTGTGCAGATTGTCAGATATCTATAGATAGATAAATATGCTGTCTGGAGAAGTGTAGCATCTCATGAACCACAACAATGTGAATTAGTAACTCTATTTCCACAGAGCTGCACTAAATGTATCTGGAATGCACTTTCTCTCTCTCTCTCCCTCTGGGCGCACTTGATTTAAAAAAAACGCCCGTTGTGCTGGTTAGGCAGTGCTTGTACCTTAGGACCAATGAAATGGTTCCAAGGGACAACTCCACCTACCCCGGCACTTCGGACAAATTAAATTAAGTGTGCCTGTTCTCTCGCTTTCTCAATCACACGTGCACAGGTGAGGGCGTGGAAATATTGAAAAGTGATTGCAGGTATGTGGCGTGACACGGGCAGCCCCATATGTACAGTGTTTTTCTCTGTATGGAGACCTGAGGAAGACCAAAGGGTTGAAGACAAAGTAAACCCATTTGGGAGCCTAAATTGCAGGTGCGCACTCTTCTCTTATGCTGGCAAACAATCTGACGTGTTGCAAATAATTCCTGTTTCTGGCTGTTTACGTGTCACGGCTGATTGTAACCTACTATATGTAAATGCTTGCGAGTTCCTGGCTGTCGTAGTGACATGAAGTTAACTGTTGCACTTGTCTTTTTTCCTTGACTCTTAATAGCACTGGTTTTGCAGATGGCAGCTAATTTTGAAGACAGTTTTACCAAAAGGTTTTGTTTGCAAATGGGGTCTAGGTCCATTCGAATTAGTCAGTCAATTCAGGAAGTAAAGTAAAATGAAAGGTTTAATTATTTTAAGGGTGGGTATTTTCTCAAACCTGAAAAGGATCAGTTATTTATTTCAAGTTATTCCATGTGTTAAATTCAAATGACTAAATTAATTTCAATTGGAATGGACCTCTACCCTGGTTGCAACTTGGGTTGAATGCACTTTTGAAATGTGCACCGCTCTCTGTAAGAGCGTCTACTAGATGACAACTGTCAATGTGAATGTTAAACATGTGTGATGTTCACCTGGTAGGTTTTTTGACCCAGCCACTGGGAAGTTCAGTAAGTCTAACCTTGGTCCTGATGGTAAGAAGCTGCCCCGTACCTTCTCTCAGCTGGTCCTGGACCCCATCTTCAAGGTGACCTTCCCCCCCAACTGTTGATCAATTATTTTTTATTTTACTAGTTAAATTGCTTAACATTAATTGATTATATGTAATTCATTGACCAATAAAATGTACATATTTTTATGGTAAGCAACTTCTCCCTTCCTCCCTCCAGGTATTTGATGCCATCATGAACTTCAAGAAGGATGAGACAGCCAAGCTGATAGAGAAGCTGGACATCAAGCTGGACTCTGAGGACAAGGAGAAGGAGGGCAAGCCCCTGTTGAAGGCGGTGATGCGTCGCTGGCTCCCGGCCGGAGAAGCCCTGCTCCAGATGATCACCATCCACCTGCCCTCCCCTGTCACCGCCCAGAAGTACCGCTGTGAGCTGCTCTACGAGGGACCAGGAGACGACGAGGCCGCCATGGGTGAGGGCGCTTAACTTCAGCCAGCCCACAGTTTACACACCAAGACACACTTGGCGCTTTGACGTCTCACACAACATCCAAAATAAAGTAACTGTCCATGTCAACTAGCAAAGGGTTAGACATCACATTTCCTAGTTGATATAAAGTCTGGTATCATAATCCTGATTTAACATCTTCTCAGGTATCAAGAACTGCGACCCCAAGGCTCCCCTGATGATGTACATATCTAAGATGGTGCCCACCACAGATAAGGGTCGCTTCTATGCCTTTGGCCGTGTGTTCTCTGGCTGTGTGTCCACCGGCTTGAAGGTGCGCATCATGGGACCAAACTTCACCCCGGGGAAGAAAGAAGATCTCTACGTCAAGCCCATCCAGAGGTGTGTTTTAGCGCAGCAGATGCGTTTGACTTCAAAACTTTTTAAAATGCATTTTTAAATGTATTCTCTAACCCCTCTTCATCCCTCTCCCATCTGTCTCTTTCTACCACTATAGGACCATTCTGATGATGGGGCGTTACGTGGAGCCCATTGAGGATGTACCATGTGGGAACATTGTTGGTCTGGTTGGAGTTGACCAGTATCTGATTAAGACTGGGACCATCACCACATTTGAACAGGTGGGTTGTACAGCTCATGTTTTACTATAGCAAAACTCAAGATGGCTTTGACATGACTGGAGCGCTCTGGTCAAAAGTAGTGCACGATCTAGGGAATGGGTTGCCATTTTAAACAGACAATGGATGCATATTTCTTACGTCGTATACGTTTGTCCAACAGGCCCACAACATGCGTGTGATGAAGTTCAGTGTCAGCCCTGTGGTGAGGGTGGCTGTGGAGGCCAAGAACCCTGCTGACCTGCCCAAGCTGGTGGAGGGACTGAAGCGTCTGGCCAAGTCTGACCCCATGGTGCAGTGTATCATCGAGGAGTCTGGCGAGCACATCATCGCCGGGGCCGGAGAGCTTCATCTGGAGATCTGTCTCAAGGATCTGGAGGAGGACCACGCCGGCATTCCCCTGAAGGTGAGGGAGGGGGAGGCATAGGGAACAAGATTGTACTCAAGGAGGAGACTGTAATGTACTTGGAGAAAGCAATGGTGCACTACGGAGGTGATTTTGTGTTCCACTGACAGAATCTACGTGTCTTTGCTCTGTTGCTTTCTCAAGACGACAGTCGTGGAGATATCTGTGGACTAACTTGCTGTCCTAACCTGAGTCACAACTCCTCACCCTTACAGAAATCTGATCCAGTGGTGTCCTACAGGGAGACTGTGTCTGAGGAGTCTGAAGTGATGTGTCTGTCCAAGTCCCCTAACAAGCACAACCGTCTGTACATGCGGGCTAAACCCTTCCCCGACGGCCTGGCCGAGGACATCGAGAAGGGGGACGTCAGCCCTCGACAGGAGCTGAAAATCCGCGCCCGTTTCCTGGCTGACAAGTACGAGTGGGACGTGTCAGAGGCCCGTAAGATCTGGTGCTTCGGCCCCGACGGTACTGGACCCAACCTGCTGATGGACGTGACCAAGGGAGTCCAGTACCTGAACGAGATCAAGGACAGCGTTGTGGCTGGCTTCCAGTGGGCTGTCAAGGAGGTGGGTTTGCGTTGCGCTTAATGACCAACTGCTGCATCATTAATCATTTTCCTTGCAAAGGCTCATCAAAGCATTGTAGTTTAAATCTACATTCATGTCTTCAGTTTGTGTGTAATTAGGTTAGAATCTCCACTGTAGGCCATGCTGCAGGTACCAAGTTTACTTAGTCATTTTTGTCCCAAGTTGTGACATGCAGTTCCTTCCACCCTCCTACAGGGTGTGTTGTGCGAGGAAAACATGCGTGCAGTCCGCTTCGACATCCACGATGTGACCCTGCACACAGACGCAATTCACCGCGGTGGTGGACAGATCATCCCCACGGCCCGCAGAGTGCTGTATGCCTGCCAGCTCACCGCCCAGCCACGACTGATGGAGCCGGTCTACCTAGTGGAGATCCAGGTGTGTAACTACTTTGCCACTAACCTGACTGCTTTCTTACATTGATTTGTATGCTAGTCTAAAGGGGTCTATTTGATCAACTGATTTTTCTGAATAATGCGTTTCTGGCCTCTGCAGTGCCCAGAGCAGGTAGTGGGTGGGATCTACGGTGTGCTGAACAGGAAGCGAGGACATGTGTTCGAGGAGTCCCAGGTGATGGGCACACCCATGTTCATCGTCAAGGCCTACCTGCCTGTCAACGAGTCATTTGGTGAGTGTTAACTCAATCTGGCGCTTACCAGGGACACGCGTTAAGAGAATTGGCGTTTCCGTGTACATTTCAAATGGACTGAAATTCAATCGTGCAGAAGTTAGGTAATGTCAGATAAGAATGGCAGAAAGACCTCAAACGTTAACTGTCCTGTTCCCTGTCCCCCGCCCCCAGGGTTCACCGCTGACCTGCGCTCCAACACGGGCGGCCAGGCCTTCCCCCAGTGTGTGTTTGACCACTGGCAGATCCTCCAGGGAGATCCCCAGGACCCCACCACCAAGACTGCCGTTGTGGTGGCCGAGACCAGGAAACGCAAGGGGCTGAAAGAGGGCATCCCGGCCTTAGACAACTACCTGGACAAATTGTAAATGTTGTCCTGGTTCCCCCTAGCCACTACAACCCCCACCCCACTTGTGTAGATTGATAATGATTGGGTAGGCATACGCAATATGTGGAAGATTTCACCTAGCCTATCGGAGGGTAACGTGACGCTATTGGCATATTGCTTATGGTATACCTATCCGACCCTTTCAGATGTACACAGTGCCCAGGGGAAGGGACTAGGGCTTGGTTTGGAAGTTAGTGGTTCTCTGACCTTTTCCCCCCCCCCTTCTATTCCTCCATTGTACGAGTGAGGGATGGGACTGTACAGTGCACTGCGCAGTAGCGCTTGCCTAAATGGAAACCTGGTGACATGAATCCAAGGATGGGAAATGTCAATAATAAAGATGAATAGAAATTGTACATGGCGTGGATGTTGTTATTGGCTTATGGTTTGAAATTAAGAAACTGGTAACTAGTGATTATGGGTTGATGAGGACAGCCAGAGGATTGTAAGTATATAAATGGTAATTTTGGTTCAACTGAAGGTAATTTTATTTTATACAATCCTTAATGTGCCAGTAACTATTTCTGTAAAGTTCCCTGTATACGTCCAAGACCAGTGGTGTTCTACACACTATCAATTCAGTCTGATTGCCTTTAAATGAGTGCTTCTTCCCAGGGTCTGCATGTCCTACTCAGGCTGAAGCTGTAATGCTTCAGTACATTAAAATGACTGGTCCATAATTATTTACACCCTTGCTCAAGGTGTGCATGGCACTGCGAAATAAAGATGCTTTTACCGTAAAGTACCTAATATCTATGGTGGCTCTTCGATGGGGCTGTTTTCCAAGGACCAGAACATTTAAGCCCATCTCAAGATGAAATTGTTAATTGCCAACATCTTGCAATGGTGAATCGGTCTCGACTTAAGACTGCCCTGTTCAAGAGCAGACATTTTAATATAAGTTTAGAGAAGTCTTATCCTCATTTTAAACCTTGTACTTTAACAATCTTGAATATGGAGACCTATTATTTCCCGTTTTGTTAGTGTCACATGCGGGTCACTGATCAAGCAGATGGATCCTAATTGGTAGTGTAACAGTATGTACATTGGCGTAGCTGGACGCATCTCACTCCCACATGCTTTTAGCTACAGACAGACCATACAAGGGGTGGTTCTGTAAATACATGGCAAGCTTTCCCAAGTTAGTCAATAGTTCTGACCAGTTCTCTCTCAGCAGACAAAACGGTTGTCAAAGTAAAACAAGCTGACACCCCTCCATGGTCAGTGGGAGTTGAGAGAAAACCATGCTCCAATTATTGATGCCTCCTTCACCACTGGCGTGTGGCTTCCACAATCAGATTAAGGGCCACGGGGGCATTTGTTACATATTCAAACAGGGCCAGAGTCTCTCAGCAGTCCAGTGATCGTGAGGACTAGGTGTAGAAGATGACTTCGGGAATCTGTCCGTCTTCTACTGAGGTGCCGTTGTTGTTGCCCGCAGCGTAGCAGAAGGTGAAGCATGTCTTGGTGCCAGTGGAGGACGACTCGTGAGTCACCTTACGCATTCCCTTGGTCCCATAGTGAGAGTCAGGACCCTGAGAAAGATTGAAGAGGGAATCACTGGTTACACAGCCAGAACAGGACCCCACCAATCAAAACATGTACAGTAAGCCTGTACCTTGAGTGTGGCGCAGGCTGTGTAGTTGACGTTGGGTAGGATCTCCACCGGCTCCTTGAACATGACTCTGAAGGTGTTGGATGAGCCATCACAGCTGAAGCCTGTGTCGTTCTGACCCAGCACTGTGTTACTATCTGTGTGAATGATCTGGGATGAGAGAGGGAAACGTTACAGAAACAATCTCCCTGGTCCCATATTCCCATTATAATGGAGCAGAGCCCCATTGGTCCTGATCAAAAGTTGTGCACTATAATGGGATTAGGGTGCCACTTGGGACGCAATGGTCACACATTCTACACCAACACACTGCTAATATATATCTATCCACAGGAACGTATATATTGTCATCAATGATTTAGGAGAGACAAATACCAGAGAGGGAAGGGAGTCTTTGTTCCAATGTATTCTGTCTATATAAATCAAATATGATTGATTGACTGATTTGGTTAGTTAAGGTGGGCAGTGCCTGGATGTTGACTTGGTAGTCTGTGGGGCCGTGTATGGAGCCGTAGAGGCCAAAGCCCACCACGAAGATCCTCCTGTTCACTGAAAACCTGAGAGGAGAGGAGGGGAGGGGATAAGAGGGATAGATTATGTCCTCAGGAAATATTTCTGATATTACCTATCACACACACACACACACACAAGGTTAATTTGATCTGTGCGTGTTCTCACCGTATACGGTCACTGGTCCCACTGTAGCCCCAGCGGCTCTCCACCTGTCCGAAGCGCGTGATGCTGCACTCCTTCCCCCGTAGGCAGCAGCGAGGCCGGTCGATGAACTCTACGCGGGGCTTTGGGTTCACAGTGAAGTGAAGGAACAGACTCACCACCTCACTGTCTGTCAGGATACTGGACTGGGCCGGTCCTGGGTGGAGACACAGCAGGGATAGGAAGACATGTCAGAGTGAGGGAGACTGAGATCGTGAGAGAGACATACAGTGTGCAAAAATGACTGACTGTCACTGTGTGTGTGTGTGTTTGTGTGTGCGCTACCTGCGGCAAACTCCTCGATAGTCATGAGTGGGAAGCGGATGAGGGCGAGGGCCTTGGCCAGGACCCTGCGTTTGTTCTCTGGGGTGGGCTGTAGCTGCTGCCGGTGGGCCTCTGCCTCTGACCAGCGTACCGCCGCAACAAATAAACGCACCTCCCTCACCCCCAGAGTGTCCCGCTCCAGCACAGCCACTAAAGTATCTGAGAGAGGGTAGAAAGATGGAGGGAGTAGACAAGAGAGGGAAAGAGAGAAGACAGAGAGGGAAGGAACGGAAGACATAGAAGGGGAAAGAGTGAAAAGGAGAGGAGGGAGGGAGCAGTCATCATGAGATACAAACATTGCCATGCGCATTTCAAGAATGCATTACCATATGTAGAGTGAACTACAAAACCCAAAGTGAACTACAATACCCAGATCTATGTCAGTGAAACCCTCAGCTGCGAGCGCATCTCCGGTATTCTTGTCGATGTTCTCTAGACACAAGCTGGCAAGCTGGGGCTCATCGAAAAGTCGAGCCTGAAACACACACATCGATCAGACCCACAGTAAACAGTAGTTTACTTAACATGAACTGACCAAGAACCTTTGCAACTCCTGTTTTGGAACTGACCTATTGATTTGAGATGTTCAGACAAACTGTACCAGAGTTATTTTGATACTGGGTCAGGCCACCCAATCAGTCACTGGTTGACTTGTTTAGAGAATGTATCCCAGACAGACAGTACAATAGTAGCTGACCTGAGTGAGCAGCATGAAGGCATTGTCTGCCCGCAGGTTCTTCTTGAGGAATTCCACACAGTGGGCCTCCAAGGCTGGCACTGCATACTTCTTAGCTGTGTACAGAGTGGTCATCACCGTCTCAGGCCCTATTTGGACCTCATCAGAGTACAGGAACCTGGAGGGGACAAGATTAGATTACTGATAGCAGGGGACCTTTAATCTTAAAGCGTCAGTATGTTGTATTTACTAGGGATCCTGGGGTACATACACATTACGACACATCACACATAAAACAAAACATTAAATCATATAACACCACTACATATCTACAATACAGAATGTATAATACCACCATACAACAATATTACAATGTACGTGTGTGTAGAGTGCGTGTGCTAGCCTGTGTGTGCGTTAGCGTGTCTTGCTTCAGTTCGGCTGGCGGAAGTCGGCTAGGCGAAAGAGTGTGCATACTCCCTTAAAAAGACCTTTGTTTAAGAAATGAGAGAAAGGCAGCAATAGTACCGTTTGTCCATTTTGAGACACCATAGATAGTATACACTTCCTCAAAACAGTCTGAATTAATCTAACGCAATAAATCTGTAATTAATTAGATGTTTTTGCAGAGGAGATCTTAATTGTACATCTAGTTAGAATGTTTGGTGCAGTATTTCTCAATGGGGGGAAAAAGGTTCATTATAACGACTCGTCTCTTGTTGAACAACAAAGACTTTATTAAAGAATTCTGACCGTTAACCAATCACAGACGAAGGGGCGTATACTTCGGCGCTCGAACTTCAGCTGGCCTTGAGAAAAAAAATGTCACCATGCGGACATGTGGCCTTTAGAGGACATACGCTTTGAACACACAAACAGCATCATTGCATTTTGGTACACCACAATTACATTCATTTCCAAAGAAAACGCTGCGTTTGCATTGCGTAGCAGAGGCAGTTGCAGTGCGTTTGGTGTAGATTCATCGAACATATGTGTCAAACTGGAGACGGTTTGACAGAAATGGTAGCAGAAGGTGAATGTTGAACTTTTGTTGCATACATTTCCAGATGATGCTGCAACGCCGCTGTCAGTGTGTTGGAAGCATTAAAGGCCCTGCGTGGTCAATCCACCATCTGAAGTGGCCATGCAACATTTACTGTGATTCAGCCTCCACAGACATCAGGGCTTTCATACTTATTGCGCTTAGCAGAGCTATTGTGAAGGAAGTTGTCAAGGAAGCGAGTGTGTTAATACAGGATGTACCGCCCCTACCTACCATCAACCAATCATGTCAATATGGGGCTATACAACTTTGAGGCGCACAGCAATGTGGTAGAGAGTTTGAGATGGCGTCTGCATACCTCCAGAGGCTTAGCAATTGCATCACACCCTCAGACCACATTGTCAGATTTAGCATTAATTGGCTTTAACAGTCTTTGGTGGAACAGATAACCTGGGTTCTGGCCATAAACTGTCCAATACCTTGGATGGGACCATTTGCGCTATTATGATTGTAACGTCTCTAAACCAGGAAGTACTTCTTACTTCAGTAATGCCAGAAAGGCTGCAGGTTCGACATCTGGCAAATCGATTTCCGTTGAGGTGGTCGCCATACCCCCGTTGAACATGGCATCGAAGACTGCGCTGCCCACAGCGAGAACGAATCTAACCAAAACCAAAGCCATCATCAAATCAAAACAATGCTTTTCACCACTAACATGATGCATTAAACTCGCTTGGATTAATAAACATGTCAATTAGACGATTTTCTTTACTTTCTTCTACTAACCATCCTTAGTAGACAAACTATAGTAATAAGGAAATGCACGTTCGTGCTTACCTGTGTGCGGGTATTCGTTGCACTCCCATACCTTTCCCCACCAGAAAATGAACGTCACTCAAAACCTCGTTATTAAACAGGAAAGCAAACCGTTCCTTTACGGTGCTTTTCGTCGCCTGCCAGTTGTACACGGGCTCCCGGTAAACCAAAACATCAGCGGCCGGTGGTGCTGACGACAGTGAGGAATGGGTTCCTGGTACACTCGCAGCCGTTGCTCCGGAGGCCCCCCTTGCCGCAGCGCTTTGAGCTGACGCTTGCTGAATCGAGTTCTGCACAGTCGGTTGAGTTCCAGCTGCAACACCGGCGCTTTCGCCTCCGCCAGGCCCCGACTGCGGGTTGGGGCGCCTTGCAGGCCCCTGAACCCCTCCGGTCGCACCAGTGGACCCACCGTTGGACGTAGGCATTGAATAACCACTGTTGCTGGGCTGGCCATTTCCCAAAGGCCCTGGGCAGGAGAAATGTAGGGAGGGAGGCCTACCGCTGTAGTCCCCAGCAGCCATCTTGAATCTGACAGATCATGGGAGGGGCGTGACGTATACATAAACGGAACACGGTCGGGTACGTGAACCAGAGGATGTTTTGTAAAATATGTTTGCATATTTTGTATTATATTTGTTGTTTAATAACAAATAAAAACATTTAAAAATATATAACAGAAATAACGAAAAATAAAAAACAACCATAGGCTCCAGACAGGATGCTTCTAGACCCAGATCCAGGATCAGATGATCATCTCCCCACCTGACCACAGCCAAGGTGGAGGGAAATGTAACACGGACCCTAGTAATAAAAACTGAGTGGTTTGAGCCCAAATGCTGATTGGCTGAAAGCCGTGGTATATCAGACCGTATACCATAGGTATGACCCAAAAAATATTTGTACTGTTTTAATTACGTTTGTAACCAGTTTATAATAGCAATAAGGCACCTCTGGGGTTTGTAGTATATGACCCATATACCACGGCTAATGGCTGTATCCAGGCACTCCGCATTGCATCGTTGATAAGAACAGCCCTTAGCCGTGCTATATTGACAATATACCACTGCCCCTCGGGCCTTATAAATATCCGGTATTATCCACTCTACCTTGAACTAGAGAGGGCTATCTCTAAGTGAACTGTACAGTGCAAAACGTGAGAAAAAAAATCACCAGTGCCGCCGGATGGCGCTATTATTTCTTACTTCATTTGACAAACGATGTGTCATCTGGCGGAAGTAGGGTTACATGAGAAAGTGAGAGATGATCCTCAACTGGTTTAATGATTTGATGTCAGTTGTGCCAAAACAACACATCAGGTAATAATCCTCACACTATAGTATGATATGATAGCCTAAACAAAGTACATTTAAATTGATTGAAAATTAAACGTTTTCAATTAAATTGATTGAATTAAATAAAGCAGTTGTTTCCATGTCTATGAAGTACTTGATGCATAGATTCAGTTGAGATGGGGGCAGAAGCAAACATTATTCTTCCTTTTTTACAAGGATTGACATTTTCTTGTTTTTTCTCTTCAACAACAAATGACTGTTAATGAATGTTAAAATTATACAAATTACATAATTGATTTGCTGACATGTTGTTTGTCTGTGAAATGTACAACTTGATCCATTGTTTTATTAAGGAAGCAGAGAGAAAAAGGAAATAGTGGTATATCATTTGACTCTTGGAACGCACAGTGTATTAATACTTAGCTATGAAGATTAGGACTCAGAATCACATGCAGAGTTCAGTCAGTGATACACATGAGAAACAAAGAGAAACAAAGAGTTTATCAATGTTGAGGTAATAAAGACATTATGTTAGAATAAGTGATTAATCTGCTGTGCCAACACATCTCTGGGCCCAGTTTTTCAAAATATATCTTTCTGGATTTCGCCTATCTGATTGTATTAATTTAATAGAATTAGAATGAATAGAACAGGAGTCCCCATTCTACTAATTCTATTTATATGCATTTAATCCTAACTGATAGGCAAAATCCACATAACTTTTGAAAAACAGACTGTACCACCTTATCCTGAATGACTTCCTAATGACTGACCACACAGAGCAGAGCTGTTGCTCCAGACTGCCTCTGACACACATGACCAGAGATACCATAGAGCTATATGCAGACATGGCTTCATCAATGCAGATTTAGCTGGGGATATATACCTAAACCCCTCTGCCATCTTGTCTTTACAGTGTGCTCCTTTATCATCTCTTTATCATATGCACAGTTCAAAATGAAGTGAAATCTTTAAACAATCTTTTCATTTTCACTGGGCAGTACATATAGGGGATATTCCATTGGGCATGTGTAGTCACTCATAAAGCACTCATAATTATCAGCATATCATTACTATGCAGATTTTTTTTTTTAACATAATCAACACAAGCTAGCCATTCTAATTAGCAACATTTTAACATCTGCATTTGGTTAAATTATTCATTATGAATAATTCATTACCTCATAAAGGGAAAGAATGACTTTATTTAGAAAATTGCTCCTTCATTCTCTATCTTCAGCATGTCCACCTGGGTCTTTAGGTTTTTCTTTAGTGATGACATAATTGATTTTGAGATATAAATGTCAGTGCTTGACTTGGGCAAGAGCTCACCGGAGGTTAGAACCAGCACCTAAAATGTTCTACTGCTTAATGTCCTGCACTTGTTATAGAATAACTCGGATCTGCAGCCATTTTAATATGTAAAAACATTATGGGGGTTATTCATAACACCTTATTCTTCAGTATCAAGCAAGAACACCCAGTACAACAACAGGAAACTATTACTGTTTTTATACTTCATTCTCTCTTCAACATGTTCACCTGGGTCTCCGACACTCTCATTTTAACTGCCTGGGCTACAATGACATAAATACAAAATTGTTATATCAGTGGGAAATCGAGATATGACCAGTAGTCAAACATAAAGTACACTGTAAAAAATGTTTGGTTGTTGTTTCATCTCATTATTATTAAGTAACTTCTTCCACAGGCTTTTTTTGGTTTACTCAACTTTTCTGTCCAAGTGTTAGTTGAACAAAAACATTTTTTATGTCACGACTTCCGCCGAAGTTGGTGCCTCTCCTTGTTCAGGCTGCATTCTGTGGATGACGTCACCGGCTTTCTAGCCGCCACTGATCTACGTTTCTTTTTCCATTTGTTTTGTCTTGATTGTACACACCTGGTTTCCATTATGTTATAATTTATTCCCTATTTAACCCTCTGGTTCCCACATGGTTTTGTGCATGTTTGTTCTTTGTTAAGTGGTCGCTCTTTTGTGTCGAGCTGGAATAATATTCCCTGTATGGAATTAGTTTGTGATTGTTTCGAGTAAGGTAGGTTTTTACTCAGTTCTGTGTCCTGTGCCTGACTCCGTCCTACCTGCTGCACACTGACACTTGACAGAAACACGCACCACGATGTGGAGTCAGCAGGTACACCCAGTCCTCCTTTACCAGTGGAGGAGCGGGTCCAGCAGCACTCGACGATGCGCCAAAATCTTGGCACAGCCATGGATCGCGTGCTGCACACCATGGAGCGATGGGAGAAAGGGGGTTTTCCCACACCCCCATCCACTTCACCCCAACCCACGCCGCTGTCCACTCCTCCGTCACTTGAACCCAGTGGGATTCGGCTCTCGCTCCCGAGGGCATATGATCGGACGGCTCCCTCGGGACACGAGAGCGTGTCCGCCCTCATCTCCTGTTTGTCGGGGAAAGCACTTGAGTGGGCCAACGCTGTATGGGGGAGAGAAGGCGCAGCGTTGGTCCACTATGAGAATTTCACCCTCCGTTTCCGGGCGGTATTCGATCATCCACCTGAGGGGAGAGCGGCAGGGGAACGGTTGTTCCATCTTCGACAGGGGATGAGGGATGGAATGAAAGGGCCCTGATCGACCATTACCGATGTAGTCTACGTGAGGACGTTCGTCAGGAGCTGGCATGCAGGGACACCCTCGACCAGCTGGTGGATTTATCCAAACCCGGCTGGATAACCTGTTGGCCACCCACGGACATCCGGATCGGGGCCCGTCCATTCCATCCCGCAGCACCTCCAACCCTACACCTATGGAGGTCGGAGGTGCTGCTCTGAGGGTGACCGGAGGGGGGGGGCATTTCCTGCACCACATGTGGCCGCAGAGGGCACACTGCTGGTCGATGCTGGGGAGGTTCCCCAGGGAGTCGAGGCAGCAGGCAGGGTGAGTAGGCACCAGACTCACCCAGAGCTTCCTGTTGCACACGTGTGTGTATGTATAGAATATCCAGAGTTTTCCCCGCATTCCCAGCATAAGGCGCTAGTAGATTCAGGCGCAGCTGGGAACTTAATTGACCGTTCATTTGTACTTAGTTTAGGGATCCCTATTGTTCCTATTGTTGTGCCCTTCCCTGTACATGCCTTAGATAGTCATCCTTTAGGGTCGGAGCTGATTAGGGAGGTCACAGCTCCACTATGTATGATAACGCAGGAGGGTCTCAAGGGATAGTCACGTCAGTGCTCAGGGAGTTGTGTAGGTGTTTCCTTAGGTGCCACTAAGGTGGAGAGTCCAAACCAGGTCTCCGCCATGCACTTCCCCCCTGAATATACCGATTTGGCTCTCGCCTTCTGTAAGAAGAAGGCGACTCAATTACCACCCCATCGACGGGGGGGATTGTGCGATAAATCTCCTGGTAGACGCAGCACTTCCCAGGAGTCACTTGTATCCCCTGTCACAGGAGTAGACTGCGGCTATGGAAACATGTCTCAGAATCTCTGGGGCAGGGGTACATTCGGCCTTCCACTTCACCCGCCTCCTCTGGTTTCTTTTTTGTGAAGAAGGATGGAGGTTTACGCCTGTGTATTAACTATAGAGGTATAAATCAGATCACGGTGAAGTACAGTTACCCACTGCCTCTCATAGCCAGTGTGACAGAGTCAATGCACGGAGTGCGCTTCTTCACCAAATTGGATCTCAGGAGGGCTTACAACCTGGTGCGTATCCGGGAGGGAGATGAGTGGAAGACGGCATTTAGTACCACCTCTGGGCCCTATGAGTACCTCGCCATGCCGTACGGTTGATGAATGCTCCATCAGTCTTCCAATCCTTTGTTGATGAGATTTTCAGGGACCTGCACAGGCAGGGTGTAGTGGTGTATATAGATGACATTCTGATTTACTCCGCTACACGCGCCGAACACGTGTCCCTGGTGCGCAAGGTGCTTGGTCGACTGTTGGAGCATGACCTGTACATCAAGGCTGAGAAATGTCTGTTCTTCCAACAATCAGTCTCCTTCCTAGGGTACCGCCTGTCGGAGTCAGTGGTGGAGAATGGAAAATGACCGCATTTCAGCCGTGCGTAATTGGCCGACTCCAACCACGGTAAAGGAGGTGCAGCAGTTCTTAGGGTTTGCCAACTACTACCGGAGGTTTAAGGGCGGCCAGGGCTTTTGGTCACCTGAAGGCTCTGTTTACCTCGGCTCCCGTGCTGGCCCATCCGGATCCCTCTTTGGTGTTCATAGTAGAGGTGGATCCGTCCGAGGCTGGGATAGAAGGGTACGCCAACAAAGCTCCGCCCCTGTGCCTTCTTTTCGATGCTCAGCCCGGTGGAGCGAAACTATGATGTGGGTGACCAAGAGCTGTTTTCGTCTTTTGAGCTTCTAGTCATGAAATCTATGCAGCCTACTCAATCACTTTTTATAGCTACTGTTTACAGGCCTCCTGGGCCATATACAGTGTTCCTCACTGAGTTCCCTGAATTCCTATCAGACCTTGTAGTCATAGCAGATAATATTCAAATTTTTGGTGATTTTAATATTCACATGGAAAAGTCCACAGACCCACTCCAAAAGGCTTTCGGAGACATCATCTACTCAGTGGGTTCTGTCCAACTTGTCTCTGGACCTACTCACTGTCACAGTCATACTCTGGACCTAGTTTTGTCCCATGGAATAAATGTTGTGAATCTTAATGTTTTTCCTCATAATCCTGGACTATCGGACCACCATTTTATTACGTTTGCAATCGCAACAAATAATCTGCTCAGACCCCAACCAAGGAGCATCAAAAGTCGTGCTATAAATTCTCAGACAACAAAGATTCCTTGATGCCCTTCCAGACTCACTCTGCCTACCCAGGACGTCAGAGGACAAAAATCAGTTAACCACCTAACTGAGGAACTCAATTTAACCTTGCGGAATACCCTAGATGCAGTTGCACCCCTAGAAACTAAAAACATTTGTCATAAGAAACTAGCTCCCTGGTATACAGAAAATACCCGAGCTCTGAAGCAAGCTTCCAGAAAATTGGAACGGAAATGGCGCCACACCAAACTGGAAGTCTTCCGACTAGCTTGGAAAGACAGTACCGTGCAGTATCGAAGAGCCCTCACGGCTGCTCGATCATCTTATTTTCCTCAGTTAAGTTGGAAAAATAGGAACAATCCGACATTTATTTTTGATACTGTCGCAAAGCTAACTAAAAAGCAGCATTCCCCAAGTGAGGATGGCTTTCACTTCAGCAGTAATAAATTCATGAACTTCTTTGAGGAAAAGATATTGATCATTAGAAAGCAAATTACAGACTCTCCTTTAAATCTGCGTATTCCTCCAAAGCTCAGTTGTCCTGAGTCTGCACAACTCTGCTAGGGCCTAGGATTAAGAGAGACACTCAAGTGTTTTAGTACTATATCTATTGACACAATGATGAAAATAATCATGGCCTCTAAACCTTCAAGCTGCATAGGGTCCACCCTATTCCAACTAAACTACTGAAAGAGCTGCTTCCTGTGCTTGTTGAACATATCCACCGGATGTGTACCAAACTCACTAAAAGTGGCAGTAATAAAGCCTTTCTTGAAAAAGCCAAACCTTGACCCAGAAAATATAAAAAACTATCGGCATATATCAAATCTTCCATTCCTCTCAAACATTTTTGAAAAAGCTGCTGAGCAGCAACTCACTGCCTTCCTGAAGACAAACAATGTATACGAAATGCTTCAGTCTGGTTTTAGACACCATCATAGCACTGAGACTGCACTGGTGGTAAATTACCTTTTAAGTAACCTCTTGAATCTATGGGGACGCTATTTCATTATTGGATAAAAAAACGTGCCCGTTTTAAGCGCAATATTTTGTCACGAAAAGATGCTTGACTATGCATATAATTGACAGTTTTGGAAAGAAAACACTCTAACGTTTCCAAATCTGCAAAGATCTTGTCTGTGAGTGCCCCAGAACTGATGCTACAGGCGAAACCAAGATGAAACTTCAAACAGGAAGTAAACAAAATTTCTGAGGCGCTTGTTTTCCATTGTCTCCTTATATGGCTGTGAATGCGCCAGGAACGAGCCTACACTTTCTGCCGTTTCCCTAAGGTGTCTGCAGCATTGTGACGTATTTGTAGGCATATCATTGGAAGATTGGCCATAAGAGACTACATTTACCAGGTGTCCGCCCGGTGTCCTTTGTCGAAATTGGTGAGTAATCTTCAGCTGCAAGCATTCTTCCATGGGATTCAGAGGAGAGAGCAGACTTCCACGAACGTTATATCATCGAAGAGATATGTGAAAAACACCTTGAGGATTGATTCTAAACAACGTTTGCCATGTTTCAATCGATATTATGGAGTTAATTTGGAAAAAAGTTTGGCGTTTTGATGACTGAATTTTCGTTTTTTTTTATTTTTTATTTTTCTTTCGGTTTTGAACAAAACGGAGCGATTTCTCATACACAAATAATCTTTTTGGAAAAACTGAACATTTGCTATCTAACTGAGAGTCTCCTCATTGAAAACATCCGAAGTTCTTCAAAGGTAAATTATTTTATTTATGCTTTTCTTGTTTTTGTGAAAATGTTGCCCGCTCAATGCTACGCTAAATGCTACGCTAGCTATCAACACTGATTACACAAATGCTTGTTTTGCTATGGTTGAAAAGCATATTTTGAAAATCTGAGATGACAGTGTTGTTAACAAAAGGCTAAGCTTGAGAGCTAGCATATTTATTTCATTTCATTTGCGATTTTCATGAATAGTTAACGTTGCGTTATGGTAATGAGCTTGAGGCTGTATTCACGATCCAGGATCCGGGATGGCTAGTATCAAGAATTAATGGAATCAGACCGAGGCTCTGCATCTGTCCTCGTGCTCCTAGACCTTAGTGCTGCTTTTGATACCATCGATCACCACATTCTTTTGGAGAGATTGGAAACCCAAATTGGTCTACACGGACAAGTTCTGGCCTGGTTTAGAGCTTATCTGTCGGAAAGATATCAGTTTGTCTCTGTGAATGGTTTGTCCTCTGACAAATCAACTGTAAATTTCGGTGTTCCTCAAGGTTCCGTTTTATGACCACTATTGTTTTCACTATATATTTTACCTCTTGGGGATGTCATTCGAAAATATAATGTTAACTTTCACTGCTATGCGGATGACACACAACTGTACATTTCAATGAAACATGGTGAAGCCCCAAAATTGCCCTCGCTAGAAGCCTGTGTTTCAGACATAAGGAAGTGGATGGCTGCAAACGTTCTACTTTTAAACTCAAACAAAACAGAGATGCTTGTTCTAGGTCCGAAGAAACAAAGAGATCTTCTGTTGAATCTGACAATTAATCTTGATGGTTGTACAGTCGTCTGAAATAAAACTGTGAAGGACCTCGGCGTTACTCTGGACCCTGATCTCTCTTTTGACAAACATATCAAGACTGTTTCAAGGACAGCTTTTTTTCCATCTATGTAACATTGCAAAAATCAGAAACTTTTTTCTGATGCAGAAAAATTAATCCATGCTTTTGTTACTTCTAGGTTAGACTACTGCAATGCTCTACTTTCTGGCTACCCGGATAAAGCACTAAATAAACTTCAGTTAGTGCTAAATACAACTGCTAGAATCCTGACTAGAACCAAAAAAATAGATCATATTACTCCAGTGCTAGCCTCCCTTCCTGCTAGGTTCCTGTTAAGGCAAGGGCTGATTTCAAGGTTTTACTGCTAACCTACAAAGCATTACACGGGCTTGCTCCTACCTATCTTTCCGATTTGGTCCTGCCGTACATACCTACACGTACGCTATGGTCACAAGACGCAGGCCTCCTAATTGTCCCTATAATTTCTAAGCAAACAGCTGGAGGCAGGGCTTTCTCCTATAGAGCTCCATTTTTATGGAATGGTCTGCCTACCCATGTGAGAGACGCAGATTCGGTCTCAACCTTTAAGTCTTTACTGAAGACTCATCTCTTCAGTGGTTCATATGATTGAGTGTAGTCTGGCCCAGGAGTGTGAAGGTGAACGGAAAGGCTCTGGAGCAACGAAATGCCCTTGCTGTCTCTGCCTGGCCGGTTCCCCTCTCTCCACTGGGATTCTCTGCCTCTAACCCTATTACAGGGGCTGAGTCACTGGCTTACTGGTGCTCTTTCATGCTGTCCCTAGGAGGGGTGTGTCGTGTCTTTGGCTATGCCGGATTAAGTGATATGACATGCTATTCTATAAAATAATTTCTCCATAATTAATATTACCTGATTGAGCTAATCATGTAAATGTAATTAACTAGAGAGTCGGGCAACACTAAATAATCTTTATAGAGCTGTTATCTTCCGAATAAACTCTTAAAGACCTAGTAATATTTTACATCAATAGCAGTCAATATTAATCGTCATCTTAATTCAGTTTCATCTGAAACTTGTAAATTCTTGGTTATCTGCACGAACTCTGGCTAACAAGTTGAATCAGCAATACAAAAGTGGGTTTATTTATTTACTAAATACCTAACTAATCACACAGAATTACACATATACATAATTAAATCATAACTTGATTACAAATGACATCATAAAGGAAAACGTCCCTAGCGGGTGGAACAGATATGACAGCTTGTTACACAAAAGAAAAGGGGCTGGGTTTGAGTGAAGGAGTGGGAAGACTGAGGAACAAAGGGCGAAGCTGTGCTATCGTAAATACAGTATCTTATGCATTCTAAATTACCGCCCATTTGGAAAAGGAAAATGCAATAAATATTTACTTTGAGCTGCGCTTCGGTAGGTTGGTGGTAGATGGAAGGCCGTGTTGTCCAACAGAGTCCTTGTTCCTTTGAAGAATGTCTCTGGTTGTCAATTGTAGGTAACGTCATTGTTTGATAGACGGTATACTCTGTCTGTTCCTTCCTAACTCTCGTTTGCAGCGGCTGTTGCTAACTCAACGGCTAGGAGGTATCACTTCTGTAGTGAATAAGAGTTCAAAGTTCATGCCATTCGCAACCAAAGCTCACGCTGATGTTGGCTTCGTTCTGTAGTTATTATCTGAACCATTCTGACATAGGACCGTCGTCCCCACATCCTCGGAACAGGAGGTTATATTGTCGCCAAGGGCTTATATAGGAAGGGAGAAGAGGGCGTGTTTGAAAAGTTGTATAGCCCATGTCCCTTCACAGGGGCGGGCCACTGATTGAGCAGAGCCCTTCCTTATGAAAACCCAAATCTCACATTTTAGAAGCTAAAATCACATTTCATCCCATCACAAATAATTTCATATTCAAACATTTAAATTGAACAACAATTCCATGTGAATCCGATAACTCTGATGTGTAGACTTTCCACTGTAGAGTTTATGTCATCTTATCATTGATGAGAATGACTCAGATGACAACCGAACTGACATCATATTCATTAAGTACCACCGCATATGTTCAATTGGTCGGATTACCAGAATATAGTTCATTTCTCCCCACCTTCTGATGTTCCCAGAATCTCAATGTTAACCAAAGGGGTTTGCAAATATAACATCAGTAGGGTAGAGAGAGGAAAAGGGGGGGAAAAGAGGTATTTATGACTGTCATAAACCTACTACCCAGGCCAATGTCATGACAGGTGCGTCACTTGAGTGGGTTGAGTCACTGACGTGATCTTCCTGTCTGGGTTGGCGCCCCCCCTTGGGTTGTGCCGTGGCGGAGATCTTTGTGGGCTATACTCGGCCTTGTCTCAGGATGGTAAGTTGGTGGCTGAAGATATCCCTCTAGTTGTGTGGGGGCTGTGCTTGGCAAAGTGGGTGGGGTTATATCCTTCCTGTTTGGCCCTGTCCGGGGGTATCATCGGATGGGGCCACAGTGTCTCCTGACCCCTTCTGTCTCAGCCTCCAGTATTTATGCTGCAGTAGTTTGTGTCGGGGGGGATAGGGTCAGTTTATATCTGGAGTACTTCTGTACTCCTGTCTTATCTGGTGTCCTGTGTGAATCTAAGTATGCTCTCTCTAATTCTCTCTTTCTCCCTTTCTTTCTCTCTCTCGGAGGATCTGAGCACCACGATCCTGTTCGTTGTGGAACGGTTTTCTAAGTCCTGTCGTCTCCTTCCATTGCCCGATCTCCCTATGGCTCTACAGACTGAGAAGGCCCTGTTCACCCACGTCTTCCGGCACTACGGGGTGCCTGAGGATATAGTTTCTGATCGGGGTCCCCAGTTCACATCTAGGGTCTGGGGCGTTTATGGAACACCTGGGGGTCTCGGCCAGCCTCACCTCAGGTTTTCACCCCAAGAGTAACGGGCAGGTGGAGAGAGTTAACCAGGATGTGGGTAGGTTTCTGCGGTCCTATTGCCAGGACCGGCCGGGGGAGTCGGCGGCTTTCATCCCCTGGGCGGAGATGGCCAAAAACTCCCTCCGCCACTCCTCCACTAACCACTAATCATTAATAATCTCATTTTCAGTGTGTACTAGGTTATCAGCCGGTCCTGGCACCGTGGCATCAGAGCCAGATCGAGGCACCTGCAGTGGATGAATGGTTTCGGCACTCGGAGGAGACATGGGCCGCTGCACATGTGCACCTGCAATGGACCATTAGGCGGCAGAAGGCGAGCGCCGACCGCCACCGCAGTGAGGCCCCGGTGTATGCACCAGGGGACCGGGTCTGGCTCTCGACCCGAAACCTGCCCCTTCCTCTGCTGTGCCGGAAGCTGGGTATGCGGTTTGTGGGGCCATTTAAAGTCCTGAGGAGACTGAACGAGGTGTGTTATAGGTTACAGCTCCCCCTGATTACCGTATAAACCCCTCGTTCCATGTGTCTCTTCTCAGGCCGTTGGTGGCTGGTCCGCTCCAGCAGTCTGAGGTGCGGGAGGTTCCTCCGCCCCCTCTGGACATCGAGGGGGCCCCGGCGTATACTGTGCGAGCCATCATGGACTCAAGGCATCGGGCGAGGGGTCTTCAGTACCTCGTGGAGGGGGAGGGGTACGGTCCAGAGGAGAGATGCTGGGTGCCGGTGGAGGACATCCTGGACCCTTCCTTACTGCAGGAATTTCACTGTCTCTACCCGGATCATCCTGCGCCTTGTCCTCTGGGTTGTCCCCGAGGCCAGTGTCAGTGCGCTGCTGGAGCCGCCCGTCAAGGGGGGAGTACTGTCACAACTTCCGCCGAAGTTGGTTCCTCTCCTTGTACGGGCGGCGTTCGGCGGTCGCCGTCACCGGCTTTCTAGCCGACACCGATCTACATTTCTTTTTCCATTTGTTTTGTCTTGATTGTACACACCTGGTTTCCATTATGTTATAATTTATTCCCTATTTAACCCTCTGGTTCCCACATGGTTTTGTGCGTGTTTGGTCTTTGTTAAGTGGTCACCCTTTTGTGTCGAGCTGGAATAATATTCCCTGTGTGGAATTAGTTTGTGATTGTTTCGAGTAAAGTAGGTTTTTACTCAGTTCTGTGTCCTGCGCCTGACTCTGTCCTACCCGCTGCACACTGACACTTGATATTTTAGGCCCAAACTTGAGATTATGTAGGCAAAAATTGTCAACTTAAAATTGTTTGGATAAATTGTCTCATATGTTCATGATTATATTGTGCTTGTTAATGTATGCAGTAATTCAATTCACTGAATGTCCACACCTAGGATTCAAACTCACAACCTCTTGTTTCATGGCATTCCTTTCTTCCTGCCACATTCACCATATCTGTGTCAATGACTGATTTCACCTGTGTTGCTACACTTTGCACATCAAAGTAACTCTCAGCTCTGTTAAAAGAATATTCAAGACAAACACTGTTATTTATCATAGTGATTAAGGAGATACATTAAAACAGAGTAATATGCTCCACCCACCAACATTAAACAAATATACAGAAAAATCTCAAATTGCTGAAATAAGTTAATCTAATCAATGACGAGAGAATAGATATACTGACAAACGACAGACATGATGGAGTAGCAGGAAGATCAGAATGTCATGAACCAAGAGGTTGTATGTTCAAGTCCCTGGTGAGGACATGTTGAATAATAATTACTGTATAAATGAGCTTACACAATGTATGTCAACGTGTGTCAAATATGTAAGTTGAAAACATTGCTTGTTAAAAGTACTGTGTGTAACCAGTTGTACATACTTATTTTGGTTTGTCCAGGTAACACTTTGACCGAAAAGTAGAATAAACATTTAAAAAAGGCAGTGGAACCAGTTACCTAATAATAATTAGTTGAAACATCTAGAATTTTTTTTTTTACAGTGTAGGTAAAATGTACATATTTTACACATTACAGTACATTTCTGGGTTTTGTATGTTCATAGTTTACTTACCAACTATGTTCTCAATGCAAACTTTCCCCCCTCATTTGTCCCTCATATTGCCTTAAATTTCTCTCTTCAGTTCTTCTACCCGCTTCTCAGTAACATTTGTGCTGGTTTTCAAAGCAACTAGCTCCACTGCTTGGACTGAAATACAGGAGTTTAAGGGCAATGAATATCAAAATATGAGACATTTTTTAAATTCTGTTATTGTATACAGTGTCCTATTAGGAACACATCAGTCTCAGAAAGACCTGTGTCAATGCCAGAAGGAGTGATCGGCCATGTCTTTCAGAACAGAATGGGTGTCAGGCTGGCAGGTTTGTTGAGAGCAGGATGAGGCTTCAGTTACAGTGCCTTGCGAAAGTATTCGGCCCCCTTGAACTTTGCGACCTTTTGCCACATTTCAGGCTTCAAACATAAAGATATAAAACTGTATTTGTTTGTGAAGAATCAACAACAAGTGGGACACAATCATGAAGTGGAACGACATTTATTGGATATTTCAAACTTTTTTAACAAATCAAAAACTGAAAAATTGGGCGTGCAAAATTATTCAGCCCCTTTACTTTCAGTGCAGCAAACTCTCTCCAGAATTTCAGTGAGGATCTCTGAATGATCCAATGTTGACCTAAATGACTAATGATGATAAATACAATCCACCTGTGTGTAATCAAGTCTCCGTATAAATGCACCTGCACTGTGATTGTCTCAGAGGTCCGTTAAAAGCGCAGAGAGCATCATGAAGAACAAGGAACACACCAGGCAGGTCCGAGATACTGTTGTGAAGAAGTTTTTGGATACAAAAAGATTTCCCAAGCTTTAAACATCCCAAGGAGCACTGTGCAAGCGATAATATTGAAATGGAAGGAGTATCAGACCACTGCAAATCTACCAAGACCTGGCCGTCCCTCTAAACATTCAGCTCATACAAGGAGAAGACTGATCAGAGATGCAGCCAAGAGGCCCATGATCACTCTGGATGACCTGCAGAGATCTACAGCTGAGGTGGGAGACTCTGTCCATAGGACAACAATCAGTCGTATATTGCACAAATCTGGCCTTTATGGAAGAGTGGCAAGAAGAAAGCCATTTCTTAAAGATATCCATAAAAAGTGTCGTTTAAAGTTTGCCACAAGCCACCTGGGAGACACACCAAACATGTGGAAGAAGGTGCTCTGGTCAGATGAAACCAAAATTGAACTTTTTGGCAACAATGCAAAACGTTATGTTTGGTGTAAAAGCAACACAGCTGAACACACCATCCCCACTGTCAAACATGGTGGTGGCAGCATCATGGTTTGGGCCTGCTTTTCTTCAGCAGGGACAGGGAAGATGGTTAAAATTGATGGGAAGATGGATGGAGCCAAATACAGGACCATTCTGGAAGAAAACCTGATGGAGTCTGCAAAAGACCTGAGACTGGGACGGAGATTTGTCTTCCAACAAGACAATGATCCAAAACATAAAGCAAAATCTACAATGGAATGGTTCAAAAATAAACATATCCAGGTGTTAGAATGGCCAAGTCAAAGTCCAGACCTGAATCCAATCGAGAATCTGTGGAAAGAACTGAAAACTGATGTTCACAAATGCTCTCCATCCAACCTCACTGAGCTCGAGCTGTTTTGCAAGGAGGAATGGGAAAACATTTCAGTCTCTCGATGTGCAAAACTGATAGAGACATACCCCAAGCGACTTACAGCTGTAATCTCAGCAAAAGGTGGCGCTACAAAGTATTAACTTAAGGGGGCTGAATAATTTTGCACGCCCAATTTTTCAGTTTTTCATTTGTTAAAAAAGTTTGAAATATCCAATAAATGTCATTACACTTCATGATTGTGTCCCACTTGTTGTTGATTCTTCACAAAAAAATACAGTTTTATATCTTTATGTTTGAAGCCTGAAATGTGGCAAAAGGTCGCAAAGTTCAAGGGGGCCGAATACTTTCGCAAGGCACTGTAAATATCCCTGGTTTTGTATCTTTAGCTCATTCCTACCGCCTCCATCTTCAGTGTCTCTCTGAACCTGTGCCCCAGTCACACAGCAGCACAACAACGTCAGCAGAACCACAGTAGTCTTCATTCTCAAGCTGAATGACTCTTTTCTCTTCTTGCAGAGTGTAATGTTTGTGTCGTAATTCTCTCCTTTATATACCCTCACCTGTTTAACCATTACCAGGTGATATCAAGTCCACATGTATTTTGCTACTACTAAAGTACCGTAGGCCCTTAGGTCAGATATGTTTACAACATGTAGAGAAAAGATTTACATTTCAACTGGCATCAGATATACTACAGTAATAAAACACCAATTATTAACTTCAACTTTTACTGCAGTGGGATAATCAGGGTCACACAGAGTGATTCTTGGTAGTCTAAAACAAATTTCAAATTTCAAACAAAAGTATACACCTCACACACATGGTTATGGGCTTAAACAAAAACAAGATACCTGTACCAGATATAGTTTAAATGTATTCAATTTTGAGTTTGCATCCCAATATAAGACTTTACACCACAGAAGACTGAAATATAAGAAAACTGTTTGACACAGAAACAATTTTTGTCCGTTTAAAAAAAAGAATTGATATTATTTGTGAAATTATGATAAATATTAATAACATTCCACTCAAGAAGCCAAAGAGGGCACTTTTGGTAATTGACTGCAGTAAAGGGCTACTGCACAGAAGACGATATGGTGCAGGGATTGAGATACAATATGTTTTCATGTTCTTTAAATGATTGTTTATACACTTTATACTAAATCCAAACCCAGTAACATTGCTGTTCAGAGTTGGGTTAAGATGGGCAACTGTTGTCGGCAAAGCCTATTTACAAAAACAAACAACAAATATGCGAAACATTTCAGTGTTAAACACAAACTATATTGCTTTAACAACAAGAGAAGGACCCTAGACAGGATGTGGATACTATAAACATCTTGTGCACGTGAATCATTCAAAAAGTAGGTAAGACAAATTTGCTAAATAAACTAAAGGAAAGATACTGACACAATGAATAATATTAATAACGAGACTACATACAAGGGGTTCCGGTACTGAGTCAGTGTGCAGGGGTACGGGTTAGTTGACGTAATTGTGGTAATATGTTCATGTCGGTAGGGGTAAAGTGGCTGGGCAATCTGGATAGATAATAAACGGAGTAGCAGCAGAGTATGTGAAGGATTGTGTGTGTGTGTGTGTGTGTGTGTGTATGTGTGTGTGTGTGTGTGTGTGTGTTGGAGTGTCAGTGTAGTATGTGTGTGTGTGGTTAGTCCAGTGAGTGTACATCGAGTGTGCAAGAGAGTCAGTGCAAAAAATAATAATACATAATAATAAAATCAGGGGGTCAATGTAAATAGTCCTGGTAGCCATTTGACTAACTGTTCAGCAGTCTTATGGTTGGGGTAGAAGCTGTTAAGGAGCCTTATGGTTGGGGTAGAAGCTGTTAAGGAGCCTTATGGTTGGGGTAGAAGCTGTTCAGCAGTCTTATGGTTGGGGTAGAAGCTGTTAAGGAGCCTTATGGTTGAGGTAGAAGCTGTTAAGGAGCCTTATGGTTGGGGTAGACACTGTTCAGCAGTCTTATGGTTGGGGTAGAAGCTGTTCAGCAGCCTTATGGTTGGGGTAGAAGCTGTTCAGCAGTCCTATGGTTGGGGTAGAAGCTGTTCAGCAGTCTTATGGTTGGGGTAGAAGCTGTTCAGCAGTCTTATGGTTGGGGTAGAAGCTGTTAAGGAGCCTTATGGTTGGGGTAGAAGCTGTTAAGGAGCCTTATGGTTGGGGTAGAAGCTGTTCAGGAGTCTTATGGTTGGGGTAGAAGCTGTTCAGCAGCCTTATGGTTGGGGTAGAAGCTGTTAAGGAGCCTTATGGTTGGGGTAGAAGCTGTTCAGCAGTCTTATGGTTGGGGTAGAAGCTGTTAAGGAGCCTTATGGTTGGGGTAGAAGCTGTTAAGGAGCCTTATGGTTGGGGTAGAAGCTGTTCAGCAGTCTTATGGTTGGGGTAGAAGCTGTTCAGGAGTCTTATGGTTGGGGTAGACACTGTTCAGGAGTCTTATGGTTGGGGTAGAAGCTGTTCAGGAGTCTTATGGTTGGGGTAGAAGCTGTTAAGGAGTCTTATGGTTGGGATAGAAGCTGTTCAGCAGTCTTATGGTTGGGGTAGAAGCTGTTCAGCAGTCTTATGGTTGGGGTAGAAGCTGTTCAGCAGTCTTATGGTTGGGGTAGAAGCTGTTCAGCAGTCTTATGGTTGGGGTAGAAGCTGTTCAGCAGTCTTATGGTTGGGGTAGAAGCTGTTCAGCAGTCTTATGGTTGGGGTAGAAGCTGTTCAGCAGTCTTATGGTTGGGGTAGAAGCTGTTAAGGAGCCTTATGGTTGGGGTAGAAGCTGTTCAGCAGTCTTATGGTTGGGGTAGAAGTTGTTCAGCAGTCTTATGGTTGGGGTAGAAGCTGTTCAGCAGTCTTATGGTTGGGGTAGAAGCTGTTCAGCAGTCTTATGGTTGGGGTAGAAGCTGTTCAGCAGTCTTATGGTTGGGGTAGAAGCTGTTCAGCAGTCTTATGGTTGGGGTAGAAGCTGTTCAGCAGTCTTATGGTTGGGGTAGAAGCTGTTCAGCAGTCTTATGGTTGGGGTAGAAGCTGTTAAGGAGCCTTTTGGTCCCAGACTTGGCGCTCCGGCACCGGAGCTGGTGGTGTGAGGCTCTGGTTTTCCCAGTCGAGGTCGCCATTGTCTTTTGTAGATTCTTCCGGGTCGTTGTGGAGTGAGATGTTGTGGTTTTCTGCGTCAGTCAATGTTCTTACTACATTTGCTACCTTTTCTGCTGCAGTCTGTTAGGCTGTAATCTAAGACTCACTTATTCTTGAGTGATCAATAGTTCAGAGTTCATACCATTTCAAATGTAGAGCAAGCTCAAACATTTTCTGGCCTGTAGAGTTGAAATTAGCATTAGCCCTTTTTAAACGTGAAGACAAGTCCTCACGATATTTGGAACTGAGGTGACTTTTCGTCACGGGGCTTTTATTCTAGAGTATAAAAGGGGTTGGTTCATCATTTCCAATGTCTATTCACTTGGGCGTGGTTACTGACTGGGCACAAGTTACCATAAAACAAAGATTTTCATTTTAGAAGACTAACTCACATTGTTATCTTTTCAATGTATTCTTATACTCATTAGACATTTTATCCCACATTCAGATGCAAGCCTCATAACTGAGGAACCTGTATAAACAGAGTTAGAGTAATGTGACTGTATTGTCTTTCATGAGGCCACAAACATGAAACAAAACAGATCGGGTTGTAGCTGGCTTCTCCACCGACCGTTTCCACATTCTCTAAATTAGGAATAATGTTTAATTCTCCAATTAGGTAGAAGGTAGAAGTATTTGGCAGTAGAGTCCCTTTGTCTTAGTGTGACACTCTCTCCATACTGCATGTGGCAAGGGAGAAGAGGGCCTCTGCCAGGAATTTATGACGATGTTGTAAAGTCATAAAACTGCCCCCTCTAACAGGAGAGGGGGGGTTCACATTTCTGCTAGAGGACTTGCGTCTTGACAGAGCGTTGGGCCAGTAACCGAAAAGTTGCTGCATCGAAGCCCCGAGCTGACAAGGTAAACATATGTTGTTCTGCCCCTGAGCAAGGCAGTTCACCCACTGTTCCCCGGGCACTGAAGATGTGGATGTCGATTAAGGCAGCCTCTTGCACCTCTCTGATTCAGAGGGGTTGGGTTAAATGCGGAAGACACATTTCATTTGAATGCATTCAGTTGTACAACTGACTAGGTCTCCCCTTTTCCTTTATTGTTGGTGTATTCTGTATTTCAGCACAAGCAGTTGAGCTTGAATCAATGAAAGTCAAATGTTGCAAAGAGCCAGGTGGAGGAGCTGAGGAGACAAAATGAAGGTCATTTCTGTTGACACATATTTAGTAGTATTCACAATCCACAGCAGTTAGACTTCATTTGGATATTCTGCTCAGCTTTAAAATATATGTCTTTACTACTGACTTTAGTTAACGCTGTCTCATCTATGTGTCACAGTCAGGAAGGTGGCTTTCTCTGCTTCACTTGTGGCCTCAGGATCTGGATACACAAGACCCTACAAGGCCCACACTACAGACGTGTTGTCACAAACATATAATCCAAACATAGGTATAGGACACAGAAGACAAAGTATACTTAGCCATCAGTGCTATAATCACAAAGGTTCAGTTAGGTTAACTCAAACAACTGCTGTTTGAGAAGATTTATTGCTGCATAACTAATAGACCTGTGTGTGCTGACTAACATGTCAGTCAGACGTATTAACTGGATAATAATAATGTGAAAATATTGTACAATCAGGTGTGCAAAGCTCTTAGAGACTTACCAAGAAAGATTCACAGCTGTAATCACTGCCAAAAGGTGGTTCTAACATGTATCAACTCAGGGGTGAGAAAACTTATGGAAATGAGATATATATGGGTTATTGTGTGTAGATGGATGAGAGAAAAACATCTCCTTGATCCATATTGAATTCAGGCTGTAATAAAACAACATGTGGAATGAGTCAAGGGGTATGAATACTTTCTGAAGGCACTGTAAATAGCTCCCCCTTCTGGCACTGCATGTGCCATTGTGTGTTCGAGTTTACACTTTACCTGCCTAGTGCCTATGCTTGTGTAACCGGTGTGAAATGGCTAGCTAGTTAGCGCTAATAGCGCTAATAGCGTTTCAATCGGTGACGTCACTCGCTCTGAGACCTTGAAGTAGTTGTTCCCCTTGCTCTGCAAGGGCCGCGGCTTTTGTGGAGCGATGGGTACCGATCCTTCGAGGGTGACTGTTCGAGCCCAGGTAGAGGAGGGACAGAAGCAATACTGTTACACTTGCAGCTATCATGTAAAGACAGGTATTAGGGACACTTACTGTGGGACCAGGTAAGGAGAGCTATAGTAATTTAACAAAGCATAAAATCACATTTTTGGGTTTGTTTTGTCCTTTAAATCTACTCTTCTAGTCTAATCGGTAACATAGAAATGTTAATATACCAAATTACTTTTAATTAATATCCTTATGTAGTCGATAAGGATAAGTAGTCAATGATGAATCAAAACTCAGAGTTAGATATAGATGACAATGAAATGTTCTTGCCCAGGGAGCCAGATGTGCTAAGTCTGGCCGTGACTCATTGGCTAGAGTCAGTCCCTGATTCGAAGGGAAGGTTAAAAACCAGCAGTGCTGTAGACCTTGAGGTACGAATTTGAATCGCCCTGGACTACAGGAAGCAGTGGGCAGCACTAGAATAATAATCATGTTATTCTCGTCAGTGATACAGTCCAGTACTGACAAGCACACCCCTCTTCCCCCCTGCTCCCTTCTTTGAGTACCGGAAGGAGAGACTCCCTATTCGGTCCGTGATCATCAGAGATGTATCGTGGCCCCCAGCCTATGCCTCCCCGCTGCAGCTGGTTCGCGTCACATTAAACGTGACGTCACGCGGCGCGGAGCTGTCCTCGCGCTGGTGCTGAAACAAGATGGCTGTGCGCGCGAGAGGAGCGGAGGAGAGCTGAGGGATGCAGAGACAGCGAGAGAGACCGCAAAGTGAGGGGAGCCTTTCAACAGCAAAATAAATAGCCATATTCGTGAAGAACGCACGGATTCCCTTGTAATTATGTCTTCGAATAGATTTTATGTCCACTATGGCAATATTTAGCTTATGTTTAGACGTACATCTGTAGCCTACACCGGGAGGTAACTGAGGAGTAGCCAAGCGAAGCAGTGAAGACCCAGCCGGCCGGTAGAGGACAGCCGGGGACGCTCAGCGCTGCTGTCAGAGATGTCCCTGCTCTGTGTCGGAGGTAAGAGGACATCAACATTATTATTACTATTATTATTATCATTATTATTATTATTAGTATTATAATACCATTACAGTGTTACATTTTATAGGAATGTATATTTCATTTGATGTGAATGTTCTATATTGTAGGATACCAGCATCTATCCATATTCAGTGATTCATTCATCTGTTTTTATTACCTCAGCTGTCACTCATAGTGCTGAATGACCAGTAACCCTATGACCTATTATGTTGGAGTAGCTCAAATAGGGATAATGAGATACATAGGAAGACGTAGCCTATAGCCAAATATCTCACCTTCTTCACGTGAAAGACGTTTTTCTGATGACAGTGAGCAACGTGTTTTTTCAAGGGTGTCAATCTGCTTTCTATGGTGGGACAAGATCATTTTGCTAAGTGTGCTTGAAATGCAGTAAAATTATAACAAAAGTCACAGTTCAGAATAAAGTAACCAGAATAGTAGGCTAAAAGCTTATGTATTCAGCTATAAGTAAGTTATCAATTATTCTCACTGACAACAGACTTGAGAGCTACTGTAGGCTATGTCTTGTCGTGAACATTTAAACATGTAATGATCAAAATATAAAAATGTAGACACGTGTTTCTGATTAATACTGCAGCTATCTATAGCACCGTTTTCCACAGACATTGTTGCAGCTGTGTGTTGCGTGCCATGCCAGTTCATGCGTGGGCGGTCAGTGTAGCAAGAAAAGGATAGCCCCTGCCGCACTGCTGCCGCGTTGAACGAGCCTCCCTCGGTTGTGAGGGAATCCTAGGGGGGTGTTCGCGTCAGGTCGTGCCGTCTGTAGGCTAAAATGTGACATTTCCCTGTCGTGCCGCGTCACCTCATCACGCCCAGTTCCGAGATAGGCAGCTATGTTGTCATTGTTTCCGCAAAACCTAAATAATTATTCATCAGATATTTCCTTCTAAACGAATTAGCCTAAGCGGCATGGCCCACTAAGTCACTGCTTATCCATGTAGTCGAGGTTTCATTCGACGTGTTATTCATTTCTAAACACACAATGCTCAGGATGTCATAGACAAGGAGACTTTGTGGAGAGGGCTTTTCATTGTTCTATTACATCACAGGCATGCCTTGCATGGTGTGGCTGTTGCTATTTCTGGAGCTAGAGAGAGAAATGTTTGTTTGTTCATCAAACCAGATCTCATCTAGTGTTGCAATACATGCTTGATGGTGCCCAGCAGCAGCAGTGGTAATATCCATACGTGTACCTCGAGGTCCACAGCACTGCTGGGTTTCATCCTACCCATCTACTCAAGAGCTGATGATTCAGACCTGAGACAATACCAGATGACTGAGAGAAAGCTCTTTCCTATCACTGACATGAACCATCAGTTAACAACCAGGAAGAGAAGAGAAACCAGCAGTGCTGTTCCCTGCTGCAGACCTTGAAGTGGTGAATTCCAATAGCACTGATGTAAGCTACAATATTCTGTCAGAATAATACTAGCCTTTAATTCATCCTTGGGGGTCTGGTGGTGGCTGGGAATTTCACAGTGACAGGTCAAGTGGAACGGTTCATCCCACTGGGGTCCTCTCTAAAGTCCTCTGTCCGTCTTCATAACCACAATAAATAAATCAAAGACAGTTGTCAAACATGGGTCTGTCCAGATAAGGTCGCTGTAGAATCTCTGTGGCTACATGCAGCTGTCCCTGCTCAATGTCTGAGTCTGTGTGTGAAAATGTGTTGTTGCACTGAGAGAGTACAATCTACCTGACCCCAAGACCATGGTAGCCTAATGAGCTAATGGAATCTACCTGACCCCAAGAACATGGGAGCCTAATGAGCTAATGAAATCTACTTGACCCCAAGACCATGGTAGTCTAATGAGCTAATGGAATCTACTTGACCCCAAGACCATGGTAGTCTAATGAGCTAATGGAATCTACTTGACCCCAAGACCATGGTAGCCTAACGAGCTAATGGAATGTACCTGACCCCAAGACCATGGTAGCCTAATGAGCTAATGGAATCTACCTGACCCCAAGAACATGGGAGCCTAATGAGCTAATGAAATCTACTTGACCCCAAGACCATGGTAGTCTAATGAGCTAATGGAATCTACTTGACCCCAAGACCATGGTAGTCTAATGAGCTAATGGAATCTACTTGACCCCAAGACCATGGTAGCCTAATGAGCTAATGGAATCTACCTGACCCCAAGACCATGGTAGTCTAATGAGCTAATGGAATCTACTTGACCCCAAGACCATGGTAGTCTAATGAGCTAATGGAATCTACCTGACCCTAGGACCGTGGTAGCCTAACGAGCTAATGGAATGTACCTGACCCCAAGACCGTTTTAGCCTAAGGAGCTAATGGAATCTACCTGACCCCAGGACCGTGGTAGCCTAATGAGCTAATGGAATCTACCTGACCCTAGGACCGTGGTAGCCTAATGAGCTAATGGAATCTACCTGACCCTAGGACTGTGGTAGCCTAATGAGCTAATGGAATCTACCTGACCCTAGGACCGTGGTAGCCTAATGAGCTAATGGAATCTACCTGACCCTAGGACCGTGGTAGTCTAATGAGCTAATGGAATCTACCTGACCCTAGGACCGTGGTAGCCTAATGAGCTAATGGAATCTACCTGACCCTAGGACTGTGGTAGCCTAATGAGCTAATGGAATCTACCTGACCCTAGGACCGTGGTAGCCTAATGAGCTAATGGAATCTACCTGACCCTAGGACCGTGGTAGCCTAATGAGCTAATGGAATCTACCTGACCCTAGGACCGTGGTAGCCTAATGAGCTAATGGAATCTACCTGACCCTAGGACCGTGGTAGCCTAATGAGCTAATGGAATCTACCTGACTCCAAGACTGCGGTAGCCTTTGTGTGCAGACTGTGTGTGTGTATGTATCAGTGTGTGCATGCACGTGTATTGTTTGTGGGTGGAGGTTCCTCCCTGAATAATTTACATGGGGCAGATATTTATGATTGAGTTATTAAACATTAGCTCCCTGTCTTTCTACAATCTAATTTCTTTCCCATTGATCTTCCTCATGTACTGATATTACCTGAGCTGCTTCTAGTCCTGCTGGGAGAACAAAATCAACCACTGTTTTCATCTGCTGCCACAAATCAGACATGTGTGTTTAGCTATGAAAAAGCCATGTTTACATTGATTCTCCTCTTTCACTTCATTATTGAATGGTTTAATTAGCAGTGCTGCCTGGAAGAGGGACAACGGGGATAGAATTTGGATATGAATTTCAGGTTTAAAAAACTGGATCTATTTCAGATATTCAGCCTGCCTGGGAAGGAAATGGAGGTTCAATCATTCAAAGCCCACTGGGCTTAAACATTGTTTCAGCAATTTGTCAACTTATTTTGACAAGGATTCTACCTAGAAAATACATTGAATTTGAAAAAAGTTAACTGCTGTTGAGGGTGGAATTTCAACCACAGGATGTCATCATTGTAACAAATGTTCATAGGCAAAACTTGTTTCAAAGCTACAAATGCAACATTTTATACATCAGATATTCAACATATCCACTATCAGAAAATAAATGATAGTCTGGGGAGCATCTCCTACTGGAGAGTTATAGCTATGGTCTCCCATCCAGGGTTTAAACCAAGCCCTGCGTAGCTTGATATTTGACAACGGCTAATATCAATGTGCTTTGATGAGAATTCCTAATGAGCAATTTCTTAAACCTCTAGAGTCTAAGCCTTAAAAATGTATTAAAAAATGATCAGCTAAACATTGAATTTGGCATTAATGCTATGAGCCAATAGAAAAGCATTGAACAACAGATTCACTATATGGAACAGTCAAAAAATCTAAATTAAGTTTGTTTTGAAGTGTCTGTCCTGAATCTGAAAGATAGATCCCCTTATTTTAGGCACTAAACTATCTCCATACATACAGTACTTAACACGAGTCTAGGCTTGTGGGCGTCCTAAATGGAGAAACCATCGTGAGAGTCACAGCTTTCCAAAGAGGTGTCAAATTAGTGGGTAGCCCAGACCATTGGTTGGCAGAAGAGGCTGTACTGGTTATATAGTGTAACAGGTTCAAGGGGGTGGGGTTTCCACGTCACCAAGTTCAATAACCAAACACACACAAGGAGCACAACTAGAACACACATGGGGACTTCATTAGGGAGTTTTGCACACTGGGGAAAAGGGGGGAATTCACCAACCATTTCACAGTCCACAATCCATTCTCATCATCCGTTCTCCTGGGGTAATCCTAAAACTCAGGTCCTCAGCCAATCCAGTTGTGTGGGGGTGGTCAGACAGTCCAGGTCACAACGGGTACACACACAGTTAATTCACTTACTCATCACAACACAAACTTCCCTCTACATTTTCTTCCCCGCTGTGCGGGCCGCTTCCTCTTTTATTCCCCCTGCTCCCTAGCTTAGTGATCCACGGGCTCGTCTTGTTGGGGCAGGAAGTCCATTAAGGCTCAGGGGTGGAGCCAGCGGGCTGCAAGACATCTCCCTTCAATGACCACTCCCCTCACCTCTCCCTGCCGTGTGCCACAATTGTAACAGTTCTAGTGGAACGGTTCATCCCACTGGGGTCCTCTCTAAATTCCTCTGGCCGTCTTCATAACCACAATAAATAAATCAAAGACAGTTGTCAAACATAGGCCTGCCCAGATAAGGTCGCTGTAGAATCTCTGTGGCTACATGCAGCTATCTTCCCTGCTCAATGTCTGAGTCTGTGTGTGAAAATGTGTTGTTGCACTGAGAGAGTACAATCTACCTGACCCCAAGACCATGGTAGCCTAATGAGCTAATGGAATCTACCTGACCCCAAGACCATGGTAGTCTAATGAGCTAATGGAATCTACCTGACCCCAAGACGGTGGTAGCCTAATGAGCTAATGGAATCAACCTGACCCCAGGACCGTGGTAGTCTAATGAGCTAATGGAATCTACCTGACACCAAGACCGTGGTAGCCTAATGAGCTAATAGAATCTACCTGACCCCAAGGCCGTGGTAGTCTAATGAGCTAATAGAATCTACCTGATCCCAAGGCCGTGGTAGTCTAATGAGCTAATAGAATCTACCTGACCCCAAGGCCGTGGTAGTCTAATGAGCTAATAGAATCTACCTGATCCCAAGGCCGTGGTAGTCTAATGAGCTAATAGAATCTAACTGACCCCAAGGCCGTGGTAGTCTAATGAGCTAATGGAATCTACCTGACACCAAGACCGTGGTAGTCTAATGAGCTAATGGAATCTACCTGACCCCAAGGCCGTGGTAGTCTAATGAGCTAATGGAATCTACCTGACCCCAAGGCCGTGGTAGTCTAATGAGCTAATGGAATCTACCTGACCCCAAGGCTGTGGTAGTCTAATGAGCTAATAGAATCTACCTGACCCCAAGGCCGTGGTAGTCTAATGAGCTAATGGAATCTACCTGACACCAAGACCGTGGTAGTCTAATGAGCTAATTGAATCTACCTGACCCCAAGGCCGTGGTAGTCTAATGAACTAATGGAATCTACCTGACCCCAAGGCCGTGGTAGTCTAATGAGCTAATGGAATCTACCTGACCACAAGGCCGTGGTAGTCTAATGAGCTAATGGAATCTACCTGACCCCAAGGCCGTGGTAGTCTAATGAGCTAATGGAATCTACCTGACACCAAGACCGTGGTAGCTAGTAAACTCCAGATATACAGTACTTCCATACATTTTTAAAACTAGTTTCCTGGGTATCTTTAGACGAGTATTGTGAGGCTTGTGGGCATCCTAGAGCAAAATGGAGAACACCATTGTGTTTGTGAGAGTCTCAGCGTACCACAGAGTTGTCATATTAATAGGTCGCCCAAACCTTTCGGACGCTACAGACAGAAGTTGGCAGAAGAGGCTGTCCCAACTTAGAACCAAATGAAGTCTCATCTTTCAATAGTTTGTTGGCCAAACCGTTTGAACGCTACAGACGTTTTCGTGGCAAGACCGATTTTCCGGATGTCTCATGATTTGACAAACATCGCTCTAGCTCTACCACCTTTCCCCGCAGATGCGGAAGGGCGATATCGGCGGACGCGGTAGATTGAGGAGCAGCCATGCAATAAAACAGATATCTTTATCTTAAACAGATGGATTTCGATGGGGATTTTTTATTATGTTGTTTAGATTTCTGTAGGGGCGGGGAAGTTGTAGGTCAAGGGTTAATAACTGCATATATTCACTGTTGCTATCAAAATCATTCCAAAGGATAGGTTTAACAGAGCAGGTGAAATGTAATCACAAGTCATATAGTATCACGGAGACTATTTAGGCCTACAGTATGTATCATTTGCAAAGTCATCAACAGCAATTGTTTTAATTCAACACAGGGTTCAAATAAAAATAAACAACACATAAAGTATTGTCCATGTAGGTCAAGCTTTGGTTCATGTCTCCATCTTAAAGAATACGACTAAATGTAATGCAACTTTAAATGCACTTCAAATCAAGTTTGATCTGATGTAGTCCTATTCTTTAATGTTGATTCTTGGTTGAGATGGAGATGTGAATCCAACATATCAATTATTCATTTGTAGACAAACTAAGTCAGTGCCACAACATGTACATCTCCTTCAAATATTGATATTTGGTTGCGTTGATAACCAAACACAATTCAATATCACTTTTGCAATACAGTAAATAGCCTATTAACTTGTCGACAAGTAAACAAATAAAATGTTGGATTCAGGTCTCCAACTCAACCAAATATAAAGGTTAAAGACCAGGATTAAAACAGTGGTAGATATCCTTTAAATGTCGATATATAACCGAACACACAATTCAATAATACTTTAGTAATGCAGTAAATAGTCTAAAGTTAAGGCTTTCTTACAAACGGATGTAACAGTATTTATTCAACTTTAAAACGAGTAACACCATCCATGGCCACATGTTGAGGTTAGCCTACTGTAACTATGAATGTCTTCTTAAGTCGTCATAGAGAGCACGCATGTTCAAGATAGCATACAACGGTCGCAGGTCTGAGGAGATCTTCAATATTACTATAATAATCTGTGCAGAATCTCAAACAGCGTTGATCACTTGCACCATGTACTTTGTAATCTCAACTGCAATCCAGGTCATTTGGTTCTGCTATTAGATGAAGCACAGTGAAAACATATTTAATTGTTGCATAAATACAAAAATCAGACATTGTTTTTCCTTTGGAATTTGGTTGTGTTTTTATACTGAACTAAAATATAAACACAACATGCAACAATTTCAAAGATCTTACCGATTTACAGTTCATAGAAGGAAATCAGTCAATTTAAAGGAATTCATTAGGCCCTAATCTATGGATTTCACATAACTAGGAATACAGATATGCATCGGTTGGTCACAGAAACCCCCCCAAAAAGTAGGGGTGTGAATCAGAGAACCAGTCAGTATCTGGTGTGACCACCATTTGTCTCATGCAGCGTGACACATCTCCTTCACATAGAATTGATCAGGCTGTTTATTGTGGCCTGTGGAATGTTGTCCCACTCCTCTACAATGGCTGTGCGAAGTTGGTGGATATTGGCAGGAACTAGAACACGCTGTCGTACACGTCCGCATCCCAAACATGCTCAATGGGTGACATGTCTGGTGAGTATGCAGGCCATTTAAGAACTGGGACATTTTCAGCTTCCAGGAATTGTGTACAGATCTTTGGGGTATGGGGCCATGCATTATCATGCTGAAACAAGAGGTGATGGTGACGGATGAATGGCCTCAAGATCTCGTCTCTGTATCTCTGTGTGGTCAAATTGCCATCAATAAAATGCAATTGTGTTTGTTGTCCATAGCTTATTCCTGTCCATACAGTAACCCCACCACCACCATGGGGTACTCTGTTTACAACGTTGACATCAGCAAACTGCTCGCCCACACATCGCCATACACGTGGTCTGCGGTTGTGAGGCTGGTTGGACGTACTGCCAAATTCTCTAAAACTATGTTGGAGGCAGTTTACATTAGATAAATGAACATTCAATTCTCTGGTAACAGCTCTGGTGGACATTCCTGCAGTCAGCATGCCAACTGTCCGCTCTGTCAAAACTTGAGACATCTGTGGCATTGTGTTGTCTGACAAAACGGCACATTTTTGAGTGTCCTTTTATCATCCCATGTACAAGGTGCACCTGTGTAATTATCCACCTGTGTTTAATCAGCTTATTGATATGCCACCCCTGTCTGAATTGATTATCTTGGCAATGGAGAAATGCTCACTAAGAGGGAGGTAAAAAAAAAAATTGTGCATTTGAGAAAACATTTAGCTTTTTTGTGCATTTGGAACATTTCTGGGATCTTTTATTTCAGTTCATGAAACATGGGACCAAGACTTTGCATGTTGTGTTTATATTTTTGTTCAGTGTAGATGGTTGAAAGCATAGTGATAACACATTGGGAATTCAACAAACTTCTGGCTGACTTTTTGAGGGGTGAATAAAGTTTGAAATCTCACTGATCAACATCTCTACCAAATATTACACAAATGTCCACATTGAAATGGCGTTGTTTGCCCAGTGGGAGGTGATTCTTTGTTTAAAAACAACGTGATGAAGAAGATAAAGAATAGCTTCAGTTCTTTACCCACACAACATAGGGCTACAGGCAGGTAAAGGAGTGCTTCAGCCTCCTTTACATAATACACTAACTTCATCAGTATTCCAGTAAGGCTCACTCATCACTAGTTCAGTGTGTGTGTGTGCTTGTGCGTGTGTGTGTGTGTGTTTGTGTGTAGAATGCCTCTTCTCTCTTAGTCAGGGAATTTCACGTGTCGTCTTTTCTCCTTTCCTCCATTGTCATGGAGACTTGGGCCAGGCAGGCAGGCCTCTAGAAAGTATTATGGGCTGTGCAGGTGGGGGTTGTTGAATATTAAAACTCGCTGTGGATGCAATATGACTGTGTGTGTGTGTGACTGTGTGTGTGTGTCTGTGTGTGTGTGTTTGTGTGTGTGTGTCTGTGTGTGTGTGTCTGTGTGTGTGTGTCTGTGTGTGTGTGTCTGTGTGTGTGTGTCTGTGTGTGTGTGACTGTGTGTGTGTGTCTGTGTGTGTGTGACTGTGTGTGTGTGACTGTGTGTGTGTGTGACTGTGTGTGTGTGTCTGTGTGTGTGTGTCTGTGTGTGTGTGTCTGTGTGTGTGTGTCTGTGTGTGTGTGTCTGTGTGTGTGTGGCCTCAGACCCATACGAAACATACTTGATGTATTTCTGAGCACCTCCAACACATATGAAACCTACTACTGGTCTAATTACTTCAGACAGAAATGAAAGTAGATGAGTTGGACGGGGAGGATGGGTCGACATAATCCGTGACGTCAAGGTTGGGTGTTCGAGTCACGCAGGGGACAACTGTAGGATTTTAGCAAACCCTTCCCCTAACCTTTATTCTAAACTTAACCCACTTCCCCTAACCTTTTACGTAAACAATCCTTTGTCGTTAGTTATCCTAACCACCAACGTAAATTCTCCCAGTAATTTTTCTTTGTTGTTACAGCGCAACAAGCGCCCAGGTCTGAGTGAAAGACGTATTTTTTTCACCTTTATTTAACCAGGTAGGCTAGTTGAGAACAAATACTCATTTACAACTGTGACCTGGCCAAGATAATGCACAGCAGATTGACACATACAACAACACAGAGTTACACATGGAATAAACAAACATACAGTCAATAATACAGTAGAAAAAAAGAAAAAAAAGTCTATATACAGTGAGTGTAAATAAGTTAAGATAAGGGAGTTAAGGCAATAAATAGGCCATGGTGGCGAAGTAATTACAATATAGCAATTAAACACTGGAATGGTAGATGTGCAGAAGATGAATGTGCAAGTAGAGATACTGGGGTGCAAAGGAGCAAAATAAATAAATACAGTATGGAGATGAGATAGTTGGATGGGCTGTTTACAGATGGGCTATGTACAGGTGCAGTGATCTGTGAGCTGCTCTGACAGCTGGTGCTTAAAGCTAGTGAGGGAGATATGAGTCTCCAGCTTCAGAGATTTATGCAATTCGTTCCAGTCATTGGCAGTAGAGAACTGGAAGGAAAGGCACCCAAAGGGGGAATTGGCTTTGGGGGTGACTAGTGAAATATACCTGCTGGAGCACGTGTTACGGGTGGGTGCTGCTATGGTGACCAGTGAGCTGAGATAAGGCGGGTGTTTAACCAAGCAAAGACTTGTAGATGACCTGGAGCCAGTGGATTTGGCGACGAGTATGAAGCGAGGGCCAGCCAACGAGAGCGTACAGGTCGCAGTGGACTGCATCCAATTTGTTGAGTAGAATGTTGGAGGCTATTTTATAAATGACATCGCCGAAGTCAGGGATGGGTAGGATGGTCAGTTTTACAAGGGTATGTTTGGCAGCAAGAGTGAAGGATGCTTTGTTGCGAAATAGGAAGCCGATTCTAGATTTAATTTTGGATTGGAGATGCTTAATGTGAGTCTGGAAGGAGAGTTTACAGTCTAGCCAGACACCTAGGTATTTGTAGTCAGAACCGTACAGAGTAGTGCATGCATTTAGTTTTATTTGCATTTAAGAGCAGTTGGAGGCCACGGAAGGAGAGTTGTATGGCATTGAAGCTCATCTGGATGTTAGTTAGCACAGTGTCCAAAGAAGGGCCGGAAGTATACAGAATGTTGTCGTCTGTGTAGAGGTGGATCAGAGAATCACCAGCAGCAAGAGCGATATCATTGATGTATACAGAGAAGAGAGTCGGCCTGAGAATTGAACCCTGTGGCATTCCCGTAGACACTGCCAGAGGTCGGGACAACAGGCCCTCCGATTTGACACACTGAACTCTATCAGAGAAGTAGTTGGTGAACCAGGCGAGGCAATCATTTGAGAAACCAAGGCTGTTGAGTCTGCCAATAAGAATGTGGTGATTGACAGAGTCGAAAGCCTTGGCCAGGTCGATGAATACGGCTGCACAGTAATGTCTCTTATCGATGGCGGTTATGATATCGTTTAGGATAATACTAAGCATCCTCCAATTCGTTTGCTATGGTACAACTAGGTAAAACGTATGAAACTACACGTCCTTTGATACTACATGTCCTTTTATTCGTATGATATTGTACAACCGCTATTCCTTTCATAATGTAACGTATAGAATAATAAAGAATTCCCCCGAGACTACATTGGTCTGTGTGTGTGTGGGTAGGAAAAGTGTAGGGCATTAACTATGCTGGCATGAGTTACGTCAGAGCTGTTTAAACAGTACTGCAGAGGGATAGAGTGGGCGTTATAGAGACAAAACCACAAAATATATTCAACCCACACTCTCAGAATAGGGTAACAGGATGTGTTTCTTTATTACAAAAAAACACACACACATTTGGCATTATAGCCTTAATTGAAACAACCCTTTGAGAGGGATGCCGAAAATGCCGAAATATATAGTTATTTGAAAATAAATAACTTTTTATTGCACTTCTGTTGTCCTTCAATAGGCTAGTGACTGTAACTGGTTTGCACAGTGTAGATGATTCACGTGGACTACAAGGTAGCAACACATATTCTCCCCTTCTCCAATATGACAAGTCTCTGTACAGTGCTCAGAGAATCAGCACGTCCACCGTCTGTCTCTACTGCAACACCACTGTGGATAACACACCACAGGCCAGTCATACTAGTGGAGCCTCCTCCTATGTCTGAGTTCCAAATGGCACACTATTCCCTACATAGTGCACTCTTTTTAACCAGGGCTACAGGAGAAATAGGGTGCCATTTAGGACACATGCTATGAGAGTGCACTACAGCCTCTGCTATATAGTAAGTGATTTGCTGCGTGTTAATGCTTCTGTCTATGTGTATGATTGTTATAAGAAATGGTATGGGTTTTGAAAAGGACAATTGTTCTGGCAACAAAATGTGGCAATACTTGGACTTAATGCTACATCCACTTAAATGGACGAATGCTAAATGCTAATGCTAATAGTGTACAATTGAACAGTGAAAGTAAGGTACTAACAGATCCTCTGATAAGTAGGTTGACTATGAAACAAATCATATATTTAGTAAACAAAACATCAGATTAACAAATAAAGAACTCACTTTGGTCCAAGAGACAACAGGACCGTGGTAGCCTAACCAGCTAATGTCCTCAGATGATGGCAGCCATCACGGCCAGCCACAGATCTTTTGGGGGGCATGTGCTCAAACAAAAAAAAAGTGCACCCAACATTTTTTGGGGGCCACAACCGCAGTCACAGATTCACTGACAAATTATCACTTTTATTATTTAGATACATAGAATAGATGTCTTAATGGCAAATTAAATTACACAAATAAATAACATTTAGTATCAAATGTGTAAGTCTTAGTCACTTTACCAATAGCAATAACAATAACAAAATAATAATAAAATATTCTAAAACTCTGATGAGTAAAATATTTTGCACAACTATTTTGAATTTGAATAAATGCTGCACTATTTAACAATTAACCAACACAATGAAAACAGAAGATTGGGAAAAATACTGTAACCTATCATGACTATATGCAACCCAACTCCATCTGTTTCCACTATGTATCCTACCTGGCTGAAACTTTGATCTAGTGGAATAAGTATTGAGGAGCATCAAATCAAATGTATTAGTCACATACACAGTTTACAGCATGTATGTGCAAGCTCCCTCGGCAATGCAGTACATGAATCAATAAAAACAACTATAATGACCCCTCTGTGGAAAGATGAGACTCTCGCGACCACGATGGTGTTTTCCGTTCTTCTCTACGACTCCCACAAGCGTCTTGGGACCCGTCTGAAGTCGGTACAGCCAATCTGCCAACTTCTGTTTCTAGTGTCCGAACATGTTTGGGCTACACACTCATATGGACCCTCTGTGGAATTGTGAGACTCTCACAAACACCTAGTTTTAGGTTGTTTTTCTCTAGGACGCCAACAGGCTCACAAGACTCATCTGAAGGTCTCCCGGTACCAGTTGAAAAAAATGATGGAAGTCAGTATATATGGAGACTGTTCAGTCCCCAAAATAAGGGCTTAAATACATGAATACGTCCTGATCTTTCTTATACCTCTCAGATATAGGACAGACACTTTCAAACAAACTTCCTTTACATTTTTTTGGGGGGGAGGGGGGGGGGACTATCTGTTGTTCAATGTTAAAGCCAATTTATGCTTTATACGAAAATGTGGTCGGAGGCGCCGTATCGATGGCGTGACGCAATTGCGGAGCCTCCGGAGGCATGCAGAGTCCAAATTGAGCTCCGTATCGCATCACTGTGCACCTTTCAAATTCTGTAACAATGCGAGCCGAGGGCTCTGTCTAGCTCCACATTAACATGATTGATTGACGGTAGGTGACGACGGGAGGTCCTATATAAACACAAACTCACTTGCTTGACAACTTCCTTCACAATTGCTCTGCGCTGCTCCGTGAAGCGCAAGCAGTATGAATGCCCTGACTTCTGCAGAGGTCGTATCACCATAAATGCTGCATGGCCAATGCAGACCACAGATTAACCATGCAGCGCCTTTTATTCAATGTGTTTGTATGGGCTAATAGCAAGCAGTAAGGTCAAAAAATGTAACAAAAACATGTGTATATATATATTTTTATACTTCTAAATCAAATAGCAACATGATTATTGGTATGATGTTCTTAAAACAATTCCATATAGTTTAGTAAAACAAGTTTTCACACGTACAGGAAATCGGATGGAATTATACCACCATCCAACGTTCCAGAGATCCAGAGAAATGATCCAACATGAGAACTGCCCACAAAACAGGGTTGTCACTAGTTACCACAGCCACAATGTCAAAAACGTTCCTATTTCTACTATGTATCTTCTTAAAATGTGATTTTAAACCTAGCCCTAACCTTAGCCACACTGCTAATCTTATGCCTAACCCTAACCTTAAATAATATTTTATAGACAGTTTTTACTTTGAGGTTGTGGTAACTAGTGACAACCACAAAACAGGAAACTAGAACCCATTTTGGAGGTTAACAGCTCCAGCATGTTATGTTCTGTATGTAAGAGTTCTGTCGACAGATGGTGTTGCCCTGTGTGACTGTGTTCCTCTTTATGTTTTCCCAGTGAAGAAAGCCAAGCTGGATGGAGCCCAAGGTATGTGCTGCTGGGAACCTGGAAATAGAATAGACAAAACAGGACTGGGTTGGAGAAAACTTGCTAGCTATGTTTTATAGGGACAGGAGTTTACCTGATCATGTGTGGCTGGTCAGGTCATGTGCTGAGGAAAAACTCCTGCCCTGGTCCTAGACCTGTGTTTCAGCCAACTTCTCTGACTAGAGTTCTTATATGGAGCATTTCTTTCCTCTCCTCTTCAGTTGTTTCTTTCTCTACCCCTCACAGATAAATTCAGTTATTTCACTCTCTACCCCTCACAGATAAATGCAGTTCTTTCACTCTCTACCCCTCACAGATAAATTCAGTTCTTTCACTCTCTACCTCTCACAGATAAATTCAGTTATTTCACTCTCTACCCCTCACAGATAAATTCAGTTATTTCACTCTCTACCCCTCACAGATAAATTCAGTTATTTCACTCTCTACCACTCACAGATAAATTCAGTTATTTCACTCTCTACCCCTCACAGATAAATTCAGTTATTTCACTCTCTACCTCTCACAGATAAATTCAGTTCTTTCACTCTCTACCTCTCACAGATAAATTCAGTTCTTTCACTCTCTACCCCTCACAGATACATTCAGTTCTTTCACTCTCTACCCCTCACAGATAAATTCAGTTAGCTACTTTTCTCCCTCACAGATAAATTCCGTTCTTTACCACTTTACCCCTCACAGAGTAATTCAGATATTTCTGACTCTACCCCTCACAGAGTAATTCAGATATTTCTGACTCTACCCCTCACAGAGTAATTCAGATATTTCTGACTCTACCCCTCACAGAGTAATTCAGTACTTTCTCACTCTACCCCTCACAGAGAAGTTCAGTTGTTTCTCTCCCTCACAGAGTAATTCAGATCTTTCTCTCTCTCACTCACAGAGAAGTTCAACACGTATGTGACCCTGAAGGTGCAAAATGTGAAGAGCACGACCATCGCTGTCCGGGGAAGCCTGCCCAGCTGGGAGCAGGACTTCATGTTGTGAGTCCTCTCTCTTTCTAAGACTTCATCTCCCTCTCTTCACCATTCTCTACATCTCTATTTCCTTTTTTGTCACTCCTTCACGACTCTGAATTCCTCTTACATCGACCTCCATCTTTCTTTATCCTCTTTATTGTTTAATGTCTTTCCATCAGTTTATCTCTACCTCCTTTTCCCGCCTGCTCCCTCATCCGTTATTTCATCTCTTCTCCCTCGGTACCACTATCACTCACTCCTCCTCCCTCTCCACATGGGCTTCCTCCCAGTTCCTCTCACTCTATCTCTCTCTCTCCTCCTTATCCTCTTCCTCCCAGCTCCTCTCTTTCTCTCTCTCTCTCCTCCTTATCTTCTTTCTTCCAGCACTTCTCTCTCTCTCCTCCTTATCCTATTCCTCCCAGCTCCTCTCTTTCTCTCTCCTCCTTATCTTCTTTCTTCCACCACTTCTCTCTCTCTCCTCCTTATCGTCTTTCTCCCTGCTCATTTCTCTCTCCTCTCCTCCTTATCCTCTTCCTACCAGCTCCTCTCTCTCTCCTCCTTATCCTCTTCATCCCAGCTCCTCTCTCTCTCCTCCTTATCATCTTCCTCCCTGCTCCTTTCTCTCTCCTCTCCTCCTCATCCTCTTACTCCCAGCTCTTCTCTCTCTCCCCTCCTCCTTATCCTCTTTCTCCCAGCTCCTCTCTCTATCTCTCTCCTCCGTATCCTCTTCCTCCCAGCCCCTCTCTCTATCTCTCTCCTCCTTCTCCTATTCCTCCCAGCTATTTTCTCTCTCTCCTCCTTCTCCTCTTCCTCCCAGCCCCTCTCTCTATCTCTCTCCTCCATATCCTCTTCCTCCCAGCCCCTCTCTCTATCTCTCTCCTCCTTATCCTCTTCCTCCCAGCTTCCCTCTCTCTCTCCTCCTTATCCTCTTCCTCCCAGCTCCCCTCTCTCTCGCCTCCTTATCATTTTCCTCCCAGCCCCGCTCTCTCCTCCTTATCTTCTTCCTCCCAGCCCCTCTCCCTATCTCTCTCCTCCTTATCCTCTTCCTCCCAGCTCCTCTCTCTCTCCTCCTTATCCTCTTACTAACCAGATCATCTCTCTCTCCTCCTTATCCTTTTCCTCCCAGCTCCTCTCTCTCTCCTCCTTATCCTTTTCCTCCCAGCCCCTCTCTCTCCTCCTTATCCTCTTCTTCCCACCTCCTCTCTCTCTTCTCCTCCTTCTCCTCTTCCGCCCAGCTATTTTCTCTCTCTCCTCTCCTCCTTATCCTCTTTCTACCAGCTCCTCTTTCTCGCCTCTCTTCCTTATCCTCTTCCTCCCAGCTCCCCCTCTCTCTCCTCCTTATCCTCTTCCTAACCAGCTCCTCTCTCTCACCTCCTTATCCTTTTCCTCCCAGCTCCCCCCTCTCTCTCTCCTCCATATCCTCCTAATCAACTCCTCTCTCTCCTCCTTATCCTCTTCCTCCCAGCCCCTCTCCCTATCTCTCTCCTCCATATCCTCTTCCTCCCAGCCCCTCTCCCTATCTCTCTCCTCCTTATCCTCTTCCTCCCAGCTCCCCTCTCTCTCTCTTCCGTATCCTTTTCCTCCCAGCTCCCCTCTCTCTTTCTCCTCCTTTTCCTCCAAATCAGCTCCTCTCTCACTCCTCCTTATCCTCTTCCTCCCAGCTCCCCTCTCTCTCTCCTCCTTATCCTCTTCCTCCCAGCCCCTCTCCCTATCTCTCTCCTCCATATCCTCTTCCTCCCAGCCCCTCTCCCTATCTCTCTCCTCCTTATCCTCTTCCTCCCAGCTCCCCTCTCTCTCTCCTCCTTATCCTCTTCCTCCCAGCTCCTCTCTCGCCTCCTTATCCTCTTCCTCCCAGCTCTTCTCTCTCCTCCTTATACTCTTCCTCCCAGCTCCTCTCTCTCACCTCTCCCCCTTATCCTCTTCTTCCCAGCTCCTCTCTCTCTCTCTCCTCCTTATCCTCTTCCTCCCAGCTCCTCTCTCCTCTCCTCCTTATCCTCTTCATCCCAGCTCCTCTCTCCTCTCCTCCTTATCCTCTTCATCCCAGCTCCTCTCTCTCCTCCTTATCCTTTTCCCCCCAGCTCCTCTCTCTCCTCCTTATCTTCTTCCTCCCAGCCCCTCTCCCTATCTCTCTCCTCCTTGTCCTCTTCCTCCCAGCTCCTCTCTCTCTCCTCCTAACCAGCTCCTCTCTCTCCTCCTTATCATTTTCCTCCCAGCTCCTTTTTCTCTCCTCTCCTCCTTATCCTCTTCCTCCCAGCTCCTCTCTCTCTTCTCCTCCTTATCCTCTTCCTCCCAGCTATTTTCTCTCTCTCTTCTCCTCCTTATCCTCTTTCTACCAGCTCCTCGCTCTCCTCTCCTCCTTATCCTCTTCCTCCCAGCCCCTCTCTCTATCTCTCTCCTCCGTATCCTCTTCCTCCCAGCCCCTCTATCTCTCTATCTCTCTCCTCCTTATCCTCTTCCTCCCAACTCCCCTCTCTCTCTCCTCCTTATCCTCTTCCTAATCAGCTCCTCTCTCTCTCCTCCTTATCTGTTTCCTCCCAGCTCCGCTCTCCTCCTTATCTGTTTCCTCCCAGCTCCGCTCTCCTCCTTATCCTCTTCCTCCCAGCTCCTCTCTCTCTCCTCCTTATCCTCTCCCTCCCAGCTCCTCTCTCTCTCCTCCTTATCCTCTCCCTCCCAGCTCCTCTCTCTCTCCTCCTTATCCTCTCCCTCCCAGCTCCTCTCTCTCTCACCCTTATCCTCTTCCTCCCAGCTCCTCTCTCTCCTCTCCTCCTTATCCTCTTCCTCCCAGCTCCTCTCTCTCTCCTCCTTATCCTCTCCCTCCCAGCTCCTCTCTCCTCTCACCCTTATCCTCTTCCTCCCAGCTCCTCTCTCTCCTCTCACCCTTATCCTCTTCCTCCCAGCTCCTCTCTCTCCTCTCACCCTTATCCTCTTCCTCCCAGCTCCTCTCTCCTCTCACCCTTATCCTCTTCCTCCCAGCTCCTCTCTCACCCTTATCCTCTCCCTCCCAGCTCCTCTCTCCTCTCCTCCTTATCCTCTTCCTCCCAGCTCCTCTCTCTCCTCTCACCCTTATCCTCTTCCTCCCAGCTCCTCTCTCCTCTCCCCCTTATCCTCTCCCTCCCAGCTCCTCTCTCCTCTCCTCCTTATCCTCTTCCTCCCAGCTCCTCTCTCTCCTCTCACCCTTATCCTCTTCCTCCCAGCTCCTCTCTCCTCTCACCCTTATCCTCTTCCTCCCAGCTCCTCTCTCTCCTCTCACCCTCATCCTCTTCCTCCCAGCTCCTCTCTCTCCTCTCACCCTTATCCTCTTCCTCCCAGCTCCTCTCTCTCCTCTCCTCCTTATCCTCTTCCTCCCAGCTCCTCTCTCTCCTCTCACCCTTATCCTCTTCCTCCCAGCTCCTCTCTCTCTCTCTCCTCCTTATCCTCTTCCTCCCAGCTCCTCTCTCCTCTCCTCCTTATCCTCTTCATCCCAGCTCCTCTCTCCTCTCCTCCTTATCCTCTTCCTCCCAGCTCTTCTCTCTCCTCCTTATACTCTTCCTCCCAGCTCCTCTCTCTCACCTCTCCCCCTTATCCTCTTCTTCCCAGCTCCTCTCTCTCTCTCTCCTCCTTATCCTCTTCCTCCCAGCTCCTCTCTCCTCTCCTCCTTATCCTCTTCATCCCAGCTCCTCTCTCCTCTCCTCCTTATCCTCTTCATCCCAGCTCCTCTCTCTCCTCCTTATCCTTTTCCCCCCAGCTCCTCTCTCTCCTCCTTATCTTCTTCCTCCCAGCCCCTCTCCCTATCTCTCTTCTCCTTGTCCTCTTCCTCCCAGCTCCTCTCTCTCTCCTCCTAACCAGCTCCTCTCTCTCCTCCTTATCATTTTCCTCCCAGCTCCTTTTTCTCTCCTCTCCTCCTTATCCTCTTCCTCCCAGCTCCTCTCTCTCTTCTCCTCCTTATCCTCTTCCTCCCAGCTATTTTCTCTCTCTCTTCTCCTCCTTATCCTCTTTCTACCAGCTCCTCGCTCTCCTCTCCTCCTTATCCTCTTCCTCCCAGCCCCTCTCTCTATCTCTCTCCTCCGTATCCTCTTCCTCCCAGCCCCTCTATCTCTCTATCTCTCTCCTCCTTATCCTCTTCCTCCCAACTCCCCTCTCTCTCTCCTCCTTATCCTCTTCCTAATCAGCTCCTCTCTCTCTCCTCCTTATCTGTTTCCTCCCAGCTCCGCTCTCCTCCTTATCTGTTTCCTCCCAGCTCCGCTCTCCTCCTTATCCTCTTCCTCCCAGCTCCTCTCTCTCTCCTCCTTATCCTCTCCCTCCCAGCTCCTCTCTCTCTCCTCCTTATCCTCTCCCTCCCAGCTCCTCTCTCTCTCCTCCTTATCCTCTCCCTCCCAGCTCCTCTCTCTCTCACCCTTATCCTCTTCCTCCCAGCTCCTCTCTCTCCTCTCCTCCTTATCCTCTTCCTCCCAGCTCCTCTCTCTCTCCTCCTTATCCTCTCCCTCCCAGCTCCTCTCTCCTCTCACCCTTATCCTCTTCCTCCCAGCTCCTCTCTCTCCTCTCACCCTTATCCTCTTCCTCCCAGCTCCTCTCTCTCCTCTCACCCTTATCCTCTTCCTCCCAGCTCCTCTCTCCTCTCACCCTTATCCTCTTCCTCCCAGCTCCTCTCTCACCCTTATCCTCTTCCTCCCAGCTCCTCTCTCCTCTCCTCCTTATCCTCTTCCTCCCAGCTCCTCTCTCTCCTCTCACCCTTATCCTCTTCCTCCCAGCTCCTCTCTCCTCTCCCCCTTATCCTCTCCCTCCCAGCTCCTCTCTCCTCTCCTCCTTATCCTCTTCCTCCCAGCTCCTCTCTCTCCTCTCACCCTTATCCTCTTCCTCCCAGCTCCTCTCTCCTCTCACCCTTATCCTCTTCCTCCCAGCTCCTCTCACTCCTCTCACCCTCATCCTCTTCCTCCCAGCTCCTCTCTCTCCTCTCACCCTTATCCTCTTCCTCCCAGCTCCTCTCTCTCCTCTCCTCCTTATCCTCTTCCTCCCAGCTCCTCTCTCTCCTCTCACCCTTATCCTCTTCCTCCCAGCTCCTCTCTCTCTCTCTCCTCCTTATCCTCTTCCTCCCAGCTCCTCTCTCCTCTCCTCCTTATCCTCTTCATCCCAGCTCCTCTCTCCTCTCCTCCTTATCCTCTTCCTCCCAGCTCTTCTCTCTCCTCCTTATACTCTTCCTCCCAGCTCCTCTCTCTCACCTCTCCCCCTTATCCTCTTCTTCCCAGCTCCTCTCTCTCTCTCTCCTCCTTATCCTCTTCCTCCCAGCTCCTCTCTCCTCTCCTCCTTATCCTCTTCATCCCAGCTCCTCTCTCCTCTCCTCCTTATCCTCTTCATCCCAGCTCCTCTCTCTCCTCCTTATCCTTTTCCCCCCAGCTCCTCTCTCTCCTCCTTATCTTCTTCCTCCCAGCCCCTCTCCCTATCTCTCTCCTCCTTGTCCTCTTCCTCCCAGCTCCTCTCTCTCTCCTCCTAACCAGCTCCTCTCTCTCCTCCTTATCATTTTCCTCCCAGCTCCTTTTTCTCTCCTCTCCTCCTTATCCTCTTCCTCCCAGCTCCTCTCTCTCTTCTCCTCCTTATCCTCTTCCTCCCAGCTATTTTCTCTCTCTCTTCTCCTCCTTATCCTCTTTCTACCAGCTCCTCGCTCTCCTCTCCTCCTTATCCTCTTCCTCCCAGCCCCTCTCTCTATCTCTCTCCTCCGTATCCTCTTCCTCCCAGCCCCTCTATCTCTCTATCTCTCTCCTCCTTATCCTCTTCCTCCCAACTCCCCTCTCTCTCTCCTCCTTATCCTCTTCCTAATCAGCTCCTCTCTCTCTCCTCCTTATCTGTTTCCTCCCAGCTCCGCTCTCCTCCTTATCTGTTTCCTCCCAGCTCCGCTCTCCTCCTTATCCTCTTCCTCCCAGCTCCTCTCTCTCTCCTCCTTATCCTCTCCCTCCCAGCTCCTCTCTCTCTCCTCCTTATCCTCTCCCTCCCAGCTCCTCTCTCTCTCCTCCTTATCCTCTCCCTCCCAGCTCCTCTCTCTCTCACCCTTATCCTCTTCCTCCCAGCTCCTCTCTCTCCTCTCACCCTTATCCTCTTCCTCCCAGCTCCTCTCTCCTCTCACCCTTATCCTCTTCCTCCCAGCTCCTCTCTCACCCTTATCCTCTTCCTCCCAGCTCCTCTCTCCTCTCCTCCTTATCCTCTTCCTCCCAGCTCCTCTCTCTCCTCTCACCCTTATCCTCTTCCTCCCAGCTCCTCTCTCCTCTCCCCCTTATCCTCTCCCTCCCAGCTCCTCTCTCCTCTCCTCCTTATCCTCTTCCTCCCAGCTCCTCTCTCTCCTCTCACCCTTATCCTCTTCCTCCCAGCTCCTCTCTCCTCTCACCCTTATCCTCTTCCTCCCAGCTCCTCTCTCTCCTCTCACCCTCATCCTCTTCCTCCCAGCTCCTCTCTCTCCTCTCACCCTTATCCTCTTCCTCCCAGCTCCTCTCTCTCCTCTCCTCCTTATCCTCTTCCTCCCAGCTCCTCTCTCTCCTCTCACCCTTATCCTCTTCCTCCCAGCTCCTCTCTCTCCTCTCCTCCTTATCCTCTTCCTCCCAGCTCCTCTCTCTCCTCTCACCCTTATCCTCTTCCTCCCAGCTCCTCTCTCCTCTCACCCTTATCCTCTTCCTCCCAGCTCCTCTCTCCTCTCCTCCTTATCCTCTTCCTCCCAGCTCCTCTCTCTCCTCTCACCCTTATCCTCTTCCTCCCAGCTCCTCTCTCCTCTCCCCCTTATCCTCTCCCTCCCAGCTCCTCTCTCTCTCTCCTCCTTATCCTCTTCCTCCCAGCTCCTCTCTCTCCTCTCCTCCTTATCCTCTTCCTCCCAGCTCCTCTCTCCTCTCCCCCTTATCCTCTTCCTCCCAGCTCCTGTCTCCTCTCCCCCTTATCCTCTTCTTCCAAGCTTCTCTCTCTCCTCCTTATCCTCTTCCTCCCAGCAATTATCTCTCTCTCCTCCTTATCCTCTTCCTCCCAGCAATTCTCTCTCTCTCTCTCCTCCTTATCTTCTTCCTCCCAGCTCCTTTCTCTCTCTCTCTCTCTCTCCTCCTTATCTTCTTCCTCCCAGCTCCTCTCTCTCCTCTCTCTCCTCTCCTCCTTATCCTTTTCTTCCCAGCTCCTCTCTCCTCTCCTCCTTATCCTCTCCCTCCCAGCTCCTCTCTCCTCTCCTCCTTATCCTCTTCTTCCCAGCTCCTCTCTCTGTCCTCCTTATCCTCTTCCTCCCAGCTTTTCTCTCTCTCCTCCTTATCCTCTTCCTCCCCGTTGCTTCTTGATCTCTTACTTCCTCCCTTCTTCCTCCTCCCTTTTCTCCTCCTACTGTTCCCTTATCTTCCCTCATCCTCCTCTCCCTCCTCTTTCATTACATAACCATCTCCTACAGTACATAACCATCTCCTACAGTACATAACCATCTCCTACATTACATAACCATCTCCTACATTACATAACCAGCTCCTACATTACATAACCATCTCCTACATTACATAACCATCTCCTACATTACATAACCATCTCCTACATTACATAACCATCTCCTACATTACATAACCATCTCCTACATTACATAACCAGCTCCTACATTACATAACCATCTCCTACAGTACATAACCATCTCCTACAGTACATAACCAGCTCCTACATTACATAACCAGCTCCTACATTACATAACCATCTCCTACATTACATAACCAGCTCCTACATTACATAACCAGCTCCTACATTACATGACTTACTAACAGTGTGCTTGTCAGCGAATGTGGATGGTGAAAGTGTGCCAGTGAGTGTATACTAGTTTGACTGGTGAGTAGTGTAGTAGCCAGTGAGTGTATACTAGTTTGACTGCTGAGTAGTGTGGTAGCCAGTGAGTGTATACTAGTTTGACTGGTGAGAAGTGTGGTAGCCAGTGAGTGTATACTAGTTTGACTGCTGAGTAGTGTGGTAGCCAGTGAGTGTATACTAGTTTGACTGGGGAGAAGTGTGGTAGCCAGTGAGTGTTTACTAGTTTGACTGGTGAGAAGTGTGGTAGCCAGTGAGTGTATACTAGTTTGACTGGTGAGAAGTGTGGTAGCCAGTGAGTGTATACTAGTTTGACTGCTGAGTAGTGTGGTAGCCAGTGAGTGTATACTAGTTTGACTGGGGAGAAGTGTGGTAGCCAGTGAGTGTATACTAGTTTGACTGGGGAGAAGTGTGGAAACCAGTGAGTGTATACTAGTTTGACTGGTGAGAAGTGTGGTAGTCAGTGAGTGTATACTAGTTTGACTGGTGAGTATTATGCTTACGTGTGGCAGGTAGCCTAGTGTGGCAGGTAGCCTAGTGTGGCAGGTAGCCTAGTGGTTAGAGGGTTGGACTTGTAACCGAAAGGTTGCAAGATCAAATCCCCGAGCTGAAGAGGTAAACATCTGTCGTTCTTCCCCTCAACGAGGCAGTTAACCCACTGTTCCTAGGCCGTCATTGAAAATCTGAATTAGTTCTTAACTGACTTGCCTAGTTAAATAAAGATGTCATGAAAAAATAAAAACGAGTGTCTTATGAAACATGCAGCAGTAGGCAGGCTGGTTGACTGCAGAGTAGTGTCCTGTGGGCTGCTGGTGTGATGGTGCGAGGCGTTTGGCATTGTAACAGTGATGAACCACAGAAGGTCTTAGCTAAAACTCAGATCCCTCTGTAATGGCTTCGTCTCCTCCCTAAAACTCAGATCCCTCTGTAATGGCTTCCAGTCTCCTCCCTAAAACTTAGATCCCTCTGTAATGGCTTCCAGTCTCCTCCCTAAAACTCAGATCCCTCTGTAATGGCTTCCAGTCTCCTCCCTAAAACTCAGATCCCTCTGTAATGGCTTCCAGTCTCCTCCATAAAACTCAGATCCCTCTGTAATGGCTTCCAGTCTCCTCCCTAAAACTTAGATCCCTCTGTAATGGCTTCCAGTCTCCTCCCTAAAACTCAGATCCCTCTGTAATGGCTTCGTCTCCTCCCTAAAACTCAGATCCCTCTGTAATGGCTTCCAGTCTCCTCCCTAAAACTCAGATCCCTCTGTAATGGCTTCCAGTCTCCTCCCTAAAACTCAGATCCCTCTGTAATGGCTTCCAGTCTCCTCCCTAAAACTCAGATCCCTCTGTAATGGCTTCCAGTCTCCTCCCTAAAACTTAGATCCCTCTGTAATGGCTTCCAGTCTCCTCCCTAAAACTCAGATCCCTCTGTAATGGCTTCGTCTCCTCCCTAAAACTCAGATCCCTCTGTAATGGCTTCCAGTCTCCTCCCTAAAACTCAGATCCCTCTGTAATGGCTTCGTCTCCTCCCTAAAACTCAGATCCCTCTGTAATGGCTTTGTCTCCTCCCTAAAACTCAGATCCCTCTGTAATGGCTTCCAGTATCCTCCCTAAAACTCAGATCCCTCTGTAATTGCTTCCAGTCTCCTCCCTAAAACTCAGATCCCTCTGTAATGGCTTCGTCTCCTCCATAAAACTCAGACCCCTCTGTAATGTCTTCCAGTCTCCTCCCTAAAACTCAGATCCCTCTGTAATGGCTTCCAGTCTCCTCCCTAAAACTCAGATCCCTCTGTAATGGCTTCCAGTCTCCTCCCTAAAACTCAGATCCCTCTGTAATGGCTTCCAGTCTCCTCCCTAAAACTCAGATCCCTCTGTAATGGCTTCCAGTCTCCTCCCTAAAACTCAGATCCCTCTGTAATGGCTTTGTCTCCTCCCTAAAACTCAGATCCCTCTGTAATGGCTTCCAGTCTCCTCCCTAAAACTCAGATCCCTCTGTAATGGCTTCCAGTCTCCTCCATAAAACTCAGATCCCTCTGTAATGGCTTCCAGTCTCCTCCCTAAAACTCAGATCCCTCTGTAATGGCTTCGTCTCCTCCCTAAAACTCAGATCCCTCTGTAATGGCTTCCAGTCTCCTCCATAAAACTCAGATCCCTCTGTAATGGCTTCCAGTCTCCTCCCTAAAACTCAGATCCCTCTGTAATGGCTTCGTCTCCTCCCTAAAACTCAGATCCCTCTGTAATGGCTTCCAGTCTCCTCCCTAAAACTCAGATCCCTCTGTAATGGCTTCGTCTCCTCCCTAAAACTCAGATCCCTCTGTAATGGCTTCGTCTCCTCCCTAAAACTCAGATCCCTCTGTAATGGCTTCCAGTATCCTCCCTAAAACTCAGATCCCTCTGTAATTGCTTCCAGTCTCCTCCCTAAAACTCAGATCCCTCTGTAATGGCTTCGTCTCCTCCATAAAACTCAGACCCCTCTGTAATGTCTTCCAGTCTCCTCCCTAAAACTCAGATCCCTCTGTAATGGCTTCCAGTGTCCTCCCTAAAACTCAGATCCCTCTGTAATGGCTTCCAGTCTCCTCCCTAAAACTCAGATCCCTCTGTAATGGCTTCCAGTCTCCTCCCTAAAACTCAGATCCCTCTGTAATGGCTTCCAGTCTCCTCCCTAAAACTCAGATCCCTCTGTAATGGCTTCCAGTCTCCTCCCTAAAACTCAGATCCCTCTGTAATGGCTTCGTCTCCTCCCTAAAACTCAGATCCCTCTGTAATGGCTTCCAGTCTCCTCCCTAAAACTTAGATCCCTCTGTAATGGCTTCCAGTCTCCTCCCTAAAACTCAGATCCCTCTGTAATGGCTTCCAGTCTCCTCCCTAAAACTCAGATCCCTCTGTAATGGCTTCCAGTCTCGTCCCTAAAACTCAGATCTCTCTGTAATGGCTTCCAGTCTCCTCCCACAGTTACAGGCACTAATCAAAATGACACTTTTCTTAAAAAGAGTCACTACTCAGACAGGAAATCTTGCCTCCTTCTTTTTAAAACAAAGGTAGACTCAGCGATATGACATAGATGCAGAAAATAAAGAGCATAGTCGGTCACCCCAAAAATATTTACAGTAGAAGTGGGAAGTTTACACACACTTAGGTTGGAGTCATTAAAACCTGTTTTTCAAAAACTCCACAAATGTCTTGTTAACAAACTATAGTTTTGGCAGGTCGGTTAGGACATCTACTCTGTGCATGACACAAGTCATTTTTCCAACAATTATTTACAGACAGATTATTTCACTTATAATTCACTGGATCACAATTCCAGTGGGTCAGAAGTTTACATACACTAAGTTGACGGTGCCTTTAAACAGCTTGGAAAATTCTAGAAAATTATGTCATGGCTTTAGAAGCTTCTGATAGGCCAATTGACATAATTGGAGTCAATTGGAGGTATACCTGTGGATGTATCTCAAGGCCTACCTTCAAACTCAGTGCCTCTTTGCTTGACATCATGGGAAAATCAAGAGAAATCAGCCAAGACCTCAGGAAAAAATGTGTAGACCTCCACAAGTCTGGTTCATCCTTGGGAGCAATTTCCAAACGCCTGAAGGAACCACGTTCATCTGTACAAACAATAGTACGCAACTATAAACACCATGGGACCACGCAGCCGTCACACAGCTCAGGAAGGAGACGCGTTCTGTCTCCTAGAGATGGACATACCTTGGTTGCCAAAAGTGCAAATCAATCCCAGAACAACAGCAAAGGACCTTGTGAAGATGCTGGAGGAAACAGGTACAAAATTATCTATATCCACATAACCTGAAAGGCCGCTCAGCAAGGAAGAAGCCACTGCTCCAAAACCGCCATAAAAAAGCCAGACTACGGTTTGCAACTGCACATGGGGACAAAGATCGTACTTTTTGGAGAAATGTCCTCTCGTCTGATGAAATAAAAATTGAACTGTTTGGCCATAATGACCATTGTTATGTTTTGAGGAAAAAGGGGGAGGCTTGCAAGCCGAAGAACACCATCCCAACCGTGAAGCACGGGGGTGGCAGCATCATGTTGTGGGGGTGCTTTGCTGCAGGAGGGGCTGGTGCACTTCACAAAATAGATGGCTTCATGAGGCATGAAAATGATGTGAATATATTGAAGCAACATCTCAAGACATCAGTCAGGAAGTTAAGCTTGGTCGCAAATGGGTCTTCCAACTGGACAATGACCCCAAGCATACTTCCAAAGTTGTGGCAAAATGGCTTAAGCACAACAAAGTCAAGGTATTGGAGTAGCCATCACAAAGCCCTGACCTCAATCCTATAGAAATGTTGTGGGCATAACTGAAAAAGCGTGTGCAGAAAAGGAGGCCTACAAACCTGACTCAGTAACTCCAGCTCTGTCAGGAGGAATGGGCCAAAATTCACCCAACTTATTGTGGGAAGCTTGTGGAAGGCTACCCGAAACGTTTTACCCAAGTTAAACAATTTAAAAGCAATGCTACCAAATACTTATTGAGTGTATGTAAACTTCTGACCCACTGGGAATGTGATTAAAGAAATAAAAGCTGAAATAAATCATTCTCTCTACTATTATTCTGACATTTCACATTCTTAATATGAAGTGGTAATCCTAACGGACCTAAAACAGGGAATTTTTACTAGAATTAAATGACATTTAATCCTAGTACATTTGATCTTGACATTTAATCCTAGTAAAAATGCCCTGTTTTAGGCAATGCACTGGGATTAATTTGCACTGTATAGTTGATGAGACATTGAATTTGGCCTTACTGCTATTATCCCATAGAAAGGCATTGAATTACATCTTTATACATCGATAAACAGATTTTTAGGGGCTAAAGGAAGTGTGTTCCTAAGTGCCTGTCCTATATCTGAGAGATATAAGAAGGGTCAGGAAATAATTCCTTATTTATTTTTTATATGTATTTAACTCCTTATTTTATGCTCTAAACTATCGCCATATATACTTCCATTCATTTTTTAAACTGGTACCCGGCTACCTTCAGACTAGTCTTGTGAGGCTTGTGGGCGTCTCCCCTCTCCCAAACGCCCCCCCCCCCCCCCCCCCCCCCCCCCCCCCCCACCTCCTCCATCTCTCTCCCCCCTCTCTACTCCCCCATCTCTCTCTTCCCCTCTCTCCACTCGCTCTCTACCTCTCCCCCTCTCTACTCCCCCATCTCTCTCTTCCCCTCTCTCCCCCCTCTCTACTCCCCCATCTCTCTCTTCCCCTCCCTCCCCTCGTTCTCTACCTCTCCCCCTCTCTACTCCCCCATCTCTTTCTTCCCCTCTCTCCACTCGCTCTCTACCTCTCTCCCCTCTCTACTCCCCATCTCTCTCTTCCCCTCTCCCCTCGCTCTCTACCTCTCCCCCTTCCTCTCTCTCCACTCGCTCTCTACCTCTCCCCCTCTCTACTCCCCCATCTCTCTCTTCCCCTCCCTCTCCTCATTCTCTACCTCTCACCCCTCTCTACTCCCCCATCTCTCTCTTCCCCTCCCTCCCCTCGCTCTCTACCTCTCTCCCCTCTCTACTCCCCCATCTCTCTCTTCCCCTCCCTCCCCTCATTCTCTACCTCTCACCCCTCTCTACTCCCCCATCTCTCTCTTCCCCTCCCTCCCCTCGCTCTCTACCTCTCTCCCCTCTCTACTCCCCCATATCTCTCTTCCTCTCCCTCCCCTCGTTCTCTACCTCTCTCCCCTCTCTACTCCCCCATCTCTCTCTTCCCCTCCCTCCCCTCGTTCTCTACCTCTCTCCCCTCTCTACTCCCCCGTCTCTCTACCTCTCCCCCGTCTCTCTACCTCTCTCCACTCTCTACTCCCTCATCTCTCTCTTCCCCTCCCTCCCCTCGCTCTCTACCTCTCTCCCCTCTCTTCTCCCCCATCTCTCTCTTCCCCTCCCTCCCCTCGTTCTCTACCTCTCCCCTCTCTCTACTCCCCCATCCCTCTCTTCCCCTCGCTCTCTACCTCTCTCCCCTCTCTACTCCCCCATCTCTCTCTTCCCCTCCCTCCCCTTGCTCTCTACCTCTCTCCCCTCTCTACTCCCCCATCTCTCTCTTCCCCTCCCTCCCTCCCCTCGTTCTCTACCTCTCCCCCCTCTCTACTCCCCCATCTCTCTCTTCCCCTCCCTCCCCTCGTTCTCTACCTCTCCCCCCTCTCTACTCCCCCATCTCTCTCTTCCCCTCCCTCCCCTCGCTCTCTACCTCTCTCCCCTCTCTTCTCCCCCATCTCTCTCTTCCCCTCCCTCCCCTCGTTCTCTACCTCTCCCCCCTCTCTACTCCCCCATCCCTCTCTTCCCCTCGTTCTCTACCTCTCCCCCCTCTCTACTCCTCCATCTCTCTCTTCCCCTCTCTCCCCTCGCTCTCTACCGCTCTCCCCTCTCTACTCCCCCATCTCTCTCTTCCCCTCCCTCCCCTCGCTCTCTACCTCTCCCCCCTCTCTACTCCCCCATCTCTCTCTTCCCCTCCCTCCCCTCATTCTCTACCTCTCCCCCCTCTCTACTCCCCCATCTCTCTCTTCCCCTCCCTCCCCTCGTTCTCTACCTCTCCCCCTCTCTACTCCCCCATCTCCCTCTTCCCCTCCCTCCCCTCGTTCTCTACCTCTCCCCCCTCTCTACTCCCCCATCTCTCTCTTCCCCTCCCTCCCCTCGCTCTCTACCTCTCCCCCGTCTCTCTACTTCTCCCCCGTCTCTCTACCTCTCCCCCGTCTCTCTACCTCTCCCCCCTCTCTACTCCCCCATCTCTCTCTTCCCCTCCCTCCCCTCGCTCTCTACCTCTCCCCCCTCTCTACTCCCCCATCTCTCTCTTCCCCTCCCTCCCCTCATTCTCTACCTCTCCCCCCTCTCTACTCCCCCATCTCTCTCTTCCCCTCCCTCCCCTCGTTCTCTACCTCTCCCCCCTCTCTTCTCCCCCATCTCTCTCTTCCCCTCCCTCCCCTCGTTCTCTACCTCTCCCCCCTCTCTACTCCCCCATCTCTCTCTTCCCCTCCCTCCCCTCGCTCTCTACCTCTCCCCCGTCTCTCTACCTCTCCCCCGTCTCTCTACCTCTCCCCCGTCTCTCTACCTCTCCCCCCTCTCTACTCCCCCATCTCTCTCTTCCCCTCTCTCCCCTCGCTCTCTACCTCTCCACCGTCTCTCTGTTTAATAACTCCCTGTTGTCTTGTAAAGGCTGTTTGTTAGATTCCTCCCAGACACTCTCTTATAGAGACGTATTTTCTATTTGGTACCCTCAGACCCAGAAGTAATTTGTGTGTGTGTGTCTGTGTGTTAGAGAGAGAGAAAAAATATAATAATCCCAATCACACAGCACATTTGTATGTCCCACCCTGGGCTTTTGTCTGACTCTGGGTCGGCCTCTGTTTACTCTAGTTCCTCCTCCTCCCCCCTCCAACCCTCCCTCACTCCTTCCACTCAGTTTATTCCTGTCTTCCTGACACAAACTCCTCTGTGTATCTCTTTTCCCCATTCTCTCTCCTGCTGTCTTCTCCATCTCTTTCTCCCTCTCTCTGTCTCTCTTTCTCCCTCTCTCTGTGTCTCGCTCTGTGTCTCTCTCTGTGTCTCTCTCTCCCTCTGTCTCTCTCTTTCTCCCTCTCTCTGTGTCTCTCTTTTTCTCTCTCTTTCTCTCTCGCTTTCTCCCTCTCTCTGTCTCTCTGTCTGTGTCTCTCTCTCTCTGTCTCTCTCTCTCTCTCTGTCTTGTTTCTCTCTGTCTCTCTCTCTCTCTCTTTCTCCCTCTCTCTGTCTCTCTCTTTCTCTCTCTCTTTCTCCCTCTCTCTGTGTCTCTCTATCTGTCTCTCTCTCTGTCTTGTCTCTCTCTCTGTCTCTCACTCTGTCTTGTCTCTCTCTTTCTCCCTCTCTCTGTCTCTGGTTCTCCCTCTCTTTGTGTCTCTCTTTCTCCCTCTCTCTGTGTCTCTCTCTCTGTCTCTCTCTTTCTCCCTCTCTCTGTCTCTCTTTCTCCCTCTCTCTGTGTCTCTCTCTTTCTCCCTGTCTCTGTCTCTTTCTCTCTCTCTTTCTCCCTCTCTCTCTCTCGTTCTCCCTCTCTCTGTCCCTCTCTCCGTGTCTCTCTCTGTGTCTCTCTCTGTGTCTCTCTCTGTCTCTCTGTCTCTCTCTTTCTCCCTCTCTCTCTCTCGTTCTCCCTCTCTCTGTCCCTCTCTCCGTGTCTCTCTCTGTCTCTGTCTATGTGTCTCTCTCTGTCTGTCTCTAGTGAGATTAACAGGCTGGACCTGGGGCTGACGGTGGAGATGTGGAATAAAGGCTTAATATGGGACACCATGGTTGGCACGGTGTGGATCCCCCTGCACAGCATCCGCCAATCAAACGAGGTACACTACACCCCCAAAACTCATACTGGCATAGTACTACTTACTTACTTAAAAATAAAAAAAAATTGGGGGGGGGGATCAGCTTAATATTGCGGAAAGAATATTGGTTTCATCAATGTAACTGTCTGCATCATTTCCAATCCCCCATATATTTTTGGGGTAAATATATATATCCATACATGCATGCATACATATACACATATATACAGTGCCTTGCGAAAGTATTCGGCCCCCTTGAACTTTGCAGGTCTGGACTTTGACTTGGCCATTCTAACACCTGGATATGTTTATTTTTGAACCATTCCATTGTAGATTTTGCTTTATGTTTTGGATCATTGTCTTGTTGGAAGACAAATATCCGTCCCAGTCTCAGGTCTTTTGCAGACTCCATCAGGTTTTCTTCCAGAATGGTCCTGTATTTGGCTCCATCCATCTTCCCATCAATTTTAACCATCTTCCCTGTCCCTGCTGAAGAAAAGCAGGCCCAAACCATGATGCTGCCACCACCATGTTTGACAGTGGGGATTGGTGTTCAGGGTGATGAGCTGTGTTGCTTTTACGCCAAACATAACGTTTTGCATTGTTGCCAAAAAGTTCAATTTTGGTTTCATCTGACCAGAGCACCTTCTTCCACATGTTTGGTGTGTCTCCCAGGTGGCTTGTGGCAAACTTTAAACGACACTTTTTATGGATATCTTTAAGAAATGGCTTTCTACTTGCCACTCTTCCATAAAGGCCAGATTTGTGCAATATACGACTGATTGTTGTCCTATGGACAGAGTCTCCCACCTCAGCTGTAGATCTCTGCAGTTCATCCAGAGTGATCATGGGCCTCTTGGCTGCATCTCTGATCAGTATTCTCCTTGTATGAGCTGAAAGTTTAGAGGGACGGCCAGGTCTTGGTAGATTTGCAGTGGTCTGATACTCCTTCCATTTCAATATTATCGCTTTCACAGTGCTCCTTGGGATGTTAAAAGCTTGGGAAATCTTTTTGTATCCAAATCCGGCTTTAAACTTCTTCACAACAGTATCTCGGACCTGCCTGGTGTGTTCCTTGTTCTTCATGATGCTCTCTGCGCTTTTAATGGACCTCTGAGACTATCACAGTGCAGGTGCATTTATACGGAGACTTGATTACACACAGGTGGATTGTATTTATCATCATTAGTCATTTAGGTCAACATTGGATCATTCAGAGATCCTCACTGAACTTCTGGAGAGAGTTTGCTGCACTGAAAGTAAAGGGGCTGAATAATTTTGCACGCCCAATTTTTCAGTTTTTGATTTGTTAAAAAAGTTTGAAATATCCAATAAATGTCGTTCCACTTCATGATTGTGTCCCACTTGTTGTTGATTCTTCACAAAAAAATACAGTTTTATATCTTTATGTTTGAAGCCTGAAATGTGGCAAAAGGTCGCAAAGTTCAAGGGGGCCGAATACTTTCGCAAGGCACTGTACATACACATACCTATATAGACATACATACTTTTTTAAAGAATATACCTTTATTATTATTCCCCACAAACCCTTCCACCGATCCCCCAATTGGAGTAAACTAATAAACACTACGGCTTTTACCTTCAGTTTATACATCTTATACACATTTGACATTCAGTCTATTTTACAATAGTTATTTTTTGTTCGTTTTTAGTCCTACCTCTATTTCTGATGTCCATCCAGTTTGATTTCTCTTTGTAAAAGTTGTGAACCTACATACATTTTACAGATGTTTTACATGTATGTACAGATGTTTTAGATGTTTTACATGTATGTACAGATGTTTTACATGTATGTACAGATGTTTTACATGTATGTACAGATGTTTTACATGTATGTTTTACATGATTTACCTTGCTATTAGTCCCTTCAGCTCCATTCAACCCCTCCCATCTATCTCTCAACATCATCCATTTTGGATTTCTATTTGCCATATATTGTTCAACTGTCCTGTGATGCTTCACAAACGAATTGAACCTTTCTATTCTCAAAATAAACATTTTTGCTAAAATAATAATTATATTATTGATTGATTGACTATGGCTTTTCAAATCACCCAGTATTGCTATCTGCAGCATTAGTTCTAGACAAATGTTGCAATTCTTCAGCCATTCCTGGACCTGTGACCAAAAACGAGCTACATATGGAAAATACCAAAATAAATGATCTAATGACTCTGCCTCCTCACAGCAGAATCTGCAGAGCTGGAAGATTGTATCCCCCATACATGTAACATTCTATTGGTTGCAAGAATTTTGCAAAGTAATTTAAATTGAAAAATTATAGTACTACTTACTTCCTAAGCCGGGGCAAGGCAACTCCTTGGGATAATAAATTATATCAGCCATGGAAGCTCTGAGTGGAATGTACAATTAGAATGAATCACTGAATTAGTCCCTGTTGAAAGATCCAGGGACAGACTGGTTGTCAGTTACATGACAATGACTGTAAGAGACGGTAAGACAGCACGAACTGATCTGGGACCAGGCTAATGTTTTAGTATGCAGTATTACAATGGGGTTCTAACTAACAAACTAACAATGATAATGAATGGTGTATCAGGTTCATGCGTTCCATTTCTATTGTGTAGGAGGGTCCGGGGGACTGGCTGACCCTGGACTCCCAGGTTATCATGGCGGACAACGATATCTGTGGAACCAAAGACCCCACTTTACACCAGGTGCTGCTGGACACACGCTTTGAACTGCCTCTCGGTGAGTGAGGGAGGGAACCAATGAAATAACTAACTAATACACAAAACAATTATTAACGGATGGATGAACAAACACAACTTAATGAATAAAATAATGACTATACTTCATTGACCCTAATTTATTCCCCCAAAACGTCTTAAAATACAGTAGATATAATAGAGTAGTTAAAAATAGAGTAGATAAAATACAGTAAATAAAATACAGTAGATGTGCCTAATACGCTAGACTGTTACCATGGTTACCCCATGGATGTTCAGTCTGAAAGAAATCGCCCTAAAAAAAAGACGCAGGGGTCTCTACAAGCCAAAGTGTTGAATGAAATTATATTTAAATACACTTTACTGGTTGTCCGTGTTGTTGGTCCTTTTGACGGTAGGAAGTGGAGATAAAATGTCCACAGGAGAGTATTATTATTAACCAAACTTGTTGTAGCACTGGTCTGTATACGGCTGTCGGCTTATAGTTCCAGTTTGTATTTTCCATCTCCTGACCCATTACATGTGATGCATAGTGTGTAAACAACAGGAACATTGTCAACCGATGAACGTTTTCTAGCAATCAGCTGGAAGTGCTTGTGTTTTACTGAAAATTAAAAGTCAGCAACGTTGGGTCTGTGGTTCGGCTACGGTCAGCCATTGTCTACATATTGTGCAAATGTTTAAGTCGCGTGCAAATTGTGTTAGTATTGAAAATACAAAAGGGAAATACAAACTGACAGAACCATATGCAAACCAGCGTACTGAAAGAGGGGCTCATAATACTTCCCTGTGGATATTCTGTCTCAGATTACCTTCGACACGAGGACAAAATCAGAAGACAACAGGTCAAGTAAGTTTCTTCAACATTCTGACTTGTATTGGGAATGTTCGGAAATGTCGAGTGTACATGTTAGAGACGAGAGTGTAAGTCTTCCACTCTCAGATTCTAAAAGGGGCAAAAGTAGTTTAGATGTCTCGAATCATATTTGTACGTGTCACTGTCCACACTCCACATACACAGTCATGCCAGAGAAGCATCTTAATGTGAACATAATCACACCTGAACTTACATTCTGATCTTTAGCTGAGTTGTCCAGGGTCTTATATTCATTGGTGTACAACGTAACAAAACATTTTGCAATGGAAAATGAAAACAAGTGTTTCTCATTGGACAAGACCTGGTAGTCCCTCTCGGTTTCGGCCCATTTGCTTCCGTTTCCTTGCTAGTGAATACAACGCTGTTTAATTACATTCCATGTGTCCCCATAGAAACACACGGATCTGTGTCACTAGGTTGGCTGCTGCTGTCGTTCCCTTTAGCTTCCTGTGTGAACGTAATCAGGATTCGCTCTGCTAGCATTGATTAAGAGTAATTTTACACTGCCTCTCATCCCCTATATACTGGTGATCTGACTCTGTCTGTTTGTCTGAGCAACAGTCAAGCCAATAGGTTATTTAAAGGCCTGGGGTTCTGGGTGAAAAGTCAATCTCACTGTGATTAGTGGTAATAGTTTGGGGGGAAATGGGGGCACTAGAGTAGCTTCTAACCAGCTAGTAGTATTTAAACAAAGGGTGGGTATAATCCTGAATGCTGATTGGTTAAAACCGGATTCCAGACTGTGTCTATTCCACAAACTACCACCTGCTAAATCTATGACTTTAAAATAAATGCCTATTTACTCTGTTCCATCTGACTGCACAATCCACTCATCAGCCCAGACAGGCAATTTATGAATTTGATTTCCACTATAAAAAGCATTTAGAATTGATCTCACTTTTTTTATGTTTTCAACAGCTGAGCTTTTTATAAACCTTGCTGTCTGTCTCTCCGACATTTGCAACATTGTTTCAATATTCGATCTCCGGCTGTCCCATAGTAATGAACGTGTCGGGAGTCGGGACAATACAGACTGGCAGGCAGCGTTTCTCAGCCAGTCGACATCATGAATCAGCTGGCATAAATTTTATGGTTATATAGAAAATACATGTAATTGAAAACAGGTCAAATGAAACGCAGCTGATTTGCAGTCTCCAGCGTCAGGTTGAAGTGATTGTGTTAGTGCATATGTGTTGTAGGCTACCTCATTCTGAATAGCAGTGTCTTGAGGGAGCAGCAGGTAGCTTAGTGGTTAGAGCATTGGACTAGTAAACGAAAGGTTGCAAGATTGAATCCCCGAGCTGACAAGGTTCAAATCTGTCGTTCCGCCACTGATAGGCTGTCATTGCAATTAATAATGTGTTCTTAACTGACTTGCCAAGGTAAAAACAATAGCACATTTTCCATTCGAGGCGAAATCGTGCCTTTTTAGCTCATTGTTATGGATGTGTCCAAATAAATATCACTAGAAAACAGCTTAAACAAATGCAAATGCATCTATTTTGCTGTTATTCTGGCTGCACTGTTTGACGTGACTGTACGTTAGCCGTAGTTGGCTAGCTAGCAAGCAAGGGATAAGAACGTTGCCAGCCAGTATGGCAATGGAACATTTAGAATGAACGACTGGGTCGCGCCCATAGATGCAGAACGAAAAGACTGAATGAACTGGCAGGGCCGACCCTGGACATTCTGCTTCCCTAGGCAAGACAAAAAACGTCCGCCCTCTTATCCCCGCTAAACTATGTACAGCGGGGATCGGCAATAGTTTTGGCCTAAAAAATGGAGAAACAGAACATAATAGCAGCCCAATCCACATGCCTATGCTACAAAATAAACACTTTTTTAAAACACATCTGGTTAGTAGGCTATATAATCAGTTCAATGTCAATAACAGCCTAATATTTTACATCTGATTGATAAATTGATAAAATCACCAATGTCTCTATTAAATTCGTTTTTTATATTTCTGTGTGCATTATTTGGGGAAAAATATATATATTGCAATCAAAAGAAAATGTTTGTCTGACTTAAGTCTCAAATGAAAGGTGGATAATGAAATAGACGTTTCAGGGAAGAAATGGGCATTCTTAACATATTTCTCCAATGTCAAACCAGTGTCTGGTTTGGAACAGCTGTTTGGTTTGCAAATAATAACATCTTAGACATCCTTAGGAATCCATGCATGGCACTTTCAAAAGTTACCTTTCCACCCAGACAGACGCTCTACCGAAGCAGAAAACTGTAAGCTTCAACTGCTGGCTATTCCTCCATTGCCTGACACAACAACAGAAGCGCTTTCCTAAAAGTTGCCTGGGTTTAAACCAACGTCTTCTCTTTTCAGAAAGTGAAAAGCTCAATTAATAGGGACAGAATAGCAAAGTCAATTTGTTTGTCTCCTTGAAGATTATAGGCTGCAGCTTAGCTTCAAAATGTCATAGAGAGGAATCAATATATCCCCATACGCATCCGAGTCACGTCTTTCGTGTGCATTTTAAAACTTGTTTCTACCATAAGGCATCACGGAGTTAAGCATTGTTCTAGAACGCTTCATATAATCTGGATACTTTAGGTATTTATTTCAAAATAGAAAGCTAACAATAGGTGTCCTTTTTGTCCTTTTCTTTAACAAATTTAACATATCATTTAATATTCCTGTAGAACTGTAAAAAGAGTGAGATCATTTGAGCTTTGGAGTGCTTTCAGAAATGCAAGGCGGGCCTCGTTTCGCTGGAGCAGTTTAAAATAAGCTTTCTGTCAAAGACCTTAACGCATTTAAAAACTCAGCCGCTTCGAAGCAACACAATGCTGCGCCAGAGAGAACCGGGTTCAGCGAGTGCGTGCTTCTTGGCCGAAAAAAAGGCCCTCGGATTGATATCCTGCAGCAGCACCACTGTCATCGGGGACGTGGAGCGACAAATCTGAGTCCGGGACCCAAATAGTAGGGTCCCTGCTGGCATTGTTTGGAGGTATGGCTAGGCCTGGTGCGACGAATCTGAGTCCGGGACCCAAATAGTAGGGTCCCTGCTGGCATTGTTTGGAGGTATGGCTGTTCACTGTTCTTGTCCACCCAGAGAGCTGTCATCATCGGTAGAAGTGGATGGCTCGGAATCCTCCGGTTCGCCCTCTTCGCTGCTAGAACCATTATTTGAATATATTGGTAACCCGTTGTATAAAAGTGATAATGCCCTCTAAGCCGTTGTCTCGGGCCTAACAACATCCGTGCCAATATATCCTCCAAACACCAGCATCTTGGGCGTTATCATTTATGTAAGTTATCCAAGTAAAACTGCTGTTGGAAAGCTTAATGTTAATTGCTGTGGTGTGTGCATCTGCGAGGGTACATACCTACGTGTGTGTGCTGGTCAGCTGTGATTTTTTGTTGGGCTCTTGTTTTCAGATATCCCTGAAGAAGAGGCACGCTATTGGGCCAAAAAACTGGAGCAACTCAATGCCATGAGAGACCAGGATGTAAGCTGTTGTCCAACACATATACAGTTGAAGTCGGAAGTTTACATACACTTAGGTTGGAGTCATTAAAACTCTTTTTCAACAACTCCACAAATGTATTCTTAACAAACTATAGTTTTGGCAAGTCGGTTAGGACATGAACTTTGTGCATGTGTAACTGATGTAAAATGGCTAGCTAGTTAGAAGTGGTGCGCGCTAATAGCGTTTCAATTGGGTGACGTCACTCGCTCTGAGACCTGAAGTAGTTGTTCCCTTTGCTCTGGCGGGATGGGTAACGATGCTTCGAGGGTGACTGTTGTCTGTGTGCAGAGGGTCCCTGGTTCGAGCCCAGGTAGGGGTGAGGAGAGGGACGGAAGCTAAACTGTTACACATGACACAAGTAATTTTTCCAACAATTGTTTACAGACAGATTATTTCACTTATAATTCACTGGATCACAATTCCAGTGGGTCAGAAGTTTACATACACTAAATTGACTGTGCCTTTAAACATCTTGGAAAATTCCAGAAAATGATGTCATGGCTTTAGAAGCTTCTGATATTCTAATTGACATAATTTGAGTCAATTGGAGGTGTACCTGTGGATGTATTTCAAGGCCTACCTTCAAACTCAGTGCCTCTTTGCCTGACATGATGGGAAAATCAAAAGAAATCAGCCAAGACCTCAGAAAAAAATGTATAGACCTCCACAAGTCTGGTTCATCCTTGGGAGCAATTTCCAAACACCTGAAGGTACCACGTTCATCTGCACAAACAATAGTACGCATGTATAAACACCATGGGACCACGCAGCCGTCACACCGCTCAGGAAGGAGACGCGTTCTGTCTCCTAGAGATGGACGTACTTTGGTGCCAAAAGTGCAAATCAATCCCAGAACAACAGCAAAGGACCTTGTGAAGATGCTGGAGGAAACAGGTACAAACTTATCTATATCCACATAACCTGAAAGGCCGCTCAGCAAGGAAGAAGCCACTGCTCCAAAACCGCCATAAAAAAGCCAGACTACGGTTTGCAACTGCACATGGGACAAAGATCATACTTTTTGGAGAAATGTCCTCTCATCTGATGAAACAAAAAAATAACTGTTTGGCCATAATGACCATCGTTATGTTTGGAGGAGAAAAGGGGAGGCTTGCAAGCCGAAGAACACCATCCCAAACGTGAAGCACGGGTGGGGCAGCATCATGTTGTTGGGGTGCTTTGCTGCAGGAGGGGCTGGTGCACTTCACAAAATAGATGGCTTCATGAGGCAGGAAAATTAGGTGGATATATTGAAGCAACATCTCAAGACATCAGTCAGGAAGTTAAGCTTGGTCGCAAATGGGTCTTCCAACTGGACAATGACCCCAAGCATACTTCCAAAGTTGTGGCAAAGGGGCTTCAATCCTATAGAAAATTTGTGGACAGAACTGAAAAAGCGTGTGTGAGCAAGGAGGCCTACAAACCTGACTCAGTTACTCCAGCTCTGTCAGTAGGATTGGGCCAAAATTCACCCAACTTATTGTGGGAAGCTTGTGGAAGGCTACCCAAAACATTTGACCCAAGTTAAACAATTTAAAGGCAATGCTACCAAATACTAATTGAGTGTATGTAAACTTCTGACCCACTGGGAATGTGATGAAAGAAATAAAAGCTGAAATAAATCATTCTCATTACTACTCATTACTAAATCATTACTATTATTCTGACATTTCACATTCTTAAAATAAAGTGGTGATCCTAACTGACCTAAAACAGGGACATTTTAATGGGATTAAATGTCAGGAATATGTATGTAAACTTCCAACTTCAACTGTAATGGCTCACCCTCTATTGCACAGTAAAATTCCTTTGAATGATATACAGTGTGTTATATTTACTGCATATGCCATTATATATGCCACTCAGTAGAGGCGTTTTATCCAAAGCGACTAACAGTCATGTGTGCATATATTTTCACGTATGGGTGGCCCCAGCCGGACCCAGGACCCATGACCTTTGGCTTTGCAAGCTCCATGCTCTACCGACTGAGGCAAATATTATGTGTGATGTATTTCAGATAACTAACCAGGACTCGTACCAGGAAGACCCGGAGCGACCACTTCCTGTCCCAGGGACACAGTGCTGTGAGTTATCCACCAATCACTGGGCTTGTCTGATACAGGTGTTTGCGATTAACCAAAGAGCGCCAACTCTTTGATATCGCCCTGTCAGTTCTGTGAGAGATATTTGTATTGCTCTAGTGTGTGTGTGTGTGTGTGTGTGTGTGTGTGTGTGTGTGTGTGTGTGTGTTTGTGTGCACATGCACATGTTTATTTGCATGTGTGTATCTGGGTGTATCCATGATGATAAAGTGAAACAACATCAATATGAGTATTAAATATATAGAAGCATCTCTACTGGATGCAGTATTTCTGGTGGTGTCAGTCAATGTTTCTGGTGGTGTCAGTCAATGTTTCTGGTGGTGTCAGTCAATGTTTCTGGTGGTGTCAGTCAATGTTTCTGGTGGTGTCAGTCAATGTTTCTGGTGGTGTCAGTCAATGTTTCTGGTGGTGTCAGTCAATGTTTCTGGTGGTGTCAGTCAATGTTTCTGGTGGTGTCATTCAATGTTTCTGGTGGTGTCAGTCAATGTTTCTGGTGGTGTCAGTCAATGTTTCTGGTGGTGTCAGTCAATGTTTCTGGTGGTGTCAGTCAATGTTTCTGGTGGTGTCAGTCAATGTTTCTGGTGGTGTCAGTCAATGTTTCTGGTGGTGTCATTCAATGTTTCTGGTGGTGTCAGTCAATGTTTCTGGTGGTGTCAGTCAATGTTTCTGGTGGTGTCATTCAATGTTTCTGGTGGTGTCAGTCAATGTTTCTGGTGGTGTCAGTCATTGTTTCTGTTGGTGTCAGTCAATGTTTCTGGTGGTGTCAGTCATTGTTTCTGGTGGTGTCAGTCAATGTTTCTGGTGGTGTCAGTCAATGTTTCTGGTGGTGTCAGTCAATGTTTCTGGTGGTGTCAGTCAATGTTTCTGGTGGTGTCAGTCAATGTTTCTGGTGGTGTCAGTCAATGTTTCTGGTGGTGTCAGTCATTGTTTCTGGTGGTGTCAGTCAATGTTTCTGGTGGTGTCAGTCATTGTTTCTGGTGGTGTCAGTCATTGTTTCTGGTGGTCAGTCTGAGTGTTTCTGTTGGTGTCAATCAGAGTGCTTCTGGTGGTGTCAGCCAGAGTGTTTGTCTACTAACTGACACCACGAGGGGGGGGGGGGGGGGGGTGGAGCGGGACGGACTAGGACTCTAGCTGTCTGACAGCCAGCCCCCACTGTGTCTTCCTACACGCACACATGTGGGCGCACACAAACACACACACTCAGACAAACAGAGACCTCAGCAAACTAGCCTCCTTGTTGGCATGAAAACATTTCCTACCAATAACAATGCATGGCATGTCTGTACCTAAAAGTACCCTTACTTTAGCACAGCATACTATGCAGTAAGTAAGACACACATACCATCAGTGCAAACAGTTCAATGAAAGTGTTCTAAAACCCATGAAATCATTTAGATACTGTCATATTCAGAATGTTTCAGCATTCATCTTAAAACATTCTGTTTCTTTGTAGGTAACTGGAGTCTGTGGGGAGAACAACAAAGTGAGTTACCTTTAATGCACCCTCTGTTTCTATTAGTCGCTCTCTCTCTCTCTCTCTCTCTCTCTCTCTCTCTCTCTTTATTCCTCTCTTTCTCTATTTCTTTCTTTCTTTCTTTTTCTCTCTCTTCTCTCTCTTTCTTTATTTCTCTCTCTCTTTCTCTCTCTCTCTCTCTTTCTATTTCACTATTTCGTCTCCCTCTCTTTCTCTCTCTCTCTCTTTCTATTTCACTATTTCGTCTCCCTCTCTTTCTCTCTCTCTCTCTTTATGGCAAGGGAAACATATGTTTACATTGCCAAAGCAAGTGGAATAGATAATAAACAAAAGTGATTTTTTTAAATAATAAAGTACAGTCAATTAAGCTTACAAAAGATCAAATAGTTCAAGAACAAAATGGTATATCAATTAACATAAATATGGGTTGTATTTACAATGGTGTTTGTTGTTCACTGGTTGTCCTTTTGTTGTGGCAACAGGTCACACATCTTGCTGCTGTATGGCATACTGTGGTATTTCACCCATTAGATATGGGAGTTTATCAACATTAGATTTGTTTTGGAATTATTTGTGGATCTAATATGGTCTCTAATATGGTCATACATTTGGCAGGAGGTTAGGAAGTGCAGCTCAGTTTCCACTTCATTTTGTGGACAGTGTGCACATAACCTGTCTTCTCTTGAGAACCACATCAGCCTTTCTCAATAGCAAGGCTATGCTCACTGAGTCTGTACATAGTCAAAGCTTTCCTTAATTTTGGGTCAGTCACAGTGGTCAGGTATTCTGCCACTGTGTACTCTCTGTTTTGGGCCAAATTGCATTCTAGTTTTTTTGTTCATTCTTTCCAATGTGTCAAGTAATTATCTTTTTGTTTTCTCATGATTGGGTCTAATTGTGTTGCTGTCCTGGGGCTCTGTGGGGTCTGTTTGTGTTTGTGAACAGAGCCCCAGGACTAGCAGGTTCATCTCTCTGTAGGTGATGGCTTTGTTATGGAAGGTTTGGGAATCGCTTCCTTTTAGGTGGTTGTAGAATTTAACGTCTCTTCTGGAATTTGATAATTAGCCGGTATCGGCCTAATTCTGCTCTGCATGCATCATTTGGTGTTTTACGTTGTACACAGGATATTTTTGCAGAATTCTGCATGCAGAATCTCAATTTGGTGTTTGTCCCATTTTGTCAATTCTCGGTTGGTAAGCAGACCCCAGACCTCACAACTATAAAGGGCAATGGGTTCTATAACTGATTCAAGTATTTTTGACAGATCCTAAATCTATGTCAAATTTGATGTTCCTTTTGATGGCATAGAAGACCCTTCTTGCCTCGTCTCTCAGATCGTTCACAGCTTTGTGGAAGTTACCTGTGCCTCTGATGTTTAGGCCAAGTTATGTATAGTTTTTTTGTGTGCTCTAGGGCAACGTTGTCTAGATGGAATTTGTATTTGTGGCCCTGGAGACTGGACCTTTTTTGGAACACCATTATTATTGTCTTACTGAGATTTACTGTCAGGGCCCAGGTCTGTCAGGGCCCAGGTCTGTCAGGGCCCAGGTCTGTCAGGGCCCAGGTCTGACAGGGCCCAGGTCTGTGAGGGCCCAGGTCTGTCAGGGCCCAGGTCTGACAGGGCCCAGGTCTGTCAGGGCCCAGGTCTGTCAGGGCCCAGGTCTGTCAGGGCACAGGTCTGTCAGGGCTCAGGTCTGGCACAATCTGTGCAGAATATCTAGGTTCTGTGTTAGGCCCTCCTTGATTGGGGACAGCAGCACCAGATTATCAGCAAACAGTATATCCGGCGCCGACAGAGATGGCCGCCTCGCTTCGCGTTCCTAGGAAACTATGCAGTTTTTTTTTTTTTTTACGTGTTATTTCTTACATTAGTACCCCAGGTCATCTTAGGTTTCATTACATACAGTCGAGAAGAACTACTGAATATAAGATCAGCATCAACTCACCATCAGTACGACCAAGAATATGTTTTTCGCGACGCGGATCCTGTGTTCTGCCTTACAAACAGGACAACGGAGTGGATCCTATGCAGCGACCCAAAAAAACGACTCCGAAAGAGAGGGAAACGAGGCGGTCTTCTGGTCAGACTCCGGAGACGGGCACAGCGCGCACCACTCCCTAGCATTCTTCTTGCCAATGTCCAGTCTCTTGACAACAAGGTTGATGAAATCCGAGCAAGGGTAGCATTCCAGAGGGACATCAGAGACTGTAACGTCCTTTGCTTCACTGAAACATGGCTCACTGGAGAGACTCTATCCGAAGCGGTGCAGCCAACGGGTTTCTCCACACATCGCGCTGACAGAAACAAACATCTTTCTGGTAAGAAGAGGGGCGGGGGCGTATGCCTCATGGCCAACGTGACATGGTGTGATGAAAGAAACATACAGGAACTCAAATCCCTCTGTTCACCTGATTTAGAATTCCTCACAATCAAATGTAGACCGCATTATCTACCAAGAGAATTCTGTTCGATTATAATCACAGCCGTATATATCCCCCCCCAAGCAGACACATCGATGGCTCTGAACGAACTTTATTTAACTCTCTGCAAACTGGAAACGATTTATCCGGAGGCTGCATTCATTGTAGCTGGGGATTTTAACAAGGCTAATCTGAAAACTAGACTCCCCAAATTTTATCAGCATATCGATTGCGCAACCAGGGGAGGAAAGACCTTGGATCATTGTTACTCTAACTTCCGCGACGCATATAAGGCCCTGCCCCGCCCCCCTTTCGGAAAAGCTGACCACGACTCCATTTTGTTGATCCCTGCCTACAGACAGAAACTAAAACAAGAGGCTCCCATGCTGAGGTCTGTCCAACGCTGGTCCGACCAAGCTGACTCCACACTCCAAGACTGCTTCCATCACGTGGACTGGGAGATGTTTCGTATTGCGTCAGATAACAACATTGACGAATACGCTGATTCGGTGTGCGAGTTCATTAGAACGTGCGTTGAAGATGTCGTTCCCATAGCAACGATTAAAACATTCCCTAACCAGAAACCGTGGATTGATGGCAGCATTCGTGTGAAACTGAAAGCGCGAACCACTGCTTTTAATCAGGGCAAGGTGTCTGGTAACATGACCGAATACAAACAGTGCAGCTATTCCCTCCGCAAGGCTATCAAACAAGCTAAGCGCCAGTACAGAGACAAAGTAGAATCTCAATTCAACGGCTCAGACACAAGAGGCATGTGGCAGGGTCTACAGTCAATCACGGACTACAGGAAGAAATCCAGCCCAGTCACGGACCAGGATGTCTTGCTCCCAGGCAGACTAAATAACTTTTTTGCCCGCTTTGAGGACAATACAGTGCCACTGACACGGCCTGCAACGAAAACATGCGGTCTCTCCTTCACTGCAGCCGAGGTGAGTAAGACATTTAAACGTGTTAACCCTCGCAAGGCTGCAGGCCCAGACGGCATCCCCAGCCGCGCCCTCAGAGCATGCGCAGGCCAGCTGGCCGGTGTGTTTACGGACATATTCAATCAATCCCTATACCAGTCTGCTGTTCCCACATGCTTCAAGAGGGCCACCATTGTTCCTGTTCCCAAGAAAGCTAAGGTAACTGAGCTAAACGACTACCGCCCCGTAGCACTCACATCCGTCATCATGAAGTGCTTTGAGAGACTAGTCAAGGACCATATCACCTCCACCCTACCTGACACCCTAGACCCACTCCAATTTGCTTACCGCCCAAATAGGTCCACAGACGATGCAATCTCAACCACACTGCACACTGCCCTAACCCATCTGGACAAGAGGAATACCTATGTGAGAATGCTGTTCATCGACTACAGCTTGGCATTCAACACCATAGTACCCTCCAAGCTCGTCATCAAGCTCGAGACCCTGGGTCTCGACCCCGCCCTGTGCAACTGGGTACTGGACTTCCTGACGGGCCGCCCCCAGGTGGTGAGGGTAGGCAACAACATCTCCTCCCCGCTGATCCTCAACACTGGGGCCCCACAAGGGTGCGTTCTGAGCCCTCTCCTGTACTCCCTGTTCACCCACGACTGCGTGGCCACGCACGCCTCCAACTCAATCATCAAGTTTGCGGACGACACAACAGTGGTAGGCTTGATTACCAACAACGACGAGACGGCCTACAGGGAGGAGGTGAGGGCCCTCGCAGTGTGGTGTCAGGAAAATAACCTCACACTCAACGTCAACAAAACTAAGGAGATGATTGTGGACTTCAGGAAACAGCAGAGGGAACACCCCCCTATCCACATCGATGGAACAGTAGTGGAGAGGGTAGCAAGTTTTAAGTTCCTCGGCATACACATCACAGACAAACTGAATTGGTCCACTCACACAGACAGCATCGTGAAGAAGGCGCAGCAGCGCCTCTTCAACCTCAGGAGGCTGAAGAAATTCGGCTTGTCACCAAAAGCACTCACAAACTTCTACAGATGCACAATCGAGAGCATCCTGGCGGGCTGTATCACCGCCTGGTATGGCAACTGCACCGCCCTCAACCGTAAGGCTCTCCAGAGGGTAGTGAGGTCTGCACAACGCATCACCGGGGGCAAACTACCTGCCCTCCAGGACACCTACACCACCCGATGTCACAGGAAGGCCATAAAGATCATCAAGGTCATCAACCACCCGAGCCACTGCCTGTTCACCCCGCTATCATCCAGAAGGCGAGGTCAGTACAGGTGCATCAAAGCTGGGACCGAGAGACTGAAAAACAGCTTCTATCTCAAGGCCATCAGACTGTTAAACAGCCACCACTAACACTGAGTGGCTGCTGCCAACACACTGACACTGACTCAACTCCAGCCACTTTAATAATGGGAATTGATGGGAAATGATGTAAATATATCACTAGCCACTTTAAACAATGCTACCTTATATAAATGTTACTTACCCTACATTATTCATCTCATATGCATACGTATATACTGTACTCTATATCATCGACGGTATCCTTATGTAATACATGTATCACTAGCCACTTTATACTATACTATGCCACTTTGTTTACATACTCATCTCATTTGTACATACTGTACTCGATACCATCTACTGTATCTTGCCTATGCTGCTCTGTACCATCACTCATTCATATATCCTTATGTACATATTCTTTATCCCCTTACACTGTGTACAAGACAGTAGTTTTGGAATTGTTAGTTAGATTACTTGTTATTACTGCATTGTCGGAACTAGAAGCACAAGCATTTCGCTACATTCGCATTAACATCTGCTAACCATGTGTATGTGACAAATAAAATTTGATTTGATTTGATTTGAAACAGTAGACATTTGACTTCAGATTGTAGTAGGCTGAGATCGGTGCTGCAGACTGTTCTAGTGCCCTCACCAATTCATTGATAAGCTGCATTCCTGTCTCACCCCATGGCCCTGTGGAAAGAAATGTATGTGTTTTTTGCATATTTTAACCGCAGACTTGTTGTTTGTGTACATGGATTTTATAATGTTGTATGTTTTTCCCCCAACACCACTTTCCATCAATTTGTATAACAGGCCCTAATGCCAAATTGAGTCAAAAGCTTTTTTGAAATCAACAAAGTATGAGAAGACTTTGCTTTGCTTTGTTTAGTTTAGTTTGTTTGTCATTTAGGGTGTGCAGGGTGAATATGTGGTCTGTCGTACGCTAATTTGGTAAAAAGCCAATTTGACATTTGCTCAGTATATTGTTTTCACTGAGGAAATGTACAAGTCTGCTATTAATGATAATGCAGAGGATTTTCCCAAGGATGCTGTTGATGCATATCCCACGGTAGTTATTGGGGTCAAATTTGTCTCCACTTTTGTGGATTGGGGTGATCCATCCTTGGTTCCAAATATTGGGAAAGATTCCAGGGGGCTGAATAATTTTGCACGCCCAATTTTTCCGTTTTTGATTTGTTAAAAAAGTTTGAAATATCCAATAAATGTCGTTCCACTTCATGATTGTGTCCCACTTGTTGTTGATTCTTCACAAAACAATACAGTTTTATATCTTTATGTTTGAAGCCTGAAATGTGGCAAAAGGTCGCAAAGTTCAAGGGGGCCGAATACTTTCGCAAGGCACTGTACATACCCAGCGTGCGACAGAGCTGGTTTTTGACCCGACAGAGTTTTGACCCGTTTTTGTTGGTTATGTTGTCATAGTTGTGCCTAGGGGGGTATATGAGGGAGGAAATGCTGTCACCTCTAGGTAGGTGTTTGTCCCCCTGTTTGCTGAGGGTGTCAGGTTCTTGTCCAGTTCTTGTCTTTCTCTCTCGGTCTCTCTCTCTCTCTCTCTCTCTCTCTCTTTTTCTTTCTCTTCCTCTCTCTTCTCAATCTCTCTCTATCTTCTTCTTTGTGATTAGCTGATGGTCTCATACAAGCATGGCTTCTCGATCAGACTCATCACTGCAGTGTTGGTAATCCACCTCCATTCACTTACTGTATAGTAGCCTTAGAAGGGAGCAGGAGGAAGGGGGAGGGGGAGAGGGGGGGAGGGAGGGAGAGAGAGACATGGGATTATGAAGAGATGGTATATATAATAACATATTGCAAAACTCTTCAAAAATAACCTCCAACCCACTGGCTTGTGTGGGAAGGGTTAAGATGCCTGTACTGTTTACACAGCAAGACGAGATAGATTCAAAACACTCTAGACGGAGGCGTTATGCTCTGGCAGCCTTTGTCAGGGTTCTGAACATCGATGATGATGATGATTATGATTGATTAATGTGGATTAAGGCAGCTCCCCGCACCTCTCTGATTCAGAAGGGTTGGGTTAACTGACACATTCAGTTGAACAACTGACTAGGTATCCCCCTTTCCCTAATTTAACCTTTATTTAACTAGGCAAGTCAGTTAAGAACAAATTCTTATTTACAATGACGGCCTACTCCGTCCAAACCCCGACGACGCTGGGCCTATTGTGCACCGCCCTATTAGACTCTCAATCACGGCCAGATATGACACCAACTCATTCCAGAGTTTATCTTTATCTTGACTATTTTTTTACATTGTAGAATAATAATGAAATAACACATATTGAATCATGTAGTAACCAAAAAAGTGTTAAACAAATGAAAATATATTTTCTATTTGAGATTCTTCAAAGTAGCCACCCTTGGCCTTGATGACAGCTTTGCACACTCTTGGCATTCTCTCAACCAGCTTCATGAGTTAGTCACCTGAAATGCATTTCAAGTTAATTTGTGGAATTTCTTTCCTTCTTAATGCATTTGAGCCAATCAGTTGTGTTGTGACAAGGTAGGGGTGGTATACAGAAGATATCCCTATTTGGTAAAAGACCAAGTCCATATTATGACAAGAACAGCTCAAATAAGCAAAGAGAAACAACAGTCCATCATTACTTTAAGACATGAAGGTCAGTCAATCCAGAACATTTCAAGAAATTTGAAAGTTTCTTCAAGTGCAGTCGCAAAAACCATCAAGTACTTTGATTAAACTGGCTCTCATGAGGACCGCCACAGGAAAGGAAGGCACAGAGTTACCTCTGCTGCAGAGGATAAGTTCATTAGAATCAACAACACCTCAGATTGCAGCCCAAATAAATGCTTCACAGAGTTAAAGTAACAGACACAACACAACATCAACTTTTCAGAGGAGACTGTGTGAATCAGGTCTTCATGGTCGAATTGCTACAAAGAAACCACTACTAAAGGACACCAAAAATAAAAAGCGACTTGCTTGGGTCAAGAAACACAAGCAATGGACATTAGACTGGTGGATGATGAGTCCAAATTTGAGATATTTGGTTCCAACCACCGTGTCTTCGTGAGACGCAGAGTAGGTGAACAGATGATCTCCGCATGTGTGGTTCCCACCGTGAAGCATGGAAGAGGAGGTGTGATGGTGTGGGGGTGCTTTGCTGGTGACACTGTCTGTGATTTATTTAGAATTCAAGGCACACTTAACCAGCATGGCTACCACAGCATTCTGCAATGATACGCTATCCCATCTGGTTTGGGCTTAGTGGGACTATAATTTGTTTTTCAACAGGACAAAACATGACTCCAAGCTGTGTAAGGGCTATTTGACCAGGAAGGAGAGTGATGGAGTGCTGCATCAGATGACCTGGCCTCCACAATCATCCGACCTCAACCCAATTGAGATTTGGGATGAGTTGGACCGCAGAGTGAAGGAAAAGCAGCCAACAAGTGCTCAGCATATGTGGGAACTCCTTCAAGACTGTTGGAAAAGCATTCCTCATGAAGCTGGTTGAGAGAATGCCAAGAGTGAGCAAAGCTGTTATCAAGGCAAAGGGTGGCTATTTTGAAGAATCTATAATATATTTTGATTTGTTTAACACTTTTTTGGTTACTGCATGATTCCTAATGTGTTATTTCATATTTGTGATGTCTTCACTATTATTCTACAATGTAGAAAGTAGTAAAAATAAAGAAAAACCCTTGAATGAGTAGGTGTGTCCTAACTTTTGACTGTTACTGTAGATGATGTGGAGTACAGAGCCGTGACGGATCTAGATGACCTATTTTTATGACTGCACTCTGAGTGACCTGGTGAGATGAGCTCTATTGGAGTTCTATGGTTGGTGTTGAAACGGTCCACATTAATTGGGAAAGCATTCTGCTGAGTGTGCATTGTGAATGAGGGGTTTTGATCATTCTGCTGAGTGTGCATTGTGAATGAGTGGTTTTGATCATTCTGCTGAGTGTGCATTGTGAATGAGTAGTTTTGATCATTCTGCTGAGTGTGCATTGTGAATGAGTGGTTTTGATCATTCTGCTGAGTGTGCATTGTGAATGGGTGGTTTTGATCATTCTGCTGAGTGTGCATTGTGAATGAGGGGTTTTGATCATTCTGCTGAGTGTGCATTGTGAATGAGTGGTTTTGATCATTCTGCTTAGCGTGCATTGTGAATGAGTAGTTTTGATCATTCTGCTGAGTGTGCATTGTGAATGAGTGGTTTTGATCATTCTGCTGAGTGTGCATTGTGAATGAGTGGTTTTGATCATTCTGCTGAGTGTGCATTGTGAATGAGTGGTTTTGATCATTCTGCTGAGTGTGCATTCTGCTGAGTGTGCATTCTGCTGAGTGTGCATTGTGAATGAGTGGTTTTGATCATTCTGCTGAGTGTGCATTGTGAATGAGTGGTTTTGATCATTCTGCAGCTTGTTTTTTATCCTCCTCTGGGATTAATAATGTAATGACGTTCTCTCTTGAACCTGTGATCCCCCTTAGAAAGTGAAAATTGTTATTTGAAGCTCAAACAGACCATCTGACAAAATGTAGAGTGATTTAGACTGAATTTCAACAGTCTGGCAGTATGACTGGGCGAGATGTCGTCAGAATCCTGTGTGAACAGGTTCCAGTGTTCTAAAATCTGAACACAACGGACGAATCGGAATCCGTCCAGTTGAGATGATTCTAGATTTTATCCGTCTGTGTGAACGACAGTCCTTCACCTCCACAATGTGAAGCCAGCTTTAGTTTCACCCACTCTCTCAAGAGAGTCTGAGTCAGTCCTTGATTAAAGGGAGAGAATGGAAAGTGTCAGTACTGCACACCTCCATGGTTATGTCCCAAATGGCACCCTATTCCCCATATAGTGCACTTATTTTGCCCACTACTAAAGTAGTTCACTATATAAGGAATAATGTGGAATTTGGGACACACACCATGGCTATTATTAACCCTGTGTTCTCTCATCAAATCAAATCAAATTTTCATCTAATCTATTCTCATCTAATCTCCTCTCATCTAATCTCCTCTCCTCTCATCTAATCTCCTCTCCTCTCCTCTAATCTCCTCTCCTCTCATCTAATCTCCTCTCCTCTAATCTAATCTCCTCTCCTCTCCTCTCATCTAATCTCCTCTCCTCTCATCTAATCTCCTCTCCTCTCATCTAATCTCCTCTCATCTAATCTCCCCTCATCTAATCTCCTCTCCTCTCATCTAATCTAATCTCCTCTCATCTAAACTCCTTTCTTCTCATCTAATCTCCTCTCTTCTCATCTATTCTCCTTTCATCTAATCTCCTCTCATCTAATCTCCTCTCATCTAATCTAATCTCCTCTCATCTAATCTCCTCTCCACTCCTCTCATCTAATCTCCTCTCCTCTCCTCTCATCTAATCTCCTCTCCACTCCACTCCTCTCATCTAATCTCCTCTCCTCTCCTCTAATCTCCTCTTCACTCCTCTCCACTTCACTCCTCTCCTCTCCTCTAATCTAATCTTCTTTCCACTCCTCTCTTCTCATCTAATCTCCTCTCCACTCCTCTCATCTAATGTCCTCTCCACTCCTCTCCTCTCATCTAATCTAATCTTCTTTCCACTCCTCTCTTCTCATCTAATCTCCTCTCCACACATCTCATCTAATCTCCTCTCCACTCCTCTCATCTAATCTCCTCTCCTCTCTACTCCTCTCATCTAATCTCCTCTCCTCTCCTCTCATCTAATCTCCTCTCCACTCCTCTCCACTCCACTCCACTCCTCTCCTCTCCTCTCCTCTAATCTAATCTTCTTTCCACTCCTCTCTTCTCATCTAATCTCCTCTCCACTCCTCTCATCTAATCTCCTCTCCACTCCTCTCCTCTCATCTAATCTAATCTTCTTTCCACTCCTCTCTTCTCATCTAATCTCCTCTCCACACATCTCATCTAATCTCCTCTCCACTCCTCTCATCTAATCTCCTCTCCTCTCTACTCCTCTCATCTAATCTCCTCTCCACTCCACTCCTCTCATCTAATTTCTTCTCATCTAATCTGCTCTCCTCTCCTCTCCACTCCTCTTATCTAATTTCCTCTCCTCTCCTCTCATCTAATCTTCTTTCCACTCCTCTCTTCTCATCTAATCTCCTCTCATCTAATCTCGTCTCCACTCCTCTCATCTAATCTCCTCTCATCTATTCTCCTCTCTTCTCATCTCTTCTCCTCTTTTCTCATCTATTCTCCTCTCCTCTCTTCTCACCTATTCTCCTCTCTTCTCACCTATTCTCCTCTTTTCTCACCTATTCTCCTCTTTTCTCATCTATTCTCCTCTTTTCTCATCTATTCTCCACTCCTCTCATCTAATCTCCTCTCCACTCATCTAATCTCCTCTCATCTAATCGAATCTCCTCTCCTCTCTACTCCTCTCATCTAATCTCCTCTCCACTCTACTCCTCTCATCTAATTTCTTCTCATCTAATTTGCTCTCCTCTCCTCTCCACTCCTCTCATCTAATTTCCTCTCCTCTCCTCTCATCTAATCTTCTTTCCACTCCTCTCTTCTCATCTAATCTCCTATCATCTAATCTCGTCTCCACTCCTCTCATCTAATCTCCTCTCATCTAATCTCCTCTCCTCTCATCTAATCTCCTCTCATCTAATCTCCTCTCCACTCCTCTCATCTAATCTCTTCGCATCTAATCTCCTCTCCACACATCTCATCTAATCTCCTCTCCACTCCTCTCATCTAATCTCCTCTCCTCTCTAATCCTCTCATCTAATCTCCTCTCCACTCCTCTCCTCTCATCTAATCTCTTCTCATCTAATCTCCTCTCCTCTCATCTAATCTCCTCTCCTCTCATCTAATCTCCTCTCCTCTCATCTAATCTCCTCTCATCTAATCTCCCCTCATCTAATCTCCTCTCCTCTCATCTAATCTCCTCTCATCTAAACTCCTTTCTTCTCATCTAATCTCCTCTCTTCTCATCTATTCTCCTTTCATCTAATCTCCTCTCATCTAATCTCCTCTCATCTAATCTAATCTCCTCTCATCTAATCTCCTCTCCACTCCTCTCATCTAATCTCCTCTCCTCTCCTCTCATCTAATCTCCTCTCCTCTCCTCTCCTCTCCACTCCACTCCTCTCATCTAATCTCCTCTCCTCTCCTCTAATCTCCTCTCCTCTCCACTCTACTCCACTCCACTCCACTCCACTCCTCTCCTCTCCTCTAATCTAATCTTCTTTCCACTCCTCTCTTCTCATCTAATCTCCTCTCCACACATCTCATCTAATCTCCTCTCCACTCCTCTCATCTAATCTCCTCTCCTCTCCTCTCCTCTCATCTAATCTCCTCTTCACTCCTCTCCACTCCACTCCACTCCTCTCCTCTCCTCTCCTCTCCTCTCCTCTAATCTAATCTTCTTTCCACTCCACTCCTCTCTTCTCATCTAATCTCCTCTCCACTCCTCTCATCTAATCTCCTCTCCACTCCTCTCCTCTCATCTAATCTAATCTTCTTTCCACTCCTCTCTTCTCATCTAATCTCCTCTCCACACATCTCATCTAATCTCCTCTCCACTCCTCTCATCTAATCTCCTCTCCTCTCTACTCCTCTCATCTAATCTCCTCTCCACTCCACTCCTCTCATCTAATTTCTTCTCATCTAATCTGCTCTCCTCTCCTCTCCACTCCTCTTATCTAATTTCCTCTCCTCTCCTCTCATCTAATCTTCTTTCCACTCCTCTCTTCTCATCTAATCTCCTCTCATCTAATCTCGTCTCCACTCCTCTCATCTAATCTCCTCTCATCTATTCTCCTCTCTTCTCATCTCTTCTCCTCTTTTCTCATCTATTCTCCTCTCCTCTCTTCTCACCTATTCTCCTCTCTTCTCACCTATTCTCCTCTTTTCTCACCTATTCTCCTCTTTTCTCATCTAATCTCCTCTCCACTCCTCTCATCTAATCTCCTCTCCTCTCCTCTCCTCTCATCTAATCTCCTCTCCACTCCTCTCCACTCCACTCCACTCCTCTCCTCTCCTCTCCTCTAATCTAATCTTCTTTCCACTCCTCTCTTCTCATCTAATCTCCTCTCCACTCCTCTCATCTAATCTCCTCTCCACTCCTCTCCTCTCATCTAATCTAATCTTCTTTCCACTCCTCTCTTCTCATCTAATCTCCTCTCCACACATCTCATCTAATCTCCTCTCCACTCCTCTCATCTAATCTCCTCTCCTCTCTACTCCTCTCATCTAATCTCCTCTCCACTCCACTCCTCTCATCTAATTTCTTCTCATCTAATCTGCTCTCCTCTCCTCTCCACTCCTCTTATCTAATTTCCTCTCCTCTCCTCTCATCTAATCTTCTTTCCACTCCTCTCTTCTCATCTAATCTCCTCTCATCTAATCTCGTCTCCACTCCTCTCATCTAATCTCCTCTCATCTATTCTCCTCTCTTCTCATCTCTTCTCCTCTTTTCTCATCTATTCTCCTCTCCTCTCTTCTCACCTATTCTCCTCTCTTCTCACCTATTCTCCTCTTTTCTCACCTATTCTCCTCTTTTCTCATCTATTCTCCTCTTTTCTCATCTATTCTCCACTCCTCTCATCTAATCTCCTCTCCACTCATCTAATCTCCTCTCATCTAATCGAATCTCCTCTCCTCTCTACTCCTCTCATCTAATCTCCTCTCCACTCTACTCCTCTCATCTAATTTCTTCTCATCTAATTTGCTCTCCTCTCCTCTCCACTCCTCTCATCTAATTTCCTCTCCTCTCCTCTCATCTAATCTTCTTTCCACTCCTCTCTTCTCATCTAATCTCCTATCATCTAATCTCGTCTCCACTCCTCTCATCTAATCTCCTCTCATCTAATCTCCTCTCCTCTCATCTAATCTCCTCTCATCTAATCTCCTCTCCACTCCTCTCATCTAATCTCTTCGCATCTAATCTCCTCTCCACACATCTCATCTAATCTCCTCTCCACTCCTCTCATCTAATCTCCTCTCCTCTCTAATCCTCTCATCTAATCTCCTCTCCACTCCTCTCCTCTCATCTAATCTCTTCTCATCTAATCTCCTCTCCTCTCATCTAATCTCCTCTCCTCTCATCTAATCTCCTCTCCTCTCATCTAATCTCCTCTCATCTAATCTCCCCTCATCTAATCTCCTCTCCTCTCATCTAATCTCCTCTCATCTAAACTCCTTTCTTCTCATCTAATCTCCTCTCTTCTCATCTATTCTCCTTTCATCTAATCTCCTCTCATCTAATCTCCTCTCATCTAATCTAATCTCCTCTCATCTAATCTCCTCTCCACTCCTCTCATCTAATCTCCTCTCCTCTCCTCTCATCTAATCTCCTCTCCTCTCCTCTCCTCTCCACTCCACTCCTCTCATCTAATCTCCTCTCCTCTCCTCTAATCTCCTCTCCACTCTACTCCACTCCACTCCACTCCACTCCTCTCCTCTCCTCTAATCTAATCTTCTTTCCACTCCTCTCTTCTCATCTAATCTCCTCTCCACACATCTCATCTAATCTCCTCTCCACTCCTCTCATCTAATCTCCTCTCCTCTCCTCTCCTCTCATCTAATCTCCTCTTCACTCCTCTCCACTCCACTCCACTCCTCTCCTCTCCTCTCCTCTCCTCTAATCTAATCTTCTTTCCACTCCACTCCTCTCTTCTCATCTAATCTCCTCTCCACTCCTCTCATCTAATCTCCTCTCCACTCCTCTCCTCTCATCTAATCTAATCTTCTTTCCACTCCTCTCTTCTCATCTAATCTCCTCTCCACACATCTCATCTAATCTCCTCTCCACTCCTCTCATCTAATCTCCTCTCCTCTCTACTCCTCTCATCTAATCTCCTCTCCACTCCACTCCTCTCATCTAATTTCTTCTCATCTAATCTGCTCTCCTCTCCTCTCCACTCCTCTTATCTAATTTCCTCTCCTCTCCTCTCATCTAATCTTCTTTCCACTCCTCTCTTCTCATCTAATCTCCTCTCATCTAATCTCGTCTCCACTCCTCTCATCTAATCTCCTCTCATCTATTCTCCTCTCTTCTCATCTCTTCTCCTCTTTTCTCATCTATTCTCCTCTCCTCTCTTCTCACCTATTCTCCTCTCTTCTCACCTATTCTCCTCTTTTCTCACCTATTCTCCTCTTTTCTCATCTAATCTCCTCTCCACTCCTCTCATCTAATCTCCTCTCCTCTCCTCTCCTCTCATCTAATCTCCTCTCCACTCCTCTCCACTCCACTCCACTCCTCTCCTCTCCTCTCCTCTAATCTAATCTTCTTTCCACTCCTCTCTTCTCATCTAATCTCCTCTCCACTCCTCTCATCTAATCTCCTCTCCACTCCTCTCCTCTCATCTAATCTAATCTTCTTTCCACTCCTCTCTTCTCATCTAATCTCCTCTCCACACATCTCATCTAATCTCCTCTCCACTCCTCTCATCTAATCTCCTCTCCTCTCTACTCCTCTCATCTAATCTCCTCTCCACTCCACTCCTCTCATCTAATTTCTTCTCATCTAATCTGCTCTCCTCTCCTCTCCACTCCTTTTATCTAATTTCCTCTCCTCTCCTCTCATCTAATCTTCTTTCCACTCCTCTCTTCTCATCTAATCTCCTCTCATCTAATCTCGTCTCCACTCCTCTCATCTAATCTCCTCTCATCTATTCTCCTCTCTTCTCATCTCTCCTCTTTTCTCATCTATTCTCCTCTCCTCTCTTCTCACCTATTCTCCTCTCTTCTCACCTATTCTCCTCTTTTCTCACCTATTCTCCTCTTTTCTCATCTATTCTCCTCTTTTCTCATCTATTCTCCACTCCTCTCATCTAATCTCCTCTCCACTCATCTAATCTCCTCTCATCTAATCGAATCTCCTCTCCTCTCTACTCCTCTCATCTAATCTCCTCTCCACTCTACTCCTCTCATCTAATTTCTTCTCATCTAATTTGCTCTCCTCTCCTCTCCACTCCTCTCATCTAATTTCCTCTCCTCTCCTCTCATCTAATCTTCTTTCCACTCCTCTCTTCTCATCTAATCTCCTATCATCTAATCTCGTCTCCACTCCTCTCATCTAATCTCCTCTCATCTAATCTCCTCTCCTCTCATCTAATCTCCTCTCATCTAATCTCCTCTCCACTCCTCTCATCTAATCTCCTCTCATCTAATCTCCTCTCATCTAATCTCCTCTCCACTCCTCTCATCTAATCTCTTCGCATCTAATCTCCTCTCCACACATCTCATCTAATCTCCTCTCCACTCCTCTCATCTAATCTCCTCTCCTCTCTAATCCTCTCATCTAATCTCCTCTCCACTCCTCTCCTCTCATCTAATCTCTTCTCATCTAATCTCCTCTCCACACATCTCATCTAATCTCCTCTCCACTCCTCTCATCTAATCTCCTCTCCTCTCTACTCCTCTCATCTAATCTCCTCTCCACTCCACTCCTCTCATCTAATCTCCTCTCCACTCCACTCCTCTCATCTAATCTCTTCTCATCTAATCTGCTCTCCACTCCTCTCATCTAATCTCCACTCCTCTCCTCTCATCTAATCTCCTCTCCACTCCACTCCACTCCACTCCTCTCATCTAATC